>NC_044033.1:299656255-299993755 GCF_901765095.1 Microcaecilia unicolor
GCCTCAAAGGACGACCTTAAGGCCGCCTCCAATCTTCTGTCTTGGGCGTCCTTTAGGGCCGTGCCACCTTCCACCGGCAACGCCGTTTTCTTAGTCACCGCAGTGATTAAAGAATCCACGGTAGGCCACAGATAGGCCTCACGTTCACTCACAGCCAAAGGATAGAGGCGGGACATAGCCCTAGCCACTTTAAGGCTCACTTCCGGGACATCCCATTGAGCCGAAATTAAGGTGTGCATGGCATCATGCACGTGGAAGGTTCTAGGCGGGCGCTTCGTCCCCAGCATAATGGCAGAGCCAACAGGGGCTGAGGGAGAGACGTCCTCCGGAGAGGAAATCTTCAAAGTGTCCATGGCCTGTAACAACAGGTTGGGCAAATCCTCTGGGCTAAAAAGCCGCGCTGCAGAGGGGTCATCCGCTCCATCCGAGCGGGGATCCGTCTCCTCCAAGGAATCCGCAAAGGACCGTTGGGAGACCTCAGACACGCTGCCCTCATCTACATCGGAGGAGACAAAGTCCTCCAAGGCCTGGGAATCAACCCGAGGGCGTTTACCTCTGGGAACCTCAACCTCTTTACCAGACGAGGGAGCAGGGGCAGCGTTTTGCATGAGGAAAGCCTGATGCAGCAGCAAAACAAACTCGGGGGAGAAACCCCCCAGACTGTGCACTTCCGCAGCCTGGGCAACAGCCCTAGACGCACCCTCAACCGGCGCTCGCAAGAGCGGGGGGAGAGACATGCTGCGCATCCAAAATGGTGTCCGGCGCGACACTCCTCGAAGGAGCCGCGCGGGAAGAATGGCGCTTAACTTTAGCCGCTTTTGTGCCGTCGCCCAAATTAAGGGCGTTCATGGCATTGTCTCCAACCTCAAGGGCGGCCCACGAAGAAGCCGTCCGAGCCGCGTGGCCGGCCAAGATGGCGGAGGCGAGGAGCGGGGGATGGGCGTTTATGGCGGGAAAAACCGCCACGCCGGAGGAAGGACCGGGACATTCATCGGTCACGAAACTGTCACCCAACAAGGGCGAATCAGGCTGAAATACCCCCGCATCCCCTCTAGAAGCGCTCAAACGATCCGGGGAGCGACCCTTTGCGCTCTCGCCCTCAGACGCCATATGCCACGAGGAGAAGAATCGGGGAACCCCCTGCCCGCTATAAAAAGGTAAAAATTACCTGCTGTCCGCTCCGAGCTGTAACGAACTGGTGTCCCAGTGAGTAGCTGCAATGAACGTTTAAATAAACGTCGAAATAAACGCCTTTAAGGACGTTTAAAATTTTTTTTTTTTTTAACGGAGCCAGCGGGAGGGAGGAGAAAAGGAGGGACCTGGCACCACCAGGTTTGCACTTGCTCAAAAGAGCCCTCAACCCCAGGCACTCAACAAAACCTAAAAATTAGGCTTGGAGGCCTAGCCAGAGCTGCTGCTGTGTGTGACCACCACCTGCTGAGATAGAGAACATACTGAGGAGTTTCCGGCAGCACATGACCACATATAGGGAGGCAAAAGTTTGCTCTCTATCTCCACCTGCTGGTAGATGGACACAACCCACCAGTCTATGGATTGATCAGCTTGATGATATGGAATGTTCTATTGTAGATTAAAAACTGGTTAAAAGATAGAAAACAGAGAGTAGGGTTAAATGGTCAGTATTCTCAATGGAGAAGGGTAGTTAGTGGGGTTCCCCAGGGCTCTGTGCTAGGACCGCTGCTTTTTAACATTTATAAATGACCTAGAGATGGGAGTAACTAGTGAGGTAATTAAATTTGCTGATGACACAAAGTTATTCAAACTCGTTAAATCACGGGAGGATTGTGAGAAATTACAAGTGGACCTTACGAGACTGGACGTCTAAATGGCAGATGACGTTTAATGTGAGCAAGTGCAAAGTGATGCATGTGGGAAAGAGGAACCCAAAAGCGAATGCTACATACCTGTAGAAGGTATTCTCCGAGGACAGCAGGCTGATTGTTCTCACTGATGGGGTGACGTCCACGGCAGCCCCTCCAATCGGAAACTTCACTAGCAAAGTCCTTTGCTAGCCCTCGCGCGCCCGCGCGCACCGCGCATGCGCGGCCGTCTTCCCGCCCGAAACCGGCTCGAGCCGGCCAGTCCAGTATGTAGCAAGACAATACACTTCAAGGGAAGACACAACTCCAAAGGGGAGGCGGGCGGGTTTGTGAGAACAATCAGCCTGCTGTCCTCGGAGAATACCTTCTACAGGTATGTAGCATTCGCTTTCTCCGAGGACAAGCAGGCTGCTTGTTCTCACTGATGGGGTATCCCTAGCCCCCAGGCTCACTCAAAACAACAACATTGGTCAATTGGGCCTCGCAACGGCGAGGACATAACTGAGATTGACCTAAAAAATTTACCAACTAACTGAGAGTGTAGCCTGGAACAGAACAAACAGGGCCCTCGGGGGGTGGAGTTGGATCCTAAAGCCCAAACAGGTTCTGAAGAACTGACTGCCCGAACCGACTGTCACGTCGGGTATCCTGCTGCAGGCAGTAATGAGATGTGAATGTGTGGACAGATGACCACGTCGCAGCTTTGCAAATTTCCTCCATGGTGGCTGACTTCAAGTGGGCTACCGACGCTGCCATGGCTCTAACATTATGAGCCGTGACATGACCCTCAAGAGCCAGCCCAGCCTGGGCGTAAGTGAAGGAAATGCAATCTGCTAGCCAATTGGATATGGTGCGTTTCCCTACAGCCACTCCCCTCTTGTTGGGATCAAAAGAAACAAACAATTGGGCGGACTGTCTGTGGGGCTGTGTCCGCTCCAGATAGAAGGCCAATGCTCTCTTGCAGTCCAATGTGTGCAGCTGACGTTCAGCAGGGCAGGAATGAGGACGGGGAAAGAATGTTGGCAAGACAATTGACTGGTTCAGATGGAACTCCGACACAACCTTTGGCAGAAACTTAGGGTGAGTGCGGAGGACTACTCTGTTGTGATGAAATTTGGTGTAAGGGGCCTGGGCTACCAGGGCCTGAAGCTCACTGACTCTACGAGCCGAGGTAACTGCCACCAAGAAAATGACCTTCCAGGTCAAGTACTTCGGATGGCAGGAATTCAGTGGCTCGAAAGGAGGTTTCATCAGCTGGGTGAGAACGACATTGAGATCCCATGACACTGTAGGAGGCTTGACAGGGGGCTTTGACAAAAGCAAACCTCTCATGAAGCGAACAACTAAAGGCTGTCCTGAGATCGGCTTACCTTCCACTTGGTAATGGTATGCACTGATTGCACTAAGGTGAACCCTTACGGAGTTGGTCTTCAGACCAGACTCAGACAAGTGGAGAAGGTATTCAAGCAGGGTCTGTGTAGGACAAGAGCGAGGATCTAGGGCCTTGCTGTCACACCAGACGGCAAACCTCCTCCAATGAAAGAAGTAACTTCTCTTAGTGGAGTCTTTCCTGGAAGCAAGCAAGATGCGGGAGACACCCTCTGGCAGACCCAAAGAGGCAAAGTCTACGCCCTCAACATCCAGGCCGTGAGAGCCAGGGACTGGAGGTTGGGATGCAGAAGAGCCCCTTCGTCCTGCGTGATGAGGGTCGGAAAACACTCCAATCTCCACGGTTCTTCGGAGGATAACTCCAGAAGAAGAGGGAACCAGATCTGACGCGGCCAAAAGGGAGCAATCAGAATCATGGTGCCTCGGTCTTGCTTGAGTTTCAACAAAGTCTTCCCCACCAGAGGAATGGGAGGATAAGCATACAGCAGACCTTCCCCCCAATCCAGGAGGAAGGCATCCGACGCCAGTCTGCCGTGGGCCTGAAGCCTGGAACAGAACTGAGGGACCTTGTGGTTCACTTGAGATGCGAAGAGATCCACCAGGGGGGTGCCCCACGCCTGGAAGATCTGTCGCATCACACGGGAATTGAGCGACCACTCGTGAGGTTGCATAATCCTGCTCAACCTGTCGGCCAGACTGTTGTTTACGCCTGCCAGATATGTGGCTTGGAGCACCATGCCTTGACGGCGAGCCCAGAGCCACATGCTGACGGCTTCCTGACACAGGGGGCGAGATCCGGTGCCCCCCTGCTTGTTGACATAGTACATGGCAACCTGATTGTCTGTCTGAATTTGGATAATTTGGTGGGACAGCCGATCTCTGAAAGCCTTCAGAGCGTTCCAGATCGCTCGCAACTCCAGAAGATTGATCTGTAGATCGCTTTCTTGGAGGGACCACCTTCCTTGGGTGTGAAGCCCATCGACATGAGCTCCCCATCCCAGGAGAGACGCATCCGTGGTCAGCACTTTTGAGGCTGAGGAATTTGGAAGGGACGTCCCAGAGTCAAATTGGAGCAAATCGTCCACCAATACAGGGATTCGAGAAAACTCGTGGACAGGTGGATCACGTCCTCTAGACCCCCGGCGGCCTGATACCACTGGGAGGCTAGGGTCCATTGAGCAGATCTCATGTGAAGGCGGGCCATGGGAGTCACATGAACTGTGGAAGCCATGTGGCCCAGCAATCTCAACATCTGCCGAGCTGTGATCTGCTGGGACGCTCGCACCCGCGAGACGAGGGACAACAAGTTGTTGGCCCTCGCCTCTGGGAGATAGGCGCGAGCCGTCCGAGAATCCAGCAGGGCTCCGATGAATTCTAGTTTCTGCACTGGGAGAAGATGGGACTTTGGGTAATTTATCACAAACCCCAGTAGCTCCAGGAGGCGAATAGTCATCTGCATGGACTGCAGGGCTCCTGCCTCGGATGTGTTCTTCACCAGCCAATCGTCGAGATATGGGAACACGTGCACCCCCAGCCTGCGAAGCGCCGCTGCTACCACAGCTAGGCACTTTGTGAACACCCTGGGCGCAGAGGCGAGCCCAAAGGGTAGCACACAGTACTGGAAGTGGCGTGCGCCCAGCTGAAATCGCAGATACTGTCTGTGAGCTGGCAGTATCGGGATGTGTGTGTAGGCATCCTTCAAGTCCAGAGAGCATAGCCAATCGTTTTGCTGAATCATGGGGAGAAGGGTGCCCAGGGAAAGCATCCTGAACTTTTCTTTTACGAGATATTTGTTCAGGGCCCTTAGGTCTAGGATGGGACGCATCCCCCCTGTTTTCTTTTCCACAAGGAAGTACCTGGAATAGAACCCCAGCCCTTCTTGCCCGGATGGCACGGGCTCGACCGCATTGGCGCTGAGAAGGGCGGAGAGTTCCTCTGCAAGTACCTGCTTGTGCTGGAAGCTGTAGGACTGAGCTCCCGGTGGACAATTTGGAGGTTGTGAGGCCAAATTGAGGGTGTATCCTTGCCGGACTATTTGGAGAACCCACTGATCGGAGGTTATGAGAGGCCACCTTTGGTGAAAAGCTTTCAACCTCCCTCCGACAGGCAGGTCGCCCGGCACTGACACTTGGATGTCGGCTATGCTCTGCTGGAGCCAGTCAAAAGCTCGCCCCTTGCTTTTGCTGGGGAGCCGCGGGGCCTTGCTGATTCGCACGCTGCTGACGAGAGCGAGCGCGCTGGGGCTTAGCCTGGGCCGCAGGCTGTCGGGAAGGAGGATTGTACCTACGCTTGCCAGAAGTATAGGGAACAGTCTTCCTTCCCCCGAAAAATCGTCTACCTGTAGAGGTAGAAGCTGAAGGCTGCCGGCGGGCGAACTTGTCGAATGCGGTGTCCCGCTGGTGGAGAGACTCTACCACCTGCTCGACTTTTTCGCCAAAAATGTTATCCGCACGGCAAGGCGAGTCCGCAATCCGCTGCTGGATTCTATTCTCCAGGTCGGCGGCACGCAGCCATGAGAGCCTGCGCATCACCACACCTTGAGCAGCGGCCCTGGACGCAACATCAAAAGTGTCATAAACTCCTCTGGCCAGGAATTTTCTGCACGCCTTCAGCTGCCTGACCACCTCCTGAAAAGGCTTGGCTTGCTCAGGGGGAAGAGCATCAACCAAGCCCGCCAACTGCCGCACATTATTCCGCATGTGTATGCTCGTGTAGAGCTGGTAAGACTGGATCTTGGACACGAGCATAGAGGAATGGTAGGCCTTCCTCCCAAAGGAGTCTAAGGTTCTAGCGTCCTTGCCCGGGGGCGCCGAAGCATGTTCCCTAGAACTCTTAGCCTTCTTTAGGGCCAAATCCACAACTCCAGAGTCATGAGGCAACTGAGTGCGCATCAGCTCTGGGTCCCCATGGATCCGGTACTGGGACTCGATCTTCTTGGGAATGTGGGGATTAGTTAATGGCTTGGTCCAGTTCGCAAGCAATGTCTTCTTCAGGACATGGTGCAAGGGAACAGTGGACGCTTCCTTAGGTGGAGAAGGATAGTCCAGGAGCTCAAACATTTCAGCCCTGGGCTCGTCCTCCACAACCACCGGGAAGGGGATGGCCGTAGACATCTCCCGGACAAAGGAGGCAAAAGACAGACTCTCGGGAGGAGAAAGCTGTCTCTCAGGAGAGGGAGTGGGATCAGACGGAAGACCCTCAGACTCCTCGTCAGAGAAATATCTGGGATCTTCCTCTTCCTCCCACGAGGCCTCACCCTCGGTGTCAGACACAAGTTCACGGACCTGTGTCTGCAACCTCGCCCTGCTCGACTCCGTGGAACCCCGTCCACGATGGGGGCGTCGAGAGGTAGACTCCCTCGCCCGCATCGGCGAAGCTCCCTCCGCCGACGTAGTCGGGGAGCCTTCCTGGGAGGTGGCCGCGGTCGGTACCGCACGCGGTACCGACGTCGGGGACCTCAACCTGGGCGATGGGCCAGCCGGCGCCACGCTCGACGGTACCGGTGGCGCAAGCACCGCCGGTACCGGAGGGGTAGGGCGCAACAGCTCTCCCAGAATCTCTGGGAGAACGGCCCGGAGGCTCTCGTTTAGAGCGGCTGCAGAGAAAGGCTGAGAGGTCGATGCAGGCGTCGACGTCAGTACCTGTTCCGGGCGTGGAGGCTGTTCCGGGCTGTCCAGAGCGGAGCGCATCGACACCTCCTGAACAGAGGGTGAGCGGTCCTCTCGGTGCCGATGCCTGCTGGGTGCCGAATCCCTCGGCGACCCAGAGCTCTCGGTGCCGACACGGGGAGGAGACCGGTGTCGATGCTTCTTCGATTTCTTCCGAAGCATGTCACCGGAGCTCCCCGGCACCGACGAGGAGGACGTCGAATCCATCCGTCGCTTCCTCGGGGCCGAGACTGAAGAAGGTCGATCTCGGGGGGGGCTGTACCGCAGGAGCCCTCAGGGTAGGCGGAGACCCACCCGAGGGCTCACCGCCACCAGCAGGGGAATGGACAGCCCTCACCTGCACTCCACCCGATGCACCACCGTCCGACGACATCAGCAGACGAGGTCCTGGTACCACCGACGTCGATGCAGCTATCCGATGTCTCGGCGCCGATGCAGAGGCCCGATGCCTCGATGCACTCGATGCAGGGGCGGCCGAGGAAGGAGGTCTGGACGCTGACGACGTCGATGCACTCGAAGATCCCGGTGCCGATGCCGACGAAGAGCCCGAGAACAACACGTTCCACTGGGCTAGTCTCGCTACCTGAGTCCGCCTTTGAAGCAGGGAACACAGACTGCAGTTCTGAGGGCGGTGCTCGGCCCCCAGACACTGAAGACACGACGAGTGTCGATCAGTGAGCGAGATAACCCGGGCGCACTGGGTGCACTTCTTGAAGCCGCTGGAAGGCTTCGATGTCATGGGCGGAAAAATCACGCCGGCGAAATCAAAAGCCGAAATGGCGAAATTTGAAGCACCAAATTTAGAGGGAGAAAAAATCTCGACCGAGGCCGAAAAGAGGCCTACCCCGACGACGAAAGAAAACTTACCGGGGCAAAAAAGCTGGAAGTACGGGGAGGATTTACACGAAACCCGGCGGGGGGTTTCCGGAGCACTTCCCGACTAGGACAAAGCTTTCCCGAAGGAAAAAAACACGTTCAAAACAAATTGGACGCGCGAGGTCGACTTTCCGGGGCTCGACACGGCGAAAACACGACCGTACCGAGTGCGGACAAAAGAAGACTGGCCGGCTCGAGCCGGTTTCGGGCGGGAAGACGGCCGCGCATGCGCGGTGCGCGCGGGCGCGCGAGGGCTAGCAAAGGACTTTGCTAGTGAAGTTTCCGATTGGAGGGGCTGCCGTGGACGTCACCCCATCAGTGAGAACAAGCAGCCTGCTTGTCCTCGGAGAATTATAGCTACGTCATGCAAGGTTCCACGTTAGGAGTCACGGACCAAGAAAGGGATCTAGGTGTCATTGATGATACATTGAAACAGTCTGCTCAGTGTGCTGCTGCTGCTGCTGCTAAGAAAACAAATAGAATGTTAGGTATTATTAGGAAAGGAATGGAAAACAAAAATGAGGATGTTATAATGCCATTGTATCGCTCCATGGTGCGACCGCACCTTGAATGTTGTGTTGAATTCTGGTCGCCGCATCTAAAAGAGATATAGTGGAATTAGAAAAGGTGCAGAGAAGGGTGACAAAAATGATAAAGGGGATGGGACGTCTTCCCTATGAGGAAAGGCTAAAGCAGCTAGGGCTCTTCAGCTTGGAGAAAAGGCGGCTGAGGGGAGATATGATAGAGGTCTATAAAATAATGAATGGAGTTGAACGGGTATATGTGAAGTGTCTGTTCACGCTTTCCAAAAATACTAGGACTAGGGGGGGCATGCGATGAAGGTACAATGTAGTAAATTTAAAACGAATCGGAGAAAATCTTTCACTCAACGTGTAATTAAACTCTGGAATTCGTTGCCAGAGAATGTGGTAAAGGCGGTTAGCTTAGCGGAGTTTTAAAAAGGTTTCTACGGCTTCCTAAAGGAAAAGTCCATAGACCGTTATTAAATGGACTTGGGGAAAATCCACTATTTCTGGGATAAGCAGTATAAAATGTTTTGTAAATTTTTAGGATCTTGCCGGGTATTTGTGACCTGGATTGGCCACTGTTGGAAACAGGATGCTGGGCTCGATGGACCTTTGGTCTTTCCCAGTATGGCAATACTTATGTACAAAGAGCATAAGTGTGGGAAGACAGGGCTGCACACAAAAAATTAGATTAGGGACTGTGGGTAGACAGGTCTGAACACAAAAAGTTATATTAGCACCCAAACTGCATGCACATACATCTATCTGCACCATGTGCTGGAATACTTTTTAGAACATCAATATTGATATCGTAAATGTGTTGGGTATGTAAGAGCTTCCACTAACACAATCCCATGTGTGCAAGTATACACTGTCCCATGCTAGTGCATGATTTTTGTGCAGAGTTGATTTGCATATTTGATTACTGCACTGGAGGAGCAAAAGAACTTAGCATATGAATTCTTAATGTAAGAGTAATTCCAAAGAATTAGCATATTGTTCAAATGCAAGGTTTCAGAATGAGTGGCGAGCCCCAGGATTAGCTAACAACCCATTCCAAATTCTATGGAAGTGGCTACCTCACTCTCCCTGTAAAATTCTGCTCAAATCAGCGAGTCATCCAAATAGGATGTACCAACAACCTATCCTTCTGCAGAATGACTGCAATCACGATCAACTTAGGAGAACATGAAACTGGAAAAGCCACCCCAGTACTGTGAAACAGGGCAGTTGCTGGTGATCAGCCAAACTGGGATATGGTCCAGGGACATCAAACTTCCCCTGGTGGATGTCCACTATCATAGACCACAAAGAGGCATATTTTCAAAGCACTTAGCCTTCCAAAGTTCCATAGGTTTCTATGGAACTTTGGAAGGCTAAGTGCTTTGAAAATATGCCTGATAGCCTTTCACTTGGAACATCAGAAGGGAAGGCCTGTTAAAAGCAATGGATCCTTAGCGTTTAGAACCTCCAGAATGGTCCTCCATGATCCACAGTACTACCAGCACCCAAGAAATCAAGCGCAAGTCATCCCTACAAGATGTGTACCATCATGGCTTGCTCAGGAGAAACCTTCTCCTTCAACAAGACTCCTCTGCAAAATCTGACAGGGCTCCCAAAGGATGTTGGTGGGGGGGGGGGGGGGGGGGGGGGGGGGGAGGAGAGAAGAATCTGCTGAATCCAGGGATTCTGTATCCTCCAGATCACCCTCTGACACAAGGTGAGGCCTCTTCGCCACCAAGGGGGGCTCTTCTCAAGTGTGAAGCTGGTATCACTCCTCCTGAGCTCTGGCCCTTCTTGAAAGATATGCATGAATAACACAAACTCTGAGCTAAAGCTCATTCTTGGTTGCTGACAGCTCCCGACTAGGTGGACCTGGAGCATCATATATCTCTGGCTTCCCACCAGGCTCAACCTCAGGAGCCCATCTCCCTGGCTATACTCTGAGGGAGTGCTACTCAAAATGGCAGCGGTTCTCACCAAAAACATGCCTCCTGCACACCTGGGATCTTTCCTTGTGCAGAGGATCCCTTTGACCCTGCCAATTCCCATTAGCGCGTCTCTACTGGAATTGCATCCCAGGATGGCAATCCGCTTCATTACTCGGTACATGCACAGCATTCGCTGCTAGTCCTGATGCTAAGATCAGTGCTTGCCACAGGCTATGCTGCACTGTCTGCACGTGGCCTGTGCCACCATGCCTTGGCCTTCCAATCCGAGCACCCCTCAATGAGTGGATGAGTATGGAGCACAGTGTCAACACTCCCTATCCAACCAGAGCCTTTCCAGTTTCACTATCTCTATCAATGCTGCAACAACTATTTTTTTTTGGTCAGAGCTGTCAAGACAGATCAACTCCAAGCTCCCTTCCAGGACAGAGAGGAGGACTGAGGGAACAGCAGCAAAATGTTTTGTTTTGGGTTTTTTTTTATACCTCTTAGGCAGCTACAGTCTGCAGAGGTTTACCTCACCTACCATATCCTAGAGACTGAAAAATACTGACAGGCTGTATATACTGCACAGGACCCCAAAGGGTGATGTCAAACCAGTGGCTTTCCGTTTCTATCTGCTGGTAGGAAAGCTGGGATGGGACATGATTGATATTTTGTATTGCTTCTAAGATGTTTTGGCTTGTTCAAAAATTCCAATAAAAATGTATTCAAAATAAGGAAAGCATAAACACATGCATCTGGAGAGGTCTGAAAGGACAACGAGGAAGTTAAACTATATAAATCAACATGTCAAATCTGAAGGAAGCAGACAGTAAAAGTAGCAGCAGCAGAACAGACAAGTTTTAAAATGTCCACTACATAAAGCAGAGTATCTGCATGCCATGCTACCACACCACATATTCTGTTGTCAAAGCAATAATGTTTTCTAATGCATGTCAAGACCCAAGCTAGGCTTTCATATCAACATACACTACGAGAGGAAAAATAGACCCTACATCATTCTGGCAACAGGTCTACCAAAATGAATGGCCAGTAAATACTAACACCGTACAACTCCTTCTAGAATGGGATAACATATGTAAAACAATATTAGACACAATCGCCCCATTCCAAACTAGAACATCGCACAGGAAAAAATCTAATCCATGGTTCACCGAAGAGCTGAAAGAACTCAAAACGTAAGTCAGAAAACTAGAACGCGCATGGAACAAAAAGAAAGATGAACACACACTGAATGCATGGAAATCACTTCGGAGGAAATACACTATAAAACTATGATTGGACCAAACTACAAAGACATGCACAAACTCTTCCACCTTGTAAATAAGCTGCTAGACACTACACCTGTTACAAACAATAACAAAGAAATACCAGGGGTCGACGACCTCTCGAACTACTTCAAAGAGAAAATCACACAACTACGACTTAGAATACCTACCAGCCCTACCGAATACACCACATTCCTGAACTGTCTAGACCCTGAAGACAGAATACACCCAGCAGACAGGATCTGGACCGAATTCGAAGTACTGTCAGAAGACCTTATCCTTAAAACGCTTAAAAGATTCGCCAAATCCCAATGCAAACTAGACATCTGCCCAAGCAGCCTCATGAAATTAGCTCCTCATCAATTCATATTAGACTTAACGAACCACCTGAATTTCATGCTACAAAACGGACTTTTCCCAAAGGAAAAAGGAAAAATCTTACTCACCCCAATAACCAAAAACACAAAGAAAAACGCTAGTGAAATAACTAACTACAGACCAGTTGCATCTATACCACTAATAACCAAAATAACAGAAGGAGTAGTAACTAAACAACTCACAAGTTATCTCGACAAGTTCTCAATACTGCATGACGCCCAATCAGCATTCCGCTCGAATCACAGCACAGAGACAGTATGAACTACCCTATTACCAAATTTAAGCAACGGATCGCAACAGGCTCCAATATACTCCTCCTACAATTTGACATGTCAAGTGCCTTTGACATGGTTGACCACGGAATCCTATTACACATTCTTGAATATTTCGGCATCGGAGGCAATGTCCTAAATTGGTTCAAGGGGTTCTTAACCTCACGCTCATACCAAGTCACATCAAACTCAACCACATCTGCTGCATGGACACCTGAGTGCGGAGTACCGCAGGGATCTCCCCTCTCACCAACAATTTTCAACCTACTGATGACCCCACTAGCAAAACTTCTATCAAACCATAACCTCAACCCTTATATATATGCCGATGATGTAACGATATATATTCCTTTTAAACAAAACCAACGAAATCAACCAAAGTCTACACATCATGAACACCTGGGCAGACGCATTCCGACTGAAATTGAACGCAGAAAAAACTCAATGCCTCATATTAACCTCCCAATACAACACAACAAAATTTACTGCTATCAACACACCTAAACTAAACTTGCCAATTTCAGAAAATTTAAAAATCCTTGGAGTAACAATCGACCGCTACCTTACACTTGAGACTCACGCGAACAACACAACAAAAAAGATATTCTTCTCCATGTGGAAGCTGAAAAGAATAAAACCATTCTTTCCAAGATCTGTCTTCCGCAACCTGGTACAATCACTCGTATTAAGCCATCTAGATTACTGCAACTCATTATACGCAGGCTGCAAAGAACAAATAATGAGAAAACTTCAGACAGCCCAGAATACAGCAGACTCATCTTCGGAAAACCAAAATATGAAAGCGCAGCACCATTACGCGAGAAACTACACTGGCTCCCACTCAGGGAACGTGTCACCTTTAAAATATGCACGTTAGTGCACAAAATCATTCACAGTGAAGCCCCTGCATACATGTCTGACTTGGTAGACCTGCCACCTAGAAACGCCAAAAAATCATCCAGAACTTTCCTCAACCTCCACTTCCTTAAGTGCAAAGGCATAAAGTATGAAGTACTACATGCATCAACCTTCTCCTACAAGAGCACGCAACTCTGGAACGCACTGCCACGCGGCCTGAGAGCGGTCTATGAGTTGACAGACTTCCGCAAACGATTGAAGACCTCTCTCTTTGACAAAACATACCGCAAGGATCAAAACATATAAATCCCATATACACCATAACAACGCCTCAAGATATTACCTCATGTACTCCACTTCCCCGTACTCTCTCCCATTCAACAACCTACCCACAGATAAAAAAATGTCTACCCCATCGCTCTCTTGCTACTATTCGATCAGCGTAGTAATTCCCCAACATCATATCCTTTAGTTTCTACGCCCCAAAGGTGATTGATCTGACTCTGTCTTCCTTAACTATTCACAATGTAACCCATAATCGTAATGTAACAAACTGTACTTCCATCATTTACAATGTATTGTAAGCCACACTGAGCCCGCAAATAGGTGGGAAAATGTGGGATACAAAAGCAATTAAATAAATAAATAAATTCAGGCTTTTAATTTAGCTTTAACAGTCAGCATACACCATGCTAGGAAGCAGATTGACATTCAAGTCCAAAACTGCAGTGTCAAATCTCTAAAACTTACCTGTTCTTCTACGGCTTCTAGTCCAATATGGCACAGTCTCAATAGTGGAAACAGCTTCAATTGGGCCCCCATCATTAGGCACCGTAACAGTAGTTTTTGCCACTATGGACTCATTTGCCTAAAACAAAAGAATTCAAGTGAAAGAACAAATGTGTAATTTCAATAAATACTATACTAAAATAGTTAAGAAAAAGGAGGTAAGAGGCACCTGAAATATTACAGAACTAGTAAAAAAGCCCCGTTTCTGATGCAAATGAAACGGGGGCTAGCAAGGTTTTCTTCTGTGTGCATGTGGGAGTGTGTGTGTCCCTGCCCTCTGGCCTCTCTCCCCTCCCCCCTCTGAGTCCTTCACTGTTACAGAGCCAGCGATTTGATTTCGTGCTCTGCTGTTTTCCTTCACTGACTGTTACAGAGAGGGCGGGGTAGACACTCATAGGGAAACCGGATATCTCGCCCCCTTCACACTTCCGGCTGGAGGCTTCATAGAACGTTGGTGTTGCTTTTTATATAGAGAGATAGTCAATCTGGATAAGTGAATCAGAGGCACTGCACAAACTAAACCAGTGGTTAAGGGAAGCAGAATTCCCCCAGTTGATGGCAAACATCGGGGTTTCATGAAACCCAAATGTGTAATGTCTTCTGGACAACAACCAAGGTGCCAAAAGAGCACAGTGTCAACACTCCCTAAGAGGAGCACTCCTCCAAGGTACATCAAAGAAGTCAACACAAGAGCAGAGGGTGACAAACCGAATCCATGCCTGGGATATATGCAAAAATATTTCATTCAGTAGCACCAGATGAATGACCCAACATGTGTCTGTGGCAGACGCAACAGCCTGCTTCAGAGGTCAAATGAGTAACTCTGTGTAGGGTAACAGTATATGTCCTGGTGCAACTATTGAGGAAAATACTTTGTATACAAAAATCTAGACTATACTTGGTATGCAGTCTTTAAACAGCATTCCAAACGCAGCCACATTGAAGAGCAAACCTTTTTAAATACTTGAATTAAAAGCAAGTTTTCCATAGAAGATACAGGAGATCATCATACACATGGGATGCTATCCAGCAAAACAAAGGAGGAATATATCTTGTATGATAAATTCTTGGTTGAAACAGCAGAGTGGGAACCTTCTAACATAAAATAAATGCACCTCATTTGTAAATAAATAGGATAAAAACATATCCTATATAATAATTCTCACCTCCAACAGGATGCGCTTGGGACCGTGCCTGCCGGAAGTGGTCTACTAGGCAGGCACACACTGACCTCAGTGACATCAGTGACAGACAGTTTGGCAAAGCAAAACAATCTGAGTGCTGGCCATTAGGACACAGGGTAGATAGGAGAGTTTTAAAAGACTGAAGGAAACGAAAGTGTTAAACTGGAGAAGGGGGGGGAGGAGTTGTGAATGACTGAAAGACATGCAAATTTGGGACAGGAAAACAATCTCAATGCTGGCCATTAGCACACAGGGTACATAGGACAGTTTTAAAAGACTGAAGGAACCAAATGTGTTCGGGAGGGGGGGGGGGGGGGGGGGGGCAAGTTCTGAATGAATGAAAGAAATGAAAATTTACGAGAGGAACACAATCTGAATGCCGGGCATTTGTACACAAGGTAGATAGCACTTTTTTTTAAAAATGAAGGACGTCAAAGTATTACATCTTGGGGGAGGGGTGAGGAGGAAAGTGGTGGGGTATCTGGATACTGGGCATTAGGGCCACGGGGGTACATAGACTTTTGAAAGCCTTAAGGAACCCAAAGTGTGGGAAGGAGGAGGAAAAGGAGGGGAAGGAACGGGGTGAGGGGCATTAGGAACAGGGGAGGGGGCCCTGTCACACACATTCTCACACACACACTGTCACACACCCGCACATTCACTCTGGCTCTCTCTCTCAAACACACACTCCCAGGAAAACCTTGCTAGCGCCCATTTCATTCGTTCCAGAAACAGGCCTTTTATACAATATAATATAAATGTATGGGATGAGAGTATAACTGCTATGAAATGGACTGCTAAAAGGAAAAGACAAAATTAAATGTTAATTAAAACTAATGAAAAAAAACTCCCCTTTTCTTGTCCTAATTGACTGTAAATGAAGAGTTGAGCTAGGGGTGGGTGGGAATGAGGACTGATCTGGGCCCTTTTGTGTCTTCTACAGACGTTAATGTTGTGGCAGAAAATTCTCAAGTTTTAAAATTATGGGGGAAAGGGTAGAGAGACTAGCTAAAAGATTGTTTTTTTTGTGTTTTTTTTATTTATGTGTTTATCAATATCCTACAATTCCTCTTTTAAACCCTAATCTTTAAGTTACCAAGCACAGAATAAAATGTCACTTACCTCTTCTCTCAGAACTTCTTCGCTATATAGTTTGGATTCTAAGGAGACTGGTTTCAAACAAATCCTTTGAAGCTAGTCCAGTAATCAGGTTGCCCTTATTAATCTTTGCAAATATTCTACTTCCTCACACCTTAATTAACACCTAATTCAGGTCAGCAGCAGTGCTACCTCTCCAGCAAGCAAGAACAGAAAACTTTCTTTTAGGACACTTCAAGTCTTGCTAGTATCCTTTTTGTACTCTTGGCTGTTAAGTTTCTACCTCTACAGAAAGTTTCAGTTTAAAACTATAGGGAAAAGGGATTGTACACTATGGAAACTAGTTAATAATGCTTACGTCTGTCTTTTATTTTTATTTTCTTTCTAAAACTCAACTGGGCCTTCTACAGACAATGCTGTGGCAGAAAATTCAAGTTTTAAAACTATGGGGAAAAGGGTATAGAGACTAGCTAACAAGTTTGCTTGCTTTTTTTTTTTTTTTTACATTCTGTGTGTGTATCAATATCCTACAATTCCTCTTTTAAATTTTTAAATCCTAATCTTTAAGTTACCAAGCACAGAATAAAAAAATAAAACAATGTCATTTACCTAAAGGAGATGTCCTCTTCTCTCAGAAAGAATGGATAGGGGAAGCACTGAACTCATACTATGAACAGTTTACATAAATGCTCATTGGTTATATACTTACCTGGTCTGCTGTGGCACCAATGGAGCGAGACCTCTTTGCAGGAGCTGGTGGGCCTTCCGTATGTTTCCTGGAAGAACGCTGCAAATAGTAGTACATGTAGGTTAATGGGAGCACAAACATTACATGCCTGAGTACATGGTCCCTAAATGATATTTTTATATGTAATAAACTATTGAAACAAGAACAAAGTGCAAATACAATTACTGCAAGGCAATCAGCCAGTGTGCATTCACAAAAAAAAAAAAAAAAAAAACACAAAGTACATCAATGAATTTTTATAATTTCCCTTCCCTCCCTTTTTCCAACTAACATCCATTAACCCCTAACCCTCTCCCCACCCCACCCCACCCCCGTGAATCAACCCAATAACACTGAGTATTCCACTTAATATGCCACCACTAGAGGTTCTTATCTAAAGTGCAGACAATCATTGATATAAGAAGCATAGTCCCAGTGGGGGTGTTAGACAATTACACATCCACATTGCCTCCAGTAGTCAAACGACATAGTAACCCACAACATTTGTTATTACCAACCTGCAACCCCCCAACAATAATTCCCCTAAAACAAAGGGGATAAATATTTATGTATTGAAGGCAGCATGGAAGTGGCCTAATAGCTATGCAGCAGGTTGTGGACCTGGGGAACCAGGTTCAATTCCCACTGCTGCCTAATGGTCAGCAGTGGGTTAAGATCCTGGGGAACCAGGTTCAATTCCCTCTGCAGTTCCGTGTGACCCTGAGCAAGACAGTTAGCCCTCCATTGCCCCAGATATACTTAAGATTGTGAGCCCACCAGGGAAACTGCAAGTACCTGAATAGTCATATGTAAACCGCCTTGATTTGTACTTCAAAAGAAGCAGTATATCACAAGTTGAGAAACTTACTATTTATCTTTTGGCTATTTACCCTCGGAGGGAGTTAAGAACTAGACTGTGTACCCTTGGAGATAAATATAACATTCTTTATGTACTCTGGCCCATTTTTTCTGATGGCCTTGAAAATCAAACAGTTTTAAATATAGCCCCAAAGCACTGGTAGCAAGTGTAGGTTTTGTAGCAAGGTGTGATGTAGTCATTTCGTTTGCAGACTATCAGTCGTGCTGCAGCGCTCTGAATTAGTTGAAGCCAATACAAACGCTTTTTGGTTTGACCAGTGTTCAGGGCATTACAATAGTCCAGTCATGATGCTATCACAGCATGGACCACTGTGGTCAGACTCGTCTTTTCAATATATGGAGAGAGATTTTGTAGCTGCCATAGGTGATCAAGTCAACTTTTAAAGGTAGTCTGAATTTGTGGAATCAAAGCAACTGAGGAGTCAAGCAGTATCCCTAGATTCCCGACCTGTGATTTTAAGGGGCGTTCATACTTACCAAAATGTATTTTGAAGTCCAGCATTTGTCCACTTGTGTTAGGTACCCAAAGAATCTGTTTTGCTTGGGTTCAGGGAGAGTTTGTTGTCTGCCCATTCCTGAGCTGAAGTTAGGCAGGCAGTTTACTCAAAGCTGTGGGTAGATCTGGGTCAACGGGCATGAGTAGTTACACATCAGCGTAGATGTAGAATTTTGTGCCCATCGACCGAAGCAACTCAGCCAGAGGCTTGAGGTAGATATTAAATAAAATGGGAAACAGTATGGATCCCTGTGGCACTCACAGTTTAACGTCCAAGGCAATGATGTGCTGTTGCTGTACAGAACTGAATGTCTGTCAAATAGGATTTTAACCATAAGTACTGTACCACTGATACCCGTTTCTGCCAGCCTTATAAGCATATGATATGATCCACAGCATCGAAGGTGGCTGAGAAATCCAGCAACACTAGTATCGAGGCAGATCCCATCACAATTTCTGTGCAGATCATCAAGGGACACAAGAACAGTCTCTGTTTTGTACCCAGGTCTGAAGCCACAACATTGACACGTCTAGCCTGTTACTTTCAACTAGCCAGTTGCAAAAGAGGCCCTTACAGCTACACAGGTGGCTCAATGCCTTGATACATGAATTGACAACAAAAGCTTTTTTTTTTTTTTTTTAAGAAAATTCAATTATAGATATGGGAATCAAGAAAGTTGTTGGCACACCTCACTAAATGTTGCACAGGCTCCAACTACAGTCTTTTCTATAAATTATGCTAGAAAAGGAAATTTTAGAGATTGGTTGGTAGTTTGAGCTTGACCTGGTTGTGTGAGCTCTATTTCAGTAGGGAGTGCACCACAACTTTTTTTTTTTTTTTTTTTTTTTAGTGTTATTGGCAGCAGCAGCCCTTCCACAAGAGAGGAGTTAATTTTTGTGTTCCCTTCAATGAGGAACATGCTCGCTCGTTGTACTATCTTTGCTGGGCAGGGATCAAGAGGGCAGGTTGTAGGCCATGGACTTTTCATGATTTTTTCAAGAACTTCCTCTGTGACCTGGTTGAATGAGTTTCAGATAACAGTTCATGGTGGGGAAGAGGGAGTGTTCTCTTCGTTAGCTGGTGGGAGCTTTGATAGGACTATCCCTGTAAGTCTTGATTGAGACCTTTACTTTTGTTGACAAAGTATGTGGCAAAATCATTGCTGTTAGTTGTGACTGGCAAGGCTAGTTCTCTTTTGGGGTTTGCAGTAGGCTGTCTACTGTTTAAAATAGTTGCTTGGTTGAATTTGCAGCTTGTTCTATATGTTGAGAGAGAAATATTGGTTTTTGGCTATTAAAGCCTGGTGGTACACTGACATGTGTTTCTTACAGTTGAACCTATCTTCAAGTGAGATTGTCATCATTTTCTTTCAAGTTGACATCCTTGACAATTAAGGACTCGTTCTAGGACTTAAAAAAAAAAAAAAAAAAAAAAAAAGAGGCAGTTTTTCTAATGCCATTCTAAGCATGCATTCCAGATATCATCCTGTTCTAACACAGTCATCATATTTCCATCCACATGGGGGTAGGGACAAGGCCTCCAGCAAACTATCAGTCAGATTTGTGTGCCTCAGATTTCCTTCCAAACTTTGATTGGGCCCATCTCTTTTATGTGGTCCTTAACAGAAAATTTGACTACATAAGTACATAAGTATTGCCATACTGGGAAAGACCAAAGGTCCATCGAGCCCAGCATCCTGTTTCCAACAGTGGCCAATCCAGGTCACAAATACCCGGCAAGATCCTAAAAATGTACAAACATTTTATACTGCTTATCCCAGAAATAGTGGATTTTCCCCAAGTCCATTTAACAACGGTCTATGGACTTTTGTTTAGGAAGCCATAGAAACCTTTTTTAAACTCCACTAAGCTAACCGCCTTTACCACATTCTCTGGCAACAAATTCCAGAGTTTAATTACACATTGAGTGAAGAAAAAAAGTTTCTCCGATTCGTTTTAAATTTACTACATTGTAGCTTCATCGTATGCCCACTAGTCCTAGTATTTTTGGAAAGCGTGAACAGACGCTTCACATCTACCCGTTCAACTCCACTCATTATTTTATAGACCTCTATCATATCTCCCCTCTGCCGCCTTTTCTCCAAGCTGAAGAGCCCTAGCCGCTTTAGCCTTTCCTCATAGGGAAGTCGTCCCATCCCCTTTATCATTTTAGTCACCCTTCTCTGCACCTTTTCTAATTCCACTATACCTTTGAGATGCGGCGACCAGAATTGAGCACAATATTCGAGGTGCGGTCGCACCATGGAGCGATACAAAGGCATTATAACATCCTCATTTTTGTTTTCCATTCCTAATAATACCTAATATTCTATTTGTTTTCTTAGCAGCAGCAGCACACTGAGCAGGTTTCAACGTATCATCGACGACACCCAGATCCCTTTCTTGGTCCGTGACTCCTAACGTGGAACCTTACATGACGTAGCTATAATTCAAGTTCCTCTTTCCCACATGCATCACTTTGCACTTGCTCACATTAAACGTCATCTGCCATTTAGACGCCCAGTCTCCCAGTCTCGTAAGGTCCGCTTGTAATTTTTCACAATCCTCCCACGATTTAACGACTTTGAATAACTTTGTGTCATCAGCAAATTTAATTACCTCACTAGTTACTCCCATCTCTAGGTCATTTATAAATATGTTAAAAAGCAGCCGTCCTAGCACAGAGCCCTGGGGAACCCCACTAACTACCCTTCTCCATTAAGAATACTGACCATTTAACCCTACTCTCTGTTTTCTATCTTTTAACCAGTTTTTAATCTACAATAGAACACTACCTCCTATCCCATGACTCTCCAATTTCCTCTGGAGTCTTTCATGAGGTACTTTGTCAAATGTCTTCTGAAAATCCAGACACATATCATCAACCGGGTCCCCTTTATCCACATGTTTGTTCACCCCTTCAAAGAAATATAGCAGATTGGTGAGGCAAGATTTCCCTTCACTAAATCCATGTTGATTTGGTCTCATTAATTCATGCTTTTGATTATGTTATGTAATTTTGTTCTTAATAATAGTCTCTACCATTTTGCCCGGCACCGACATCAGACTCACCGGTCTATAATTTCCCGGATCTCCTCTGGAACCTTTTTTAAAAAATCGGCGTTACATTGGCCACCCTCGATTTTAAGGATAATTTCTAACTATAGCTCCGCAAGCTCATTTTTCAGTTCTATCAGTACTCTGGGATAAACATAAAGGAATCCTGTTCAGAAGGAATGGATCCTAAGGAGCTTAGCCGAGATTGGGTGGCAGAGCCAGTGGCGGGAGGCGGGGATGGTGCTGGGCAGACTTATACGGTCTGTGCCAGAGCCGGTGGTGGTAGGCGGGACTGGTGGTTGGGAGGCAGGGATAGTGCTGGGCAGACTTATACGGTCTGTGCCCTGAAAAGGACAAGGCAAGGTAAAAAGTAGCACATCTGAGTTTATCTTGTTGGGCAGACTGGATGGACCGTGCAGGTCTTTTTCTGCCTTCATCTACTATGTTACTCTGGGGTGAATACTATCCTGTCCAGGAGATTTGCTACTCTTCAGTTTGTAGAACTGCCCCATTACATCCTCCAGGTTTACAGAGAATTCATATATATATTTGGCCTGGGCTTCAAGGATGGTGTTTTTGAACAGCATCCATGCCTGAAGTAAATTTTTGATCCTCGCAGTCGCTCCTCTAAGTTTTCTTTTCACCGTTCTTCTCATTTTATCATAGTCTCCTTTTTTTAAAGTTAAACGTTAAACGTATTTGATTTCCTATGTATACTTACTTCAAAGCTAATATCAAATCCGATCATATTATGATCACTGTTATCAAGTGGCCCCAGCACCATTACCTCCCGCACCAGATCATGCGCTCCACTAAGGACTAGGTCTAGAATTTTTCCTTCTCGTCAGCTGCTGTACCAGCTGCGCCATAAAGCTGTCCTTGATTTCATTGAGTAATTTTACCTCCTTAGCGTGTCCCGATGGTACATTTACCCAGTCAATATCAGGGTAATTGAAATCACCCATTATTATTGTGTTGCCCAGTTTGTTTGCGACCCTAATTTCCTTTAACATTTCTGCATCCGTCTGTTCATCCTGGCCAGGCGGACGGTAGTACACTCCTATCATTATCCTTTTCCCTTTTACACATGGAATTTCAATCCACAGTGATTCCAAGACGTGTTTTGTTTCCTGCAGAATTTTCAATCTATTTCATTCAAGGTTCTCGTTAATATACAAAGCTACCCCTCCACCAATTCGATCCACCCTATCACTACGATATAATTTGTACCCTGGTATGACAGTGTCCCACTGGTTATCCTCCTTCCACCAGGTCTCAGAGATGCCTATTATATCTCATTTTTCATTTAGTGCAATATATTCTAACTCTCCCATCTTATTTCTTAGGCTCCTGGCATTCGCATATAGACATTTCAAACTGTGTTTGTTGCTCCTATTTACATCATGCTTAGTACTTGACAGTACTATTTTGCAATATTTTGTCTGATTTTTATATTTATTTAGGGACACCTGATCTACTATGGTCTCTAAATAAAAATAAAAATCAGACAAAAGATTACAAAATAGTACTGTCAGGTACCTTTAAGCATGATGTAAATAGGGGTGTTCTAGATGCCACCAGCCTTGTGTTCAAAGCTGTCAACCCCTTTGCAGAACACAAGTCTAGCATATGGCCCTTTTCATGGGTTTGAGATTTGATCACCTGAATGAAACCTAGAGCAGTCATCATATCAAGGAAGGCAGCAGTAGTGGTGTCTGGAGTTTCAATGTGTAGGTTAAGGTCGCCCATAATCAGTAACCTAGGGTAGCTCAAGGTTACCTCAATCACCAGATTCAGTAGTTCTTTTATAAATGATGCATTGTTGCAAAGTGCTCTGTAGACCACGAGTAGCCACACTGGTTCCTTATCTCCCAGCTGGATTACGAGGCATTCTGCCTTAGACAGGTGGGGTATGGAGAGACTGTGCGGTATGATTGTCTCTCGGATAAGAACTGCTAACCCCTCCACCCGCTTCCCTTGTCTTGGTTGGAGCAGGATAGTGAATCCTGTGGGCATAGCTGAGCCAGTGGTACCCCCTTCCATTTTCATCCAGCCAAGTCTCAGTTATTCCCAAGATGTTTAAGTGGTATTCATGGATGACATCATGTATCATAGGAAATTGTTTTGTTGGCTGATCTGGCATTTACTAAGCCCAAGTTCTCAAGTACTGGTCTGTTAGTTGTGGTTATAGTTTTAGGGGTTACTTGATGGTGGGCAGATATTTGTGTGGGTATTGCTAAAAAAGAGTTCTGCCTGTTAAGTTTGTATCCTCTAGGTGGATGGGGGAGTCTATTGTTTCTTCTTCCCCAGATTACTGGGATGTATGATCTTTTTACTAGGCCAAAGCACTTGTTTAAAGATTGCAGAGCTCTCTATTTATTCAGTATAATAAAATAGCCAGTGTGTCTGACAGCAAACAGTTGAATTACGCAGACAGTGCTTGATGAGAGTCTGAGCCTCTTTGAATTGTTTGTTTTCTAGAAAAGTTTAGATTCTCCGATATGTCCAACTTTCTAACCCCACCCTCTTTTTTGCCAACTCTGTTCACTGCAGGACATACAAAATTCTTATACAGATTCTCCATATTAGTTAATATGAACTGTCATCTCATAAAACCTCATTTAATATAAGCCATTTGTCCCATGTAAATGTAAATTAAATCTCGAGGTGGCCTAGAATAGAGAAAAGGCCAATTTCTTGCAACATTTTAAATCTTCTCTTTGAGATTAGGCAACCTTAAGATCAACATTTGGTTGACTGGAATGCAGTTCAATAGCGTCCACAAACCCACCTGATGTTTAAAATACACTGAACTTGGGGATCAAGTGACGCTATGAGCTGAACAAGACGCACGTTGTTTCAGCTCCGAGACCCTCGCCCTGGGATCACTTAATTATATATTAATTGGATAGTCTGACTTTGCTGGAAAGGTAGATCAGCGCCTATGGACAAATACATGCAAAAACCGACGGGTGAAATGGCACTTAGATCGGGAAAAAAAGAAAAAACCAAAACGGGTGCTGAGGAAGGGAAGATGGCGGAAGGCCTCCCAGATCTACAACCGCCAGTATGTTTCAACGAACAGCAGCTTGGGCAACTTACCACGGCGATCGCCAAGGCGTGGGACCCGAAATGGGTAGCGCTAAATGATAAATTGGATAGCTACCAAACGGCGTTGGACAGCCTGGGGATCCGCACAAGCAATCTAGAAACACGAGTGTCCGCACTCGAGGACGATTCCCGCGGTTATGGCCCTGACCTGCGCGCATTACAACAACAGCTGAAAGTGCAAGAAGATCGACTGGAGGATCTGGAGGGTAGATCCCATCGGAATAATATCCGCATTGTTGGCTTGACCGAGCAACTTCCAGAGAGAAATCTCGGGCCCTGATTAGAAAATTGGTTGATAAAAGAGCTGGCGCTTTCAGATTCCTGTGGGCCTTTAGTTATCGAGCGTGCGCACCGCGTGGGACGCCGATTGGAGGCGAACACCAGACCACTGGTAGTGATCGCAAAAATTTTGAATTACAAACACAAAGTGGAGATTATTCAAGGCTTCAATATTCGCAGGGACTCGTTAAAATATGGTGGCCAATCCATTCTGATCTTTCAAGATTATACTCCAAAGGTGCAAGAGCAGCGCAGGAAGTTTCATCCCATTTGTGCTATGCTTGCCGCAAAGAAGATAAAATTTACCCTGCAATTTCCTGCAAGATTATGCGTCTCTCTTCAAGACAAATGGCATACTTATCAAACAATTGAAGAAGCTAAAATTGCTTTAAACGGAAATCAAGATCTGGAAGGGACTTGAAAACGGACATGGAGATATTTTTGTGAGCTTAGTTAGGTATGTACATGTTTCTCTTGAAGACTGGTAAAGCTTTGCTCACATGTGTTTTTTCTTTGGCAGGGTCAAAATGCATATTTACTGGTCCTGGGGTGGGGGTCTCACAGCACCATTGCGTGATTCCCACATCCTAACAGGCTTGTTGCCTGGGCAGATGTTACAGGGCACTTCGGGAGGGGGAAGGGTAGGATTGGGTGGGGGAGAAGGAAGGGGGGGAGGTAGGGGGGAGACAGTGGGTGGGTTGTGCGTAAATGGTCTGGAGTGGGAACAATAATAGCTGGGGACTATAGTAAGGGGAAAGATGGAAAGTTGGCGAGAGGGTCACCCCTTGCTCCGATGCCACTGAAGGCATATCCGGGGGAGGCTGGGCCTCCGGAGGCCTTCTCGATAGGTGTACTGGAAATGCTGGATGGCACAATAGAGGCTAGGAGAGATGGGTAATTCAGATCTTCGAATCATTTCTTGGAATGTGTCGGGGATTTCGTCCCCAATAAAGCGCAGTAAGATATTGGCACAGTTGAAACGGCATAAGGCCATGATAGCCTGTTTGCAAGAAACAAAGCTGTCAGATCTAGAACATACAAAGTTGTGTCAGC
Source organism: Microcaecilia unicolor (assembly GCF_901765095.1). Taxonomy (NCBI): domain Eukaryota; kingdom Metazoa; phylum Chordata; class Amphibia; order Gymnophiona; family Siphonopidae; genus Microcaecilia; species Microcaecilia unicolor. The sequence goes on from NC_044033.1 coordinate 299,681,958, forward strand.
AATGGGTGGGTGAGTGTCATTATTCGTCATCTGGGGGTCGCAAAAGTGGGGTGGCAATTTTAATTCGTACAGGGGCACCCTGTCAAACGAAATTGATATATAAAGACATGGTTGGCAGGCTGGTGTTGATACAAGTGATATTTCAGGGAAAGAAATTCTTTGTTCAGTGTACGGGCCCCAATGTATTCTGCCCACCCTTTTTTCAGTCCCTAATTGTTCTGGGACAGAGATATGTAGATGCACCATGTGTGTGGGCGGGTGATTTTAATCAGGTCATGGACCCTAGCATGGATAGGTCCTCCTCCGGTTCGCATGGGGTGGTGAGTGGAGGGAGGGGTCTCCCAGCGTTGTGTAGGTCTCTTGATTTGGTAGATCCCTGGAGGTTGTTGAAGCCGACAGCTCGAGACTATTCCCACTAGTCTAAAGTCCACCACATGTGGTGGTTATATATTTATAACTAAATCATGGTTTTTTTCAAGTACAAGAAACATTCATTGGACCTGCAGCAGTCTCTGATCATTCTATAATAGGGTTGGAGTTGGAATTTGATATAGGTGGGGAACCAGCCAGATTTTGACGCTTCCCCTCCTATTTATCCCAAGATAAACTGTTAATAGAACACCTTAGGTCAAAATGGGCATACTACATAGAAATGAATGCGGCATCCTCTCCCTCAAATATAGTCCTTTGGGAAGCTTCTAAGGTAGTCTTGAGGGGGGAGGTCATAGCGTTTTTAAGTGCGAGAGCTAAGAGATTGGCGGCGGGGGTAGTGCGCTTGGAAAAAGAATATAAATCAGCTAAAAGGGTGCACATTGTTCAACCTTCCAGAGCAAATAGGGAAAAGGTGTCTGCGTCCCTGGCTGCCCTTAACTTGCTCATACATGAGCAAAGAAGCACCTTTTTGCCAGACAGTTGAATTTTCAGTGGTTTGGCAATCGGTCGGGCAGATTGTTGGCACGCGCAGCCAGGGCAAAACAGTCTGCAAGGTACGTCCCATTGTTGAGACGGCCCGATGGGACACAAACTAATCGCCCAGACGAAATAGCAGACTTGTTTGGTAAATTCTTTGAACAACTCTATACAGAAAGTGGGGAAGATCAGGGACAGGTATGGGAGGACTACCTTTCAGACTCGGGTATGCCCAAACTGGACAAGAACGCGAGGGAACGCCTGTCCGCAACCGTGGGAGCCCAGGAGCTACAGAAGGTCATCAAATCACTCCCTGCAGGGTCCGCTCCCTAGTGAGTATTATAAAATTTTAGGGCAGGATCTGGTGGGGCGCTTATCTCCTATTACGATGCTGTCATAGAGCAAGGATTCTTTTCTCAGAGGGAAAACGAGGCATTGATTACCCTAATACCGAAACTGGGTAAGTCCCCTGAGTGTGTGGATTCTTTTTGGCCAATATCTTTATTAAACGTAGATTTAAAAATTTTGGTGAAGGTGCTGGCCAATAGGTTGGCGCAATACCTCCTCCAACTAGTGGGCGAACATCAAGTGGGTTTTGTGCAGGGACGACACCCTACCATTAATGTGAGGAAGGTGTTATCTATAGCGCATAGTCAAGTCACGCAAGACCCCCTTTTGTTACTGAGCCTCAACGCTGAAAAGGCGTTTGATAAAGTTCAATGGGCCTGTTTCGTGTTCTTACACACATTGGGTTGGAAGGTTGGTTCATGGAGGCCGTTACAGCACTATACCACCTCCCTTCAGCGCGTATAGTGGTAAATGGGATTCAGTCCACAAATGGGGACCAGACAGGGTTGCCCCCTCTCGCCCGCACTATTTCTCTTGTATATAGAGCCACTCCGGAGAACAATATTGAGAGACCCAGGAGTGCGGGGGATCCCCTTGCCCCAGGAGACGGTGAAGGTTTTGGCTTTTGCTGACGATATTCTATTGACACTCACCCACCCGGCACAATCCGTGAAGTACTTGTTGGAAGTATTGGCAGAGTTTGAATTTTTAACAGGATTTACCGTTAAACTTCCAAAAATCCACAGCCATGCCTATCCCATATGAGATTCGAGCAAATTGGGATAGTACCTTCCCTTTTAAATGGGCAGCCTCAGAAATTAAATACCTAGGTGTTTATATTCCCGCGAATTTATGCAAAATCTATGATCTTAATGTGGGATTTCTGAAACAGAGAACAGTTGAACTTTTTCATAGGTGGCAGGCCCTCCCCATTACACTGACAGGCCGTATTGCACTTTATAATATGGTACTATTCCCAAAATGGACCTACATGTTTCAAATGATACCTCTGTGGTGGCGTGGTAAAGAAGAACTGTGGCTCAAGGTAAAATTATGTATAATCATACCTGATAATTTTCTTTCCATTAATCATAGCTGATCAATCCATAGACTGGTGGGTTGTGTCCATCTACCAGCAGGTGGAGATAGAGAGCAAACTTTTGCCTCCCTATATGTGGTCATGTGCTGCCGGAAACTCCTCAGTATGTCGATATCAAAGCTCCATCCGCAGGACTCAGCACTTAGAGAATTACACCCACGAAGGGACACTCTGCCCAGCTCACCACCGCCGAAACGGGGGAGGGGAATTAACCCAGCTCATCCCCACACAAGTGGGGGAGGGGAATCCGTCCAGCTCATCCCCGCGGAGCGGGGGAGGGACACCACACCCGCCGATGCGGGGGGATCTGGCTTATCCTGCAACCGCAACCGCGGGAGGAGCTGACTGACCCTAACACCGCCGAAGCGGGAAGGGTACAAAGCTGCCCTACAGCCGCACGAAGCGGGAGGGAGTGCCGGCAGAATTTATGTCTCAATCCAGCCCCGTAAAACGGAAGGGAGAGGAATGCAGCAGCTCACTGTAACACAAACTCGTCTCAACTCTTGAAGAATCCAAGTGAAAAAACTTGAACACGAAGTCTTTCTGAAGAAACTGAAGACTAAACTTGAACCTGAAATGCAACCAGAATAAAAACAGTACAGATATCTGGGAGGGGCTATGGATTGATCAGCTATGATTAATGGAAAGAAAATTATCAGGTATGATTATACATAATTTTACCTTCCATATCATCAAGCTGATCAATCCATAGACTGGTGGGATGTACCGAAGCAGTACTCACCCAGGGCGGGACATTGAAATCCCTGACCTCAACACTGAAGCTCCAAACCGGGCCTCCGCCCGTGCAGCCACAGTCAAACGGTAATGCTTGGAGAATGTATGAGCCGAAGCCCAAGTTGCCGCCTTGCATATCTCTTCCAAGGAGACGGACCCGGCCTCTGCCATCGAGGTCGCCTGAGCTCTCGTGGAGTGAGCCTTCAGCTGGATAGGCGGCACCTTCCCCGCGGCCACATAAGCCGCTGCAATGGCTTCCTTGACCCATCTTGCCACTGTAGGCTTAGCAGCCTGCAGACCCTTACGAGGACCTGTAAACAGGACAAACAGATGATCCGATTTCCGGAAATCATTGGTCACTTCCAAGTATCTGATGATGACTCGTCTCACATCCAGATATTTAAGAGCAGAGTACTCCTCTGGGTAGTCCTCCCTCCGAAAGGAAGGGAGACAGGGCTGCTGATTCACATGGAAGCGAGAAACAATCTTGGGCAGGAAGGAAGGCACTGTGCGAATAGTCACTCCTGCTCAGTGAACTGCAGAAAAGGCTCTCGACATGAGAGCGCCTGGAGCTCGGAAACTCTTCTGGCTGAAGTGATAGCCACCAAAAAGACTGCTTTCAACGTCAGGTCTTTCAGAGATGCCCTCGACAAGGGTTCAAAAGGCGGCTTCTGCAAGGCTCTTAACACCAGGTTGAGATTCCACGCAGGCACCACTGAGTGCAGAGGAGGGCGCAGGTGATTAACTCCCTTGAGAAAGCGCACCACATCTGGCTGCGAAGCCAGGGAAGCACCCTTCAGGCGGCCCCTGAAGCACGCCAGAGCCGCTACCTGGACTTTAAGGGAACTGAGCGACAGGCCTTTCTCCAGACCTTCTTGCAGGAACGCCAACACTGAAGAAATTGGAGCAGTGAAGGGAGAAAGTGAGCCTGCTTCACACCACGCTGCAAAGATACGCCAAACCCTGGCGTAAGCAGTAGAAGTAGAGCGCTTCCTCGCTCTCAGCATAGTGGCGATGACCTTGTCTGAGAAGCCCTTCTTTCTCAGACGCTGCCGCTCAATAGCCAGGCCGTAAGACCAAAGGGGGAGGGATCCTCCATCACCACGGGACCCTGATGTAACAGGCCCTGCTCCACTGAGAGCCGCAGAGGATCGTCGACTGAGAGCCTGATCAAGTCCGCATACCAGGGACGTCTGGGCCAATCCGGACCCACCAGGATTACCCTGCCGGGATGCTTTGCCACCCGGTCTAGCACCCTGCCCAACATGGGCCAGGGCGGGAACACATAGAGAAGCTCTTGTGTCGGCCACTGTTGGAGAAGAGCATCTACTCCCAGGGATCGAGGGTCCCGTCCTCTGCTGAAAAAGCGCGGCACTTGGCAATTGGCCGATGACGCCAACAGATCTAGGCTCGGCTGGCCCCAGTGCTTCGTGATGTCCAAGAACGCCTGAGCAGATAGTTGCCACTCTCCGGGCTCCAAGGTATGGCGACTGAGAAAGTCCGCCTTGACATTCATGACTCCGGCAATGTGGGCCGCTGAAAGCTGCTCCAGGTTCGCTTCCGCCCACTGGCATAGACTCATAGCCTCCTTGGCTAGAGGGGCGCTCTTGGTACCTCCCTGGCGGTTGATATAAGCCACAGCCGTGGCATTGTCCGACAGGACCCGTACAGGCTTCAACACCAGTACCGGGATGAACTCCAAAAACACCAACCGAATGGCTCTGAGTTCCAGGAGGTTGATAGACCACTTGCCTCTGCAGGAGACCAGAGCCCCTGCGCTGTCCTTCCCAAGCATTGGGCTCCCCAGCCCATCAAGGAGGCGTCTGTCGTGACGACAATCCACTCCGGGGTCACCAGAGGCATTCCTGCAGACAACTTGAATGTCTGCGTCCACCAGCTCAGCGCCTTGCGCACTGCTGGGTCCAAGGGAAGGCGCACAGCATAATCCTCCGACATCGGAGTCCAGCGCAACAGCAGAGATAGCTGTAGTGGTCTCATATGAGCCCTGGCTCAGGGCACTACTTCCATCGTGGCCGTCATAGAGCCCAACAGCTGCACGTAGTCCGAAGCCCGAATAGGAGAGGCTACTAGGAACTAGTCCACCTGAGCCTGAAGCTTGACAATCCGATTGTCTGGCAGGAACACTCTGCCCACTTGGGTGTCGAATCGAACTCCCAGATACTCCAGGGACTGAGTCGGGCGCAGCTGGCTCTTCTTCCAGTTGATGATCCATCCTAGGGAGCTCAAAAGAGCAACTACCCGGTCCATAGCTTGCCGCACTCTGCATAAGAGGGGGCTCGGATCAACCAGTCGTCCAGATAAGGATGGACTTGTACTTCTTCCTTTAGCAGGAAGGCCGCTATGACCCCCATTACTTTGGAAAAGGTCCGCGGAGCAGTAGCCAACCCGAAAGGGAGGGCTCTGAACTGGACGTGTCGTCTCAGGACTGTAAAACGCAGAAAGCGTTGGAGAGGAGGCCAGATGGGAATATGCAGGTACGCTTCCTAGATGCCCAAGGAAGCCAAGAACTCTCCTGCCTTCACTGCCGCTATAACAGAGCGGAGAGTCTCCACTTTCAAGGCCCGATTGACCCCTTTGAGGTCGAGGATAGGCCGGACAGAATCTCCTTTCTTTGGTACCACAAAGTAAATGGAGTAACGTCCCTTGCCAATCTGATTTTTTGGCACCGGAACGACCGCACCCAGGCGGATCAGGTTGTCCAAGGTCTGCTGCACTGCCACAGCTTTGACCGGAGACTTGCAGGGAGAGAGTACAAACCCGTCTCTTAAGGGTCGGCAGAACTCTAGCTTGCAGCCGTCTCTGATGACTTCCAGCACCCAAGCTTGTGAAGTTACTGTGGTCCGCTCACCCAGAAACGAGGACAGCCGTCCTCCAATCTGCACTGGGGCGTGGACCAAGGCCCCGTCACTGGGTACGAGACCCTGGGGGAGGACCGGAGGGAGCACCTCCGGGACGGCGGTCTCTGCGAAATGAATGCTGCTTGGGGGAGAAAAACCTCTTGAAGGAAGAGGGGGCAGAGGAGCCCGACCTGCCCGGGCGGTACCGACGGGCTTCCTGAAACCGTCCTCTGGAGGTACCGGGACGAGTACTAGCCCGAGCCCTGACCTCTGGTAACTTCTGCCCTTAGACGTGCCGAGATCGGTCACGATTTTGTCCAGCTCGACCCCAAAGAGCAGCTTGCCTTTAAAAGGCAATCTAGCCAGGCGGGATTTAGAGGCGTGGTCAGCAGACCAATGTTTCAGCCAAAGCCACCGCCGCGCAGAGACTGTCTGAGCAATGCCTTTAGCTGAGGCTCTCAAGACATCATACAGCAAGTCTGCCAAATAGGCTAGGCCCGATTCCAGGGCCGGCCAATCAACCCTCAAGGAATGATCCGAGGGGGAAGCCCGCTGCACCATAGTCAGGCACGCCCTGGCCACATAGGAACCGCAAACCGAGGCCTGCAAACTTAAAGCAGTTGCCTCAAAGGACGACCTTAAGGCCGCCTCCAATCTTCTGTCTTGGGCGTCCTTTAGGGCCGTGCCACCTTCCACCGGCAAAGCCGTTTTCTTAGTCACCGCAGTGATTAAAGAATCCACAGTAGGCCACAGATAGGCCTCACGTTCACTTTCAGGTAAAGGATAGAGGCGGGACATAGCCCTAGCCACCTTGAGGCTCGCTTTCGGGACATCCCATTGAGCCGAAATTAAGGTGTGCATGGCATCATGCACGTGGAAGGTTCTAGGCGGCGCTTCGTCCCCAGCATAATGGCAGAGCCAACAGGGGCTGAGGGAGAGACGTCCTCCGGAGAGGAAATCTTCAAAATGCCCATGGCCTGCACTAACAGGTTGGGCAAATCCTCTGGGCTAAACGCGCTGCAGAGGGGTCATCCGCTCCATCCGAGCGGGGATCCGTCTCCTCCAAGGAATCCGCAAAGGACCGTTGGGAGACCTCAGACACGCTGCCCTCATCTACATCGGAGGAGACACAGTCCTCCAAGGCCTGGAAATCAACCCGAGGGCGTTTACCTCTGGGAACCTCAACCTCTTTATCAGAAGAGGGAGCAGGGGCAGCGTTGTGCATGAGGAAAGCCTGATGCAGCAGCAAAACAAACTCGGGGGAGAAACCCCCCAGACTGTGCACTTCCGCAGCCTGGGCAACAGCCCTAGACGCACCCTCAACCGGCGCTCGCAAGAGCGGGGGAGAAACATGCTGCGCATCCAAAATGGCGTCCGGCGCGACACTCCGCGAAGGAGCCGCGCGGGAAGAGCGGCGCTTACTTTAGCCGCTTTGTGCCCTCGCCCAAATTAAGGGCGTTCATGGCATTAATGTCTCCAACCTCAAGGGCGGCCCCGAAGAAGCCGTCCGAGCCGCGTGGCCGGCCAAGATGGCGGAGGCGAGGAGCGGGGGATGGGCGTTTATGGCGGGAAAAACCGCCACGCCGGAGGAAGAACCGGAACATTCATCGGTCACGAAACTGTCACCCAACAAGGGCGAATCAGGCTGTAAGACCCCCGCATCCCCTCTAGAAGCGCTCAAGCGATCCGGGGAGCGACCCTTTGCGCCCTCGCCCTCCGACGCCATATGCCACGAGGAGAAGAATCGGGGAACCCCCTGCCCGCTATAAAAAGGTAAAAATTACCTGCTTGCCGCTCCGAGCTGTAACGAACTGGTGTCCCAGTGAGTAGCTGCAATGAACGTTTAAATAAACGTCGAAATAAACGCCTTTAAGGACGTTTAAAATTTTTTTTTTTTTTTTTTTAAACGGAGCCAGCGGGAGGGGGGAGAAAAGGAGGGACCTGGCACCACCAGGTTTGCACTTGCTCAAAAGAGCCCTCAACCCCAGGCCTCAACAAAACCTAAGGATTAGGCTTGGAGGCCTAGCCAGAGCTGCTGCTGTGTGTGACCACCACCTGCTGAGATAGAGAACATACTGAGGAGTTTCCGGCAGCACATGACCACATATAGGGAGGCAAAAGTTTGCTCTCTATCTCCACCTGCTGGTAGATGGACACAACCCACCAGTCTATGGATTGATCAGCTTGATGATATGGAAGAAGCAGTTAACTCTGTTTCTGTGGAGGGGTAAGAGGGCTAGGCTGCCTTTACAAACAATAATGCTTCCCAGTGTCAAAGGGGGGTTGGGACTGCTGAACTTACGCTTATTTCCATTGCCAGTAGTCTTAGACATATTTCTGATTGGTTCCGATCCCGATGTTTTTTCTCATGTACCAATATTGAGTCCTCACTATTTAATCCGATACACTTTGCATATTGGCTTCAGGCCCCCCCTGGGAGGGCGCCCAGTTTGGGCCCATATAAGTACATTTTTGCACCTATGAGAGCTTCCTGGAGGTGGGTGCGTAGGAGGGGTGGCGGAACCAGGGAGACTTCCCTGTTGCCGTTTAGGGGGAAATTTGGACTTTCCAGCGGGACTTACCTCATCCACTTTTCGAAGGTGGGCCTCCTCCGGGATTCATTATATATAACATGTGGTATCGGAGCGGGGGGTCATCAAATCATTTCAAGAGTTGTGTACTGAGTATGGTTTGGGGGCTAGGGATCTCTTTGCTTTCTACCAGGTCCGACATTATATCAAAAAGCCTGCCACAGGCACCGCTGGGTCAGGAGACCTGGGAAGAGCTGGACGAATTGTTGGGACTTGAAGCGCATCTGCGGATTCCATTGAGTTATTTCCATAGACATCTTAGAGAATCGCTACAGGACCTGGATGTATCCAAAGTAATGCAGGGGTGGAATCTTGAATTGGGCCTCCGCCTGCGTCAGGAACAAATAGCGGAATGTCTCCGGTCGGCATTTCGACTCAAGGACAATGTGGCATGGTGTGAAATCCAGTACAAATTTTTGTTGCGGTTGCACATTTCTCCTCACAGAGCGTTCCGGGCTGCTTTCCAAGCCTCAGACACCTGCCCGAAGTGTGGGTTAGGAGGTGCCCATTTAGGACATATGTATTGGAGTTCCCCGAAAATTATCTCCTTCTGGAAATCGTTATGCTCCCACGTGTCTCGAATGTGTTCCTGCAAATGGTATCCATCTCCAGAACAGCTATTTGATATCTTCAAGCTACAGAGACCAGCGCCCCTGGGATACAAAACGTTTTTGAAGCTCGCCACCTTGATGGCGAAGCGTGCCATCCTCCAAAAGTGGATAGTCATTGAAAGTCCCAGCGTGGCCCAATGGAGGTCGGCCATGATCCAATGCTGCTCAGTGGAAGAGAGAGGAATTTAGAGACTTAGCCTCTAGAAGAGGTGACCTATTTTGTAAATCTTGGTCCCCATTCTGGGATACTCTCACTCCAGTAATCAGAAGTAAAATTTTAAATTGTTAGAGTTCTAGGGTTTGGGGGGGGGGGGGGGGGGGGGGGGGAGATGGGAAATGGAAATGGGGAGGGGGTTAAAGATAGTTATCTAAAATTGTATCTGGATTATGTTTAAATTTGATTTGGTTTTGCATTGTGTTAATTGCTTTGAATTCAAATAAACAGATATATAAAAAAAAAAAAAATACACAACTTCTACATACCCTCTTTTCCCTTTTCTTCAGTCGTAAAGACTTCACTAGAGAGGAATCCCAATCCTGTAAACACAACACAAAGTTAGAGGTGATTTTAAATGTGGTTTTATTGCCATGATACTCTCCCCCTCAAACAACAAATTTTTTTAAGGGAAGAAATGCCTAATTGGCAAAGCAACAATACAAGATATATTAGAATTTCAGGTATTTATCATGATCATGTTTTGTTAAAATCAATAGCATGGTTTTTGACAATTATACTGTTTAGTAGTTCTGGAGAAATCTACAGAAAATATATCAATTACCAGAGCTTCAAAAGTATCAAGAAGTATATTACCAAGGATTCCTCTGTCTTATCAAAGCTGATGTCCGAGAGAATAGACGCAGATTCATCAATTGTGGATAACCTGAAACAGTTCAGTAAAGTTCATTTCAATGTATAGCAGAGAAAATTTGAGGTCAATATCTAGCTCCTGATATTTGAGGGAGATCTTATGAACTTACACATAGTACCTCTAAAACTAGTAATGAAGGCACCATTGCAAGCACCAATTTATCTGTATGCCCATCTGCCTTAGTTTTATTCAACTCTATTAAGGTGTTACAATTTACATTTATGCATCCCTAAGAATGAATAAAATTGTTCTGAATATTTCCCCTTAATCACCTTCAGTATTCTCTAGTAGCTTATCTTACAAATCTAATGGTTCAAAATGTTTAGCACCCCGAGACAAACAAAACGATACACATCAAGGAAACTGGCAAGAATGTGCCTTTCCATTTGCTAACCAGGACTCAAATTGTTCCCTAACCAAGCAGAAGAAAGGTTTTGACAAACTGGTATTTGTGTTGGTTCCTTTCCTTTAATGAGTATACTTCACTAAAAGAAGGCCTTTATACAAATGCCATCAAGTAACAGATGCTTTCAAAGTTAATAAGCATCTGGGCTCCCTAGACCCCACTACTACAATCCAGATGCACTGTCAAATTCATACCATCACCAAATCATCAAGAACAAATTAAGTGCTAATGCAACACAAGGGACTGTACTAGGAGCTAGACAGTTTTACTCAACCAGCAAAAAAAGAACATAAATTTAAGCGGTCTATTACAGATTTAAAATATTTTGTGCTATTAAGTATTCTTAGAAAGAACTCAAACTAGATCTACACTTTAAAATACTTCATATATATCCTCCAGATACAGGCAATCGAACCACGGGATTTTGATGCTCCAGAAACAGCTCAGACAGGCACAGTGGGCTTTGGCTCATAATTTAACAAATAGGGAGCAATTTCTGCAGACGCAGTCTGCTCTTAATTCACTACTACATCAACCACCTGTGGCACTCTTGCCATCGCTTTTTTAGTTATGGAAACCACATGGGCACTTCTTTGGCCCATTTGGCTCATACAAAAGCAGGTCCGCAGTTTGTTTCTGTATTACAAGACCCAGTGGGCAAGGAAACTTCTGATAAATAAATATATAACTAAACTATTTGGTAATTATTATACAACACTTTATACTGCTGAGACTCAGAGAACAAAGACTTTTTCTTGAATACATTGCCTCTCCCGCGTCTATCTGATGCAGATCTGGGCGTTTTAAATGAGCCACTACACGTGGGAGAGGTTCAAATTTGCTATCAGGACTTCCATGCCATTAAAATCCTCAGGTCCTGATGGCTTCCCCCTTCAATTTTTCAAGATCTTGAATTTGTAATTGTCACCAGTACTATTGGCAGTGTATATGCATTTTCAATAATATTCACAATGCAAATGGAAGGCCTTTATCGGGTTCAATGAGAGCATGTGGATACCCCAGGGCTTTTTTGGAAGAAAGTCAAAGTACTTTTAAGGGGTGATATTATATCTTACTAGTATAAACGGCCCGTTTCGGTAGGCAATGAAACGGGCGCTAGCAAGGTAATCCCCCCCCCCCCCACGGCGTCCTTCCTGTCTCCCCTGCCCCCCTGCAGCCCCCCATCTGGCCTCAGGACCTCCTCCCCACCAACCCTCCTCTGCCCCTGCAGCCACGCATGTGCAGCGGCCCTCCTCTCTCCTCTGCTCCCCCTGCAGCCACCCATGTCCAGCGACTCTCCTCTCCCCCTGCCCCCCATGTCCAGCGACCCACCTCTCTCCCCTGCCCCCCCGCAGCCACCCATGTCCAGTGACCCTCCTCTCCCCCTGTCCCTCCTGCAGCATCCCTTCTGTCTCCCCTGCAGCGTCCCATCTGGTCTCAGGACCCCCTCCCCACCTCCCTCTTCCCTGCCCCCCCCGCAGCCATCCATGTCCAGCGACCCTCCTCTCCCCCTGCAGCCATCCATGTCCAGCGACCCTCCAATCCCCCTGCCACCCTCCAGCCACCCATGTTCAGCGACCCTCCCCTCCCCCCTCGGCGCATCACCCAAACCTCTACCCCCCCAGCGCATCACCCAAGCCCCTACCCCCCGCTTTGGGCACATCAACCCCCTTGCCACCCACAGCTGCCAATACTAACGCTGTTCGGCCGCTGCTGCATCTCCTGTTGAGCAGCAGCGGCCAGTACAAAAAGAAAAAAGCCAAAAAAAGATTTAAAACCTGAAACACGGCTCCGTAGACAGCCATCTGGCATTAGCTGTCATCTCTGCAGCCGCTCCTCCTCCCCTCTGACGTCACTGCACCCCTCCATGGTCTTCCTGCAGGGGCAGTGAGGTGGAGGGGAGAGGAGGAGTGGCTGCAGTGACGACAGCCAATGCCAGATGGCTCTCTACGGAGCCGCGTTTCAGGTTAAAAATCTTTTTTTGGCTTTTTTCTTTTTGTACCAGCTGCTGCTGCTCCACAGAAGCAGCAGCGGCCGGACAGAGTTAGTATTGGTGGCTGCGGGTGGCAAGGGAGTTGATGTGCCCGAGAGGGGGGGTGGGTAGGGGCTTGGGTGCTGCGCCGAGGGGGGGGGGCACTGATTGGTAGCGTGCTTCCCTACTCCTCCCCTTGCCTTGGAATCAGCTGTCCGTGACATCACTGACGTCAGTGCATTCTAAACTGCCTAGCAGACCACCTCCGAGGGAGCCACGGTACCAGGCACATTACAACGTTGGAGGTGAGAATTATTATATAGGATGTAGCAGCCTGGAATCAGTGGCTAGCCCAGGGTATTCTACATCTGGAGAAGAAATATGCTTTTGTGAAGTGAGCCTATATAAAGAATCCCTCTCCTGTTGCAAAAGAGGCTCTTACAGCTACATAGGTGGCTCTTAATGCCTTGATTGATGGGGGGAAAGGGGGGGGGGGTGTTTGTTTTTAAAGAAAACTCAATTATAGACATGGGAATAAGTCAGGCAAGCTGTTGGCACACCTCACTAAATGTTGCACAGGCTCCAGATATCTTCAGCCTGGTTGATAAGCGACACATGCAACATGATTCTTGGACTATCGCCAATATATTTAACTATTACAAAGGGGAGTCTCGCGAGGCTGGTCCAGATGTTTTGGATTACCTTGTGGATTTGGGATTGGCTAGTTTAGATGCAGAAGCTTGTGATTGCTTGAATGTCCTCCTTACTGCTAAGGAACTCCAAAACGCTATTAAAACCAAAAAGAATTATTATTATTATTGCATTTGTATCCCACATATTTGCAGGCTCAATGTGGCTTACATAGGTTTGTTAACATTGTCATTTCAGGATATCAGATACAGTTAGTGATGTGTAGCGATTAGGAAGGGAGTGATTACGGTAGTTATAGAAGGTGGGCGTTTCTAGTTGAGTGGGTTGGTGAGGTGACTTAGTGAGGCTATAATTCTCATTGTAGGCCTTGTTGAAGAATGTCTTCAGAGATTTTCTAAAGATAGCTGTTTCGTTTATTGCTTTCAAGTCTGTAGGTAGTGCATTCCATATTTGCGTGCTCATGTAAGAGAAGGTAGTTGCATGCATCTGCTTGTATTTAAGTGCTTTGCAGCTGGGGTAGTGCAGGTTGAGAAATTTGCGGGATGATCTTGTGGCGTTTCTAGGAGGTAGGTCCACGAGGTTTAGCATGTAGATCGGGGCGTCTGCGTGAATGATTGTGTGTACCATCGTGCAGATCTTGAACGCAATGCGTTCCTTAAGTGGAAACCAGTGAAGCTCCTCTCTTAGGGGTTTTGCACTTTCATATTTAGTTTTTCCAAATATGAGTCTGGCGGCCGTATTCTGGGCAGTTTGGAGTTTTTTGATTGTCTGTTCTTTGCACCCGGCGTTCAGTGCATTACAGTAATCCAGATGACTTATTACCATTGACTGTACCAGGGTACGGAAGATGTATCTCAGGAAGAAAGGTTTTACTCTTTTGAATTTCCACATGGTGTAAAACATCTTTTTCGTCGTGTTTTTCACGTGGGTATCAAGAGTAAGGTTTTGATCAATGGTGACTCCAAGAATTTAAGTTTTGTGAAACAGGGAGGGAACAGTATGGTGTGATTATGGTAGAGAAGTTTTTAGTGTGTTGTGAGGTGAGTACAAGACATTGTGTTTTTTCTGCGTTAAGTTTGAGTTGGAATGCATCTGCAAGTGTGCATTATTTGGAGGCTTTGGTTGATCTCGTTGGTGATTTCAGTTAGGTCATGTTTGAACAGGATGTAAATTGTGACATCATCTGCATATATGTAGGGGTTGAGGTTTTGGTTGGCTAGTAGTTTGGCTAGAGGTATCATCATTAGGTTGAATAATGTTGGTGAGAGAGGGGATCCCTGGGGGACTCCGCACTCGATATCCATGGGGGTGATCTGTCCGCGTTCGTTGTTACTTGGTATGATCTTGTGGTCAGGAATCCTTTGAACCATTTGAGAACTGTGCCTCCTACTCCGAAGTATTCTAGTATATGTATTAGTATATCATGATTAACCATGTCGAAGGCACTGGACATGTCGAATTGTAGGAGGATGTTGTTACCAGTCGCAATTGCCTGCTTGAATGAGTTCATTGCAGACACTAGCAGTTTCGGTGCTGTGATTCGACCGGAATCCTGATTGAGACTCGTGCAGAATTGTTTATATAGGAATTCAGTAAGTTGTTTTGTCACTATGCCTTCCATGAGTTTGGTCACGAGTGGAATAGATGCTACAGGTCGATAGTTGGTTAAGTCCATTGTGCTTTTTTTTTTTTTTTTTTGCATCTTTCGGTAGCGAGTGAGTAGGATGTTTCCTTTATCCGTGGGAAAGAGTCCATTTTGAAGCCTGTGATTTATGTGGTTCGTGAGGTCTGTTTTGAATTGTTTGGGTGTGGATCTTATTAGACTGTTAGGGCAGATGTCGAATTTGCATTGCGATTTGGCATATTTTCCGAGCCAGTATGAAATTTAATTTGATGAGAGCGTGTTAAAGTCGGTCCATGATCAGTCTGCTGGGCATTCTCCAGATTTTGGGTCTAGACATTCAAGGATATTTATGTAGTCTGTTGTGTTGGTGGGTATCATGAGTCGGAGCTTTATGATTATACAGCCCAGGTCCTAATAGGTACACTCCAGAATTTTATAAGATATTAAACCCTACCTTATGTCGACGTCTTCTGGCTTATTATACAGAGGTGCTTGGGACGTGGTTCCTTTCCCCTGCAAGCTGAGGCATTTATTACTTTAATACCCAAACCAGGAAAGGATGGGGCTCAGCCAGGTTCATTATCAGCCCATTTCTTTTCTAAATGTAGACCAAGCTTTTTGCTCAGGTTTTGGCACACAGACTGTCGACCCTTCTGCCTTCTTTACAGAGGCATAGCCAGGTTTTGATATCAGGGGGAGCAGGCTTTTATAAAATAGGCACCAGTTGGTGTCAGCTAGACAACAGTGCCTGTGGCTGTGACGGGCAATGATTAATACAGGCTCTCTCTGTTATGTCCTGCCTACAAGGAAACAGGAAGTTACATCAGGAGACAGGATGCAGGAGAGGTCCCCAGACTGGCCAGAGCAGGCAACTTGTCTTCTTAACTACAAGTAAAAATATTCAAATTGTGATCATCACCTCAGGAACACCACACACACACCTTCCACTGCTGGACACTTTGTTTAAATCAGATGGGAAAATTAGGTTCATACC
This sequence comes from Microcaecilia unicolor, assembly GCF_901765095.1. NCBI lineage: Eukaryota > Metazoa > Chordata > Amphibia > Gymnophiona > Siphonopidae > Microcaecilia > Microcaecilia unicolor. The sequence continues at coordinate 299,697,625 of NC_044033.1, forward strand.
TTGGTAATTTTCTTTCCTTTAGTCAGAGCAGATAAATCCATTAACTGATGGGTTGTATCCGCCTACCAGCAGGTGGAGATAGAGAACACTGAAAGACCATAGTGCCTCTAGGACGGCTAGCCCCAACCGCCTTCAGTTTTTGAGATTTCCAAAGCAGAGTGAACCATGAAGTTATAATAACAAACTTCCCTCACAGCGAACAATCATCCCATAACAGGAGCATCAAAGGAGGGACGATCTCAACCTCCTGTAGTAGAACATCATGTAGAAACTCTGATAACTGTTTTCTAACTTCTCCCAATGAGATTTATATCTGCATGAAAGATCTGAACAAAAAAAGTCAGACAGGGAGGGATCATGGATTCATCTGCTCTAACTAAAGGAAAGAAAATGACCAAGGTAAGAACCTAATTTTCCCTTCCTTGTCATCAGCAGCAGATGAATCCATGAACTGATGGGATGTACAAAAGCAATCCCTACATAGGGTGGGAACAGGCCACACCACGAGCCAATACTTGAGCTCCAAAAACAGCGTCCTGCTTCGCTACAACATCCAGCCTGTAATGCCGGGCGAAAGAGCTGAGAAGCCCACATAGCCGCACTACAGATCTCTTGAAGAGAGAGTGCACCCGTTTCAGCCCATGAGAAAGAGATGGCTCTCGTGGAATGCGCCTTAAACGCTTCAGGCAGAGACCGACCTGAAAGCAGACCGCCACCACTCTGGCTGTGGCAAGACGACTCTCGGTTGCCGAGTATGCTCTGATGAGCCAGTCGTCGAGATAAGGGTGAACTCTGATACCCTCTCACCTGAGGCAGGCAGCTACTACCACCATTACCTTGGAAAAGATATGAGGAGCTGTGGCTAGGCCGAAAGGCAAGACCTGAAACTGGAAATGCTTTCCCAACACTGCAAAGCGGAGGAACCGCTGGTGTGGAGGCCAGATAGGAATGTGCAAAATAAGCTTCTTTTAGGTCCACAGACGTGAGAAACTCTAAGTCGAGGATCGGCCTGAAAGACCCGCCTTTTAGAGGCACGACAAAATAAATGGAATAGCGGCAGCAGCCGCGTTCGGCGGGAGGCACCAGGATCATAAGTACATAAGTAATGCCATACTGGGAAAAGACCAAGGGTCCATCGAGTCCAGCATCCTGTCCACGACAGCGGCCAATCCAGGCCAAGGGCACCTGGCAAGCTTCCCAAACATACAAACATTCTATACATGTTATTCCTGGAATTGTTGATTTTTCCAAGTCCGTTTAGTAGCGGTTTATGGACTTGTCCTTTAGGAAACCGTCCAACCCTTTTTAAACTCTGCCAAGCTAACCGCCTTCACCACTTCCTCCGGCAACGAATTCCAGAGTTTAATTACACGTTGGGTGAAGAAAACTTTTCTCCGATTTGTTTTAAATTTACTACACTGTAGTTTCATCGCATGCCCCCTAGTCCTAGTATTTTTGGAAAGCGTGAACAGACGCTTCACATCCACCTGTTCCACTCCACTCATTTTATATACCTCTATCATGTCTCCCCTCAGCCGTCTCTTCTCCAAGCTGAAAAGCCCTAGCCTCCTTAGTCTTTCTTCATAGGGAAGTCGTCCCATCCCCGCTATCATTTTAGTCGCCCTTCGCTGCACCTTTTCCAATTCTACTATATCTTTCTTGAGATGCAGCGAACAGAATTGAACACAATACTCAAGGTGCGGTCGCACCATGGAGCGATACAACAGCATTATAACACCCTCACACCTGTTTTCCATACCTTTCCTAATACCCAACATTCTATTCGCTTTCCTAGTCACAGCAGCACACTGAGCAGAAGGTTTCAGTATATTATCGACGACACCCAGATCCCTTTCTTGGTCCGTAACTCCCAACGTAGAACCTTGCATGACGTAACTATAATTCGGGTTCTTTTTTCCCCACATGCATCACCTTGCACTTGCTCACATTAAACGTTATCTGCCATTTAGCCGCCCAGTCTCCCAGTCTCGTAAGGTCCTCTTGTAATTTTTCACAATCTTGTCGCGATTTAACGACTTTGAATAACTGTGTCATCAGCAAATTTAATTACCTCGCTAGTTACTCCCATCTCTAAATCATTTATAAATATATTAAAAAGCAGTGGTCCTAGCACAGACCCCTGAGGAACCCCAGTAACTACCCTTCTCCATTGTGAATACTGCCCATTTAACCCCACTCTGTTTCCTATCCTTCAACCAGTTTTTAATCCACAATAGGACATTTCCTCCTATCCCAAGACCCTCCAATTTCCTCTGTAGCCTTTCATGAGGTACCTTGTCAAACACCTTTTCAAAATCCAGATACACAATAGCAACTGGCTCCCCTTTGTCCACATGTTTGTTTACTCCTTCAAAGAATTGAAGTAAATTGGTCAGGCAAGATTTCCCCACACAAAAGCCATGCTGACTTTGAGGTGCAGCAAGACTTGCAAGGTCTCCTCTACCGCCGCCCAATTTACGGCAGTGCCGCATCAGGACTCCACAAACACGTCTCTCACCGGGGCACCGAATTCCAGTCGGTAACCTTCTCTGATCAGGTCCAGGACCCACTGATCTGAGGTAATCTTGGTCCAGTCCTCTAGAAAGAGGGAAAGACGCCCTCCTATTGCAGGCAAGGAGAAGTGGACCGGCGTCCCATCATTGTGGAGAATGCCCCTGAACTCCTGGGCTTGAACCGGCCCCTGCAGAACGTTTGGCCGAGCGAAAGGAGTTCCTCTGCTGAAAACGGGCACGTTGAGAAAACCCAGTAGAGCGCCCTGGGCAATACCTTCGAGCTTCACAGAAGCGAGGTCTGGAAGAGGAGGGAAACACAGAACCCTTGGAAGAAGGCCTCGGCCTATCCTCCGGTAACCTCTGGGGTTTAGATTCACCCAGGTCTTTCACAATCTTCTCCAAATAACAGGAGGCCCCGAAAGGGTAGCCTCACCAGTCTTTGCATAGAAGCCATGTCAGCCGCCCAATGCCGCAGCCAAAGAAGGCGACGGGCAGACACCGCCACAGACATCTGTTTAGCTGAAGCTCTGACCAGATCATACAGGGCGTCAGCCAAAAATGACAGGGCCGACTCCATCCGCGGGGCAACATCAGAAAGGGGGCCTGCACCATCAGCGGGCTGTTCCACCGCCTGCTGTAGCCAGGAAAAACATGCCCATGCTGCATAGAAACTGCAAATAGACGCCCTCCAGGCAAGGCCCGCAATTTCAAAGGACCGCTTCAGCGCGGACTCAAGCCGCCTGTCCTGCATGTCGTTCAAAGCAACTCCTCCCTCTACTGGGAGAGTGGTCTTTTTTGTCACCGCCATGACCAATGCATCCACTTTAGGCATCCCCAAAGGGGCCAAGTGCTCCTCACACAGAGGGTAAAACTGACCCATAGCCCTGGCCACTTTCAAAGGCTCACCAGGGTCAGACCATTGAGCAGAGGGCCCGAGTAGGCTTCTTAGTACTCACCATCCTAAAATTAACAGAGGAGGGTCGCCTTCAGAAGGATCATCATTCGAGAGGGCCTGCAAGGCGTCAGTAATGAGAGCTGGCAGCTTGTTGCGGTGGAAATTCCGGACCGCACTGGGATCATCCAAATCCAGTGGCAAACAGGCACCCTCCTCTGGATCATCCGTCCCTGAGGGTCTGCCAGATCCCTCAGACTCTCCACAGCCTGACCATGGGGGGGGGGGGGGGGGAATACGCCACTTTCAGACAGGGAGTTTACCCGTCTATGTTTAGCGTGTTTCCAACACTCGGGGGAGGAAATAACCTCTGAAGTCAACCCCGGGGCATCAACACCCGCAGGAAAGCCAGGAGGCAACGCGGTGTCAGACACCTGCGGCAGAGCTCTTCTCAGCATGAACGCCTTATGCATTAAAAGCACAAACTCAGGGGAGAAAAAGTCACCCTGACCCTCCGCCTCCGAATTAGGAGAAACGGATGTAGGATCTCCTCTGAAATAGTCAAGTCAATACTGAAAGCGCCTCAGCTAGATGCTTCTCTACCTTCTTAATTATAGGCCCATCTCCAATTTGCCTTTTCTATCAAAATCACTGAAAATGTAGTTTTTAACGCAACTTCAGTCTCACGCTGAAAACGTCCCTTGCTCTACACACCCGACAATCAAGCTTTAGGTTTACCATCCTATTTAATAATTCTCACCTCCAACGTTCTGAGGCTGCCTGGAACCGTGGCTTCCGGCCAGAGGTGGTCTACTTAATGGAGTGGAGTAGATAAAAGTGACGTCATGAAAGAAGTGCCACTGATTGGCTGCGCCTCTGAGTCCAGCCCCACGCCCAGCAACAAACCGCCACCCACCCAGCAGAAAACAGCGACCCAGGGAAACCGCGACCCAGCCAGCAGCAAACAGCGACCCAGGCAGGGGAAGGAGTAGGGAAACACGCAGAGGAATCGCTGCACACTGCCTGCGAACCTCCCGAACCACCAGCGCACACTAACCGCCCTCAATCGGAGAGGACGGAGATGGAGGGCGGTGACATGGCGAGTGTCGAATCTGCAGGAGGTGGGTGAGGGCTCAGGACAGGGGTCGGGGTCCACTGGCTACTCGCAAGACGGAGGAGGCAAAGAGGAGCGGCTCCTACTACAGCGCAGCCGTCATCCCGGTTCACTCAAAACAAAGGTTGCAAACCTATGAGATGCTGCAGCAAGTTCAATAGACAGGAGTGGAAGTCAGCAAAGCAAGTCTAAGGTAAGCAATGAAGCCCATTGGTTAATCTCTGTTTCCACCCCCCTAAGCAGCAGTCATTACTATACACTGAAAAACAAGCAAAAAGTTGCAGCTGCTTGACATTGTCGTTTTTAAAATGTTGTTCCATCTGAAACAAGTCTAAAGCTCTTTCAACTGGATAGACAGTGCCTTAAAACTTGGAGGACAAAAGGAGGGGGGAGACATACCCTGCAACTCAGAGGTAGGGAGGAAGGGGGGATCCTGCGAGGGAGGGGGGGACCCTGGCACTCTCACACACACACAGTCTCACTCTGTGTTACACACACACTCGCACATTCACTCTCACACACACTCTCTCTCAAACATACACACTCCCAGGAAAACCTTGCTAGCGCCCGTTTCCTTTAAAACGGAAGCAGGCCTTTTTTACTAGTAAGCTTGATGTTATCATTCACTTTTCTTGGAACGTCTTAAATCCACAGGTATAACCGACACCGTTATCCAATGGTTCTCCTCCTAACATTATCCCACTTTCCAGGTCTCATCATCAGATAAAGAATCTCAACTACTTTCCATATCCTGAGGTATCCTGCAGGTCTCCAAACTCTCCACCCTTTTTAACTTGAGTCCACTGGCTTTCCTAATTCATTCCTCGGGCATTAGCATCTATTTTGTATGCTGATATTCTTCTGGTTCACTACACTATTACTACTACTTTCGATCCCCCCCCCCCCCCCCCCACTTGAATCGTGCTTAAACAACATTGCACTCTCATTGAAAAACCATCAGATAGTGTTAAAGTCACAAAAGATCACAGTTTGCTGGATTTCTGGTCTATCCACCCCCCCCCCCCCCCCCCCAATCATCCGGTGGATCAATTTAGATACATTGGAGTCATTGTTGATTCCAGACTCGCTTTCCTCCCCCCCATTTCAGCAATTTTGAGATCTGATTTTTAAATGCCAGGTGAAGAGCCAATATCACTCCTCTTTTCAAAAAAAACAAAAACTTCACTGGTTACCATTAGATCAAAGGATTAACTTTAAAATTTTGACCCGTTCAAAGCACTCTGTACTGACTTCCCAGATTAATAAGACTGACAATTCCCGTCTGGCTCCTTCACTCTATAAATGACCACAGACGTTCTTCCCAGCCTACTCCAAGCGCACTGGGAATCCGCTAGAAGAGTGCCTTCTTTTTTTTCTGGCACCTTCCCTGTGGAATAGCCTGAATCTCACACTAAAGGCAGAACTATCATTTTCCAGCTTTAAAACTGCATTTAAAAACTTTTTGGTTCTCATTGACTTTTCCCTAAATACTCCCTCCTGCTGAAGAGTTTCTATGGTAATGCAGCCTGTTAGCAAGGTTAGGATTTTCTTTTTTGCTTTACTCTCCACCCCCTTTGCTCTTAGGGTTGTTTCCTATTTGTTGCAGAGTTCCTTTCTTCCTTTTGTAATTTTATTACAACTGTACATCGCTCTGATTTGATATATAAAAAGAGCAATGAGCGATTTATCAAGCCTGAAACAAATAACGCACGTGCATCGCTTAGTACTCCCCACTTTTTTGTTGTCCTGTTAGCTATATGATATATACTGTTGTGGGTGGACTTGGTTATAGCTCACAGCTGTCGCCCGTTTGTGTGTTGTGATTTTCAATAATAGTGTTTAAACAAAACCCACTCGAGAGATGAAGACTCACTTGCCCCAACATCCTGTAAAGATATCGAGGCACATTCAGCTTACTCTGTGCTGAGGAAAGAATGCCCAAAATGGCGGAATGACCTTCCAAAACTGCCACCCTGAGCTCCTTGGAGGAATGTCAGCCAAAGACCCAATGCGATTGGGAACCGCCTGCCTACCTTTGAATTGCCAGCGAGGCCTAGTTATGTGCACATGCAGCAAAGGCCTCTAACAAGGGACAAGGCACCACACATAACCAGTAGTACTGTGCCATGCCTTCAATAGATGGTTCATTAGTGTCCCGTGCATGTGCTTCCCACTGCTCAGCAAGTCCTCCCCACAGCCCTTCTGAAAGGTCCGAAGCCAAGCCCACGCTGCCCACAGATCTGCATGATTTTTCCTTTTTTTTTTTTTTTTGGAGGGGGGGGGAGCACAGCGAATGCTACATACCTGTAGAAGGTATTCTCTGAGGACAGCAGGCTGATTGTTCTCACTGATGAGTTGACGTCCACGGCAGCCCCCTCCATCGGAATCTTCACTAGCAAAGGCCTTTGCTAGTCCTTGCGCGCCCATGCGCACCGCGCATGCGCGGCCGTCTTCCCGCCCGAACCGGCTCGGGTTCGTCAGTCCAGTATGTAGCAAGACAAATACAAGGGAAGACAACTCCAAAAGGGAGGCGGGCGGGTTTGTGAGATCAGCCTGCTGTCCTCGGAGAATACCTTCTACAGGTATGTAGCATTCGCTTTCTCCGAGGACAAGCAGGCTGCTTGTTCTCACTGATGGGGTATCCCTAGCCCCCAGGCTCACTCAAAACAACAACCATGGTCAATTGGGCCTCGCAACGGCGAGGACATAACTGAGATTGACCTAAAAAATTTACCAACTAACAGAGTGCAGCCTGGAACAGAACAACAGGGCCCTCGGGGGGCTGGAGTTGGATCCTAAAGCCCAAACAGGTTCTGAAGAACTGACTGCCCGAACCGATTGTCGCGTCGGGTATCCTGCTGCAGGCAGTAATGAGATGTGAATGTGTGGACAGATGACCACGTCGCAGCTTTGCAAATCTCTTCAATGGTGGCTGACTTCAAGTGGGCTACCGACGCTGCCATGGCTCTAACATTATGAGCCGTGACATGACCCTCAAGAGCCAGCCCAGCCTGGGCGTAAGTGAAGGAAATGCAATCTGCTAGCCAATTGGATATGGTGCGTTTCCCCACAGCCACTCCCCTCCTATTGGGATCAAAAGAAACAAACAATTGGGCGGACTGTCTGTTGGGCTGTGTCCGCTCCAGGTAGAAGGCCAATGCTCTCTTGCAGTCCAATGTGTGCAGCTGACGTTCAGCAGGGCAGGAATGAGGACGGGGAAAGAATGTTGGCAAGACAATTGACTGGTTCAGATGGAAATCCGACACAACCTTTGGCAAGAACTTAGGGGTGAGTGCGGAGGACTACTCTGTTATGATGAAATTTGGTGTAAGGGGCCTGGGCTACCAGGGCCTGAAGCTCACTGACTGTACGAGCTGAAGTAACTGCCACCAAGAAAATGACCTTCCAGGTCAAGTACTTCAGATGGCAGGAATTCAGTGGCTCAAAAGGAGGTTTCATCAGCTGGGTGAGAACGACATTGAGATCCCATGACACTGTAGGAGGCTTGACAGGGGGCTTTGACAAAAGCAAACCTCTCATGAAGCGAACAACTAAAGGCTGTCCTGACATCGGCTTACCTTCCACACGGTAATGGTATGCACTGATTGCACTAAGGTGAACCCTTACAGAGTTGGTCTTGAGACCAGACTCAGACAAGTGCAGAAGGTATTCAAGCAGGGTCTGTGTAGGACAAGAGCGAGGATCTAGGGCCTTGCTGTCACACCAGACGGCAAACCTCCTCCATAGAAAGAAGTAACTCCTCTTAGTGGAATCTTTCCTGGAAGCAAGCAAGATGCGGGAGACACCCTCTGACAGACCCAAGGAGGCAAAGTCTACGCTCTCAACATCCAGGCCGTGAGAGCCAGGGACCGGAGGTTGGGATGCAGAAGCGCCCCCTCGTCCTGTGTGATGAGGGTCGGAAAACACTCCAATCTCCACGGTTCTTCTGAAGACAACTCCAGAAGAAGAGGGAACCAGATCTGACGCGGCCAAAAAGGAGCAATCAGAATCATGGTGCCTCGGTCTTGCTTGAGTTTCAACAAAGTCTTCCCCACCAGAGGTATGGGAGGATAAGCATACAGCAGGCCCTCCCCCCAGTCCAGGAGGAAGGCATCCGATGCCAGTCTGCCGTGGGCCTGAAGCCTGGAACAGAACTGAGGGACTTTGTGGTTGGCTCGAGATGCGAAGAGATCCACCAAGGGGGTGCCCCACACCTGGAAGATCTGCCGCACTACACGAGAATTGAGCGACCACTCGTGAGGTTGCATAATCCTGCTCAACCTGTCGGCCAGACTGTTGTTTACGCCTGCCAGATATGTGGCTTGGAGCACCATGCCGTGACGGCGAGCCCAGAGCCACATGCTGACGGCTTCCTGACACAGGGGGCGAGATCCGGTGCCCCCCTGCTTGTTGACATAGTACATGGCAACCTGGTTGTCTGTCTGAATTTGGATAATTTGGTGGGACAGCCGATCTCTGAAAGCCTTCAGAGCGTTCCAGATCGCTCGCAACTCCAGAAGATTGATCTGCAGATCTCGTTCCTGGAGGGACCAGCTTCCTTGGGTGTGAAGCCCATCGACATGAGCTCCCCATCCCAGGAGAGACGCATCCGTGGTCAGCACTTTTTGTGGCTGAGGAATTTGGAAAGGACGTCCCAGAGTCAAATTGGACCAGATTGTCCACCAATACAGGGATTTGAGAAAACTCGTGGACAAGTGGATCACGTCTTCTAGACCCCCAGCGGCCTGATACCACTGGGAGGCTAGGGTCCATTAAGCAGATCTCATGTGAAGGCGGGCCATGGGAGTCACATGAACTGTGGAGGCCATGTGGCCCAGCAATCTCAACATCTGCCGAGCTGTGATCTGCTGGGACGCTCGCACCCGCGAGACGAGGGACAACAAGTTGTTGGCTCTCGTCTCTGGGAGATAGGCGCGAGCCGTCCGAGAATCCAGCAGAGCTCCTATGAATTCGAGTTTCTGCACTGGGAGAAGATGGGACTTTGGATAATTTATCACAAACCCCAGTAGCTCCAGGAGGCGAATAGTCATCTGCATGGACTGCAGGGCTCCTGCCTCGGATGTGTTCTTCACCAGCCAATCGTCGAGATATGGGAACACGTGCACCCCCAGCCTGCGAAGTGCCGCTGCTACCACAGCCAAGCACTTTGTGAACACCCTGGGCGCAGAGGCGAGCCCAAAGGGTAGCACACAGTACTGGAAGTGACGTGTGCCCAGCTGAAATCGCAGATACTGTCTGTGAGCTGGCAGTATCGGGATGTGTGTGTAGGCATCCTTCAAGTCCAGAGAGCATAGCCAATCTTTTTCCTGAATCATGGGAAGCAAGGTGCCCAGGGAAAGCATCCTGAACTTTTCTTTTACGAGATATTTGTTCAGGGCCCTTAGGTCTAGGATGGGACGCATCCCCCCTGTTTTCTTTTCCACAAGGAAGTACCTGGAATAGAATCCCAGCCCTTCCTGCCCGGATGGCACGGGCTCGACCGCACTGGCGCTGAGAAGGGCGGAGAGTTCCTCTGCAAGTACCTGCTTGTGCTGGAAGCTGTAAGACTGAGCTCCCGGTGGACAATTTGGAGGAGTTGAGGCCAAATTGAGGGTGTATCCTTGCCGGACTATTTGAAGAACCCACTGGTCGGAGGTTATGAGAGGCCACCTTTGGTGAAAAGCTTTCAACCTCCCTCCGACCGGCAGGCCGTCCGGCACTGATACTTGGACTGCGGCTATGCTCTGCTGGAGCCAGTCAAAAGCTCGCCCCTTGCTTTTGCTGGGGAGCCGAGGGGCCTTGCTGAGTCGCACCCTGCTGACAAGAGCGAGCGCGCTGGGGCTTAGCCTGGGCCGCAGGCTGTCGGGAAGGAGGATTGTACCTACGCTTGCCAGAAGAGTAGGGAACAGTCTTCCTTCCCCCAAAAAATCTTCTACCTGTAGAGGTAGAGGCTGAAGGCTGCCGGTGGGAGAACTTGTCGAATGCGGTGTCCCGCTGGTGGAGATGCTCTACCACCTGTTCGACTTTCTCTCCAAAAATGTTATCAGCACGGCAAGGCGAGTCCGCAATCCGCTGCTGGAGTCTATTCTCCAGGTCGGAGGCACGCAGCCATGAGAGCCTGCGCATCACCACACCTTGAGCAGCGGCCCTGGACGCAACATCAAAGGTGTCATACACCCCTCTGGCCAGGAATTTTCTGCACGCCTTCAGCTGCCTGACCACCTCCTGAAAAGGCTTGGCTTGCTCAGGGGGGAGAGCATCCACCAAGCCCGCCAACTGCCGCACATTGTTCCGCATGTGTATGCTCGTGTAGAGCTGGTAGGACTGAATTTTGGCCACGAGCATAGAAGAATGGTAGGCCTTCCTCCCAAAGGAGTCTAAGGTTCTAGAGTCTTTGCCCGGGGGCGCCGAAGCATGCTCCCTAGAACTCTTAGCCTTCTTTAGGGCCAAATCCACAACTCCAGAGTCGTGAGGCAACTTGAGTGCGCATCAGCTCTGGGTCCCCATGGATCCGGTACTGGGACTCGATCTTCTTGGGAATGTGGGGATTACTTAGTGGCTTGTTCCAGTTCGCCAGCAATGTCTTTTTTAGGACATGGTGCATGGGTACTGTGGACACTTCCTTAGGTGGAGAAGGATAGTCCAGGAGCTCAAACATCTCAGCCCTGGGCTCGTCCTCCACAACCACCGGGAAGGGGATGGCCGTAGACATCTCCCGGACAAAGGAAGCGAAAGACAGACTCTCAGGAGGAGAAAGCTGCCTTTCAGGGGAGGGAGTGGGATCAGAAGGAAGACCCTCAGACTCCTCGTCAGAGAAATATCTGGGGTCTTCCTCTTCCTCCCACGAGGCCTCACCCTCGGTATCAGACACAAGTTCACGAACCTGTCTGCAACCGCGCCCGGCTCGACTCCGTGGAGCCACGTCCACGATGGGGGCGTCGAGAGGTAGACTCCCTCGCCCGCATCGGCGAAGCTCCCTCCGCAGACGTAGTCGGGGATCCCTCCTGGGAGGTGGCCGCAGTCGGCACCGCACGCGGTACCGACGTCTGGGACCTCACCCCGGGCGATGGGCCAGCCGGCGCCATGCTCAACGGTACCGGAGGCGCAAGCACCGCCGGTACCGGAGGGGTAGGGCGCAACAGCTCTCCCAGAATCTCTGGGAGAACGGCCCGGAGGCTCTCGTTCAGAGCGGCTGCAGAGAAAGGCATAGAGGTCGATGCAGGCGTCGACGTCAGAACCTGTTCCGGGCGTGGAGGCTGTTCCGGGCTGTCCAGAGTGGAGCGCATCGACACCTCTTGAACAGAGGGTGAGCGGTCCTCTCGGTGCCGATGCCTACTGGGTGCCGACTCCCTCGGCGACCCAGAGCTCTCGGTGCCGACGCGGGAAGGGGACCGGTGTCGATGCTTCTTCGATTTCTTCCAAAGCATGTCACCGGAGTTTCCCGGCACCGACGAGGAGGACGTAGAATCCAACCGTCTCTTCCTCGGGGCCGAGACCGAAGGGGGTCGGTCTCGGGGGGGCTGTACCGCAGGAGCCCTCAGAATGGGGGAAGACCCACCCGAGGGCTCACCGCCACCAGCAGGGGAGTGGACAGCCCTCACCTGCACTCCAGACGATGCACCACCGTCCGACGACATCAGCAGACGAGGTCCCGGTACCACCGACGTCGATGCAGTCGCCCGATGCCTCAGCGCCGATGCAGAGGTCCGATGCACTCGATGCAGTGGCGGCCGAGGAAGATGGTCTGGACGCTGACGACGTCGATGCACTCGATACCCACGGTGCCAATGCCGACGAAGAGCCCGAGAACAAAACGTTCCACTGGGCCAATCTCGCTACCTGAGTCCGCCTTTGTAAAAGGGAACACAGACACTGAAGACACGACGAGTGCCTATCAGTAAGCGAGATTACCCGGGCGCACTGGGTGCACTTCTTGAAGCCGCTGGAAGGCTTCGATGTCATGGGCGGAAAAATCACGCCGGCGAAGTCAAAAGCCGAAATGACGAAAATGAGCACCAAAACTTTGAGGGAGAAAAATCTCGACCGAGGCCGAAATGAGGCCTACCCCGACGACGAAAGAAAACTTACTGGGGCAAAAACTAACACTTACGGGAAGGGAGAAAACCCGAAAGGGTCTTCCGGAGCACTTCCCGAACACTTTTAGACAAAAAACACGTCGAAAGGGACGCGCGAGGTCGACTCTCCGGGGCACGAACGGCGCAACACGACCGTACCGAGCGCGGACAAAAGAAGACTGACGAACACAAGCCGGTTCGGGCGGGAAGACGGCCGCGCATGCGCGGTGCGCATGGGCGCGCGAGGACTAGCAAAGGCCTTTGCTAGTGAAGATTCCGATGGAGGGGGCTGCCGTGGACGTCAACCCATCAGTGAGAACAAGCAGCCTGCTTGTCCTCGGAGAATATCTGTTACACTCTTCTCCTGGAGGCACCCAAGGAACCCCTCCCAGTGCACGGGGAGGGAGGGAAAGAGAGACCCAAAACTTCAAAGTATACACCCTTGGGGCACAGAGACCAAGACTACTCAAGTCCCTAGAACATGTGCTGTTCCCATTTTATTCCCCCAACCTTGGAACCAAATTTTTGTTTGGTTAAACCATGAGTCCAAAACATAGCACACCCAAACAAGGCTTAACCAGAGGAGGGCTGCACAGGTACTCAACTATCACCTGCTGGAAGACTGAGAACTACAGATTGACATCATCCTATAAGGTCCTATGCAACTCTGAGCCAGTCAGTATTTCTCAGTCTCCCCTATCTGCTGGTAGGTCATATACCCACTCATCGGGAATGGTCTAGAGAGAAGGGGGAAAGAAAAAAAAGACTAGGGATACTACCTACCTCTCCCCTCTTGTCTGGCAAGTGTTCCAAGAGACAACTATCCACCAGGTCAGGCGTCAGCTGATGCACAAGCCTGCAGACTGATGCCAAGGAAGCCCATGCTCACTAAGCGGTGATCTGCAACCCAGCAAAGGTGCAAAACAAAGAACAGAACTGCACTCTGAAGAGCAAGATGGTTTATTAAAACAAGAACCCAAATTGGCCATGTTTCACCCAAAGGCTGCAGAGGTAATACTACAGTACAAACATGTCAAGTTAAAATCATAAAGAACATAAATCAAATTTGAATAAAAATTCATATAGTAACATAGTAGATGACGGCAGAAAAAAAGACCTGCACGGTCCATCCAGTCTGCCCAACAAGACAACTCATGTGTGCTACTTTTTGTGTATACCCTACTTTGATTTGTACCTGTGCTCTTCAGGGCACAGACCGTATAAGTCTGCCCAGCACTATCCCCGCCTCCCAACCACCGGCTCTGGCACAGACCGTATAAGTCTGCCCAGCACTATCCCTGCCTCCCAACCTCCAGCCCCGCCTCCCACTACCGGCTCTGCTATCCAATCTCGGTTAAGCTCCTGAGGATCCATTCCTTCTGTATTCCTTCTGCTTGTATTTTTTTTTTTTTTTACTACTTATTTCTGGGATAAGCAGCATAAAATGTATTGAACTTTTTCGGGATCTTGCCAGGTATTTGTGACCTGAATTGGCCACTGTTGGAAACAGGATGCTGGGCTTGATGGGGACCTTTGGTCTGTCCCAGTGTGGCAATACTTATAACAAAAGTGAGCAGTATTTAGTACATATCTTTTAAAAAAAAAGATTCACACATATGGTGAAATTAGGCCTTACCTGCTAATTTTCTTTCCTCTAGATCCTCCAGTTCGTTCAAGACGCTTGGGTTATGCACTCCTACCAGCAGAGGAAGACTGAGAACACTAAAACTTCTTATACAAGTAGCCTGTGCAGACCTTCTGCTAACCAGTAAAACAGTAACAAAGCAGAGGAACAAAATACCTCCACCATATCAAAACCACTGAATCCACACTGAGATCCCCTCCCCTTAAGACGGGGGAATTCAACTGCAGATGGGCACAAACGGTACCACAAACTGCCCTTAGTAAAACTCCCGGACCCAAATCACAGGAGCTACTAGAAATATCAGCAACTGAAATCTAAGGAAAATATCATACTGAACTGTCCAATACACTGGGTGGGCTCTTGAACGGTCTGGAGGATCTAGAGGAAAGAAAATTAGCAGGTAAGGCCTAATTTCACCTTCCTCAGCAATCCTCCAGACCGTTCAAGACACTTGTGACGTACCAAAGCAGTAAACACATCTAAGGGTGGGACCTGCGAAGCCCAGAAGACAGGACTGCAGCTCCAAAACTGGCATCCTCCCTTGCCTGTACATCCACTCTAATGTTTGACAAAAGAATGCAGGGAAGACCACACCGTCAAATGTCCACCGGTGGAACAAAACTACTCTGCCCAAGAAGCCGCCATCCCCCTAGTGGAATGTGCCTTGAGCCCCACCAGCAATGTACGGCCATGCAATATGTAAGCCGAAGAGATGGCATCTTTCAACCACCGAGCTATAGATGCCTTAGAAGTAGCCGCTCCCTTCTTGGGCCCCCCATAAAAGGACAAATAACCTGTCCGAAGACCTGAATTCCTCCGATCTGCGCAAGTAAACCTTCAACACTCTGCACACATCCAATTTCGCCAAACGACGCTGAGAAGCATCCCCCATCCGGTCCCCCAAGACCGGCAACGAAATCACCCGATTGACATGAAAGGAGGATACCACCTTAAGCAAAAACGAAGGGACTGGATGCAGCAAAACCTTTTCCTTAGAAAACCACAGAAATGGAGGCCTACATGAAAGAGCCTGAAGTTCCAAAATCCTGCGAGCCGACGATATAGCTACCAAAAAGACTACCTTCATAGTAAGGTCTTTTATCGAACAAGACTCCAAGGGCTCAAAAGGAGAACTCGCCAAAGAGTCAAGAACGATATTAAGATCCCACTGAGGAACTACCGGCCGCCGAGGAGGACGAAGCAACTTCACCCCCCTTAAAAAACGGACCACATCCGGGGAAGACGCAACCGACCTGCCCTGCACCTTATCCCGAAAAGACGCCAAAGCAGCCAGCTGCACCTTCAAAGATGACAATGAAAGGCCCTGCTCAAAACCATCCTGCAAGAAATCTAAAATGCACGACAGAAGCTGTCGAAGGGACACACGCCTGGTCCCCACACCAATCTTCAAATATGCACCACACACGCACATAGGCCAAAGACGTTGAACGTATGCGAGACTGCAGCATCGTCTGAATCACCTGCGGAGAAAACCCTTTCCTTCTGAACCATTCTCTCTCAAGGGCCATATCGTAAGAGAGAACCGAGCCGGATCCGACATGACAATTGGACCCTGACACAACAGCACCGAGCCCCCCAGCCACAGAGGCTCGCCTTCTAACAGGCGCATCAGATCCCCGAACCACGGGCGACGCGGCCAATTCAGAGCCACCAACACCGGATCTGCATGATATTCTACTCTCTGTAGGACTCGACCTATCAAGGGCCATGGGGGAAACACGTAAAGCAACACCCGCTGAGGCCACGGAAGGACCAACGCATCGATCCCTTCCGTTAGCGGATCCAGACGCTGACTGAAATACCGAGGAAACTGAGCATTCTGTGCCATTGCCATGAGATCCACTACTGGCATTCCCCAATTTAGAACTATCTGGTGGAACACCGACCGGTGCAGAGACCATTCTCTGGGGTCCAACGTGTCTGCTTAGAAAATCCGCGTTCACGTTGTCCACCCCAGCCACGTGTGCCCCGAAATCTGCACTAGATGCCTTTCCGCTCAACTCATGAGCAGAACCGGCTCGATTGCCAACCGCGGACTCCTTGTACCGCCCTGCCGGTTGACATACTCTACCGCTGTCGCGTTGTCAGACATGACTCTTACCACCTTTCCGACCACACTTGAGCGAAACGCCAGACCTAGCCAAATCGCCCTCGTCTCCAACCGGTTGATAGACCACTGAGCTTCCTCCGTCGACCACCACCCCTGCGTGGACCAACCGAGACAATGCGCTCCCCAGCCCAGCAGACTGGCATCCGTTACCAGAATCACCCACTGAGGAGGTTCCAACAGCATGCCCTTTTTCATATGGGCCGAGCCCCCACTGGAGACTGCGCCGAGGAGCCCCCCTCAATGGCAACCGCAACTCCATACTGTGTACCTGGGGAGACCACCGGGACAACAGAGCCGAATGAAACTGACGCATATGCGCCTGGCCCATGGTACTACCTCTATCGTCGCTGCCATGAGGCCCAGAACCCGAAGGTACATTCGAACCGTCGGACTCTGAACGGACATTAACAGCCGGACCTGCTGCTGAAGAGGCTCGATCCGAGAATCCGGCAGAAAAACACGACCCACTGCCGTGTCGAACTGCACTCCCAAGCACTCCAGACTCTGCGATGTGATCAACTGACTTGACTACATTCACTACCCATCCGAGCGATTCCAGAAACACGACCACCTGAGCCGTCGCCGCAACACTGTGAGCCCGAGACTTCGCCCGGATCAGTCGTCCAGATACGGATGCACCAGAATTCCCCGTCTCCGCAAAGCCGCTGCTACCACCACCATTATCTTGAAGAAGGTGCGTGGAGCCGTTGCCAGACCAAAAGGCAGAGAACAGAACTGAAAATGCCTCCCTAAAACAGCAAAACAAAGGAAATGCTGAAGAGCCTCTCGAATCGGCACGTGCAGATATGCTTCTGTGATATCCAGTGACGTGAGAAATTCTCCCTGACGAACAGCCACTATGACCGAGCGCAGTCTCCATGCGGAAGGATGGCACCTTGAGCGCCCCATTGACCCTCTTGAGATCTAAAATGGGTCAAAATGGGTCCTCCTTCTTCGGCACCACAAAGTAAATGGAACAACCACCCAATCCCTGCTCGTGCTGAGGAACGGGTACCACAGCTCCCAACTGGATTAAGCGACCCAGAGTCTCTTGAATAGCCTTTAACTTGACCCGAGAGTGACAAGGAGAGGGAAGAAACAGATCCGGCAGCGGGTGCTTGAACTCGAGCGCATAACCATCGCGAACGACCTCCAGCACCCACTGATCTGAAGTAATTTGGGTCCACCCCTGATAAAACAAAGTCGTGACTGACCTTCACCAGAGGCTGGACCCGCACGCCTTCATGAGGAGGACTTTTTACCATTTCCGGCACCTCCGGAGTCGTCCCGCCCTCCGCGACGACCCCCTCGAAAGGACTGCGTCCACTGGAAAAAACGGCTTTTAAAAGGAGATACAAATATGCCCGGCCTGTATCGCCTCGTGTCCTTAAACCGACCTCTAGCCGAACCCCCTCGACTAGCCGACTTAGGCCGTAACATAGTAACATAGTAGATGACGGCAGAAAAAGACCTGCATGGTCCATCCAGTCTGCCCAACAAGATAAACTCGTGTGCTACTTTTTGTGCATACCCTACCTTGATTTGTACCTGTCCTCTTCGGGGCACAGACCGTATAAGTCTGCCCAGCACTATCCCCGCCTCACAACCACCAGTCCCGCCTCCCACCACCGGCTCTGGCACAGATCGTATAAGTCTGCCCAGCACTATCCCCGCCTCCCAACCACCAGCCCCACCTCCCACCACCAGCTCTGCCACCCAATCTCGTTTAAGCTCCCGAGAATCCATTCCTTCTGAACAGGATTCCTTTATGTTTATCCCATGCATGTTTGAAGTCAGTTACCGTTTTCTTTTCCACCACCTCCCGCGGGAGGGCATTCCAAGCATCCACTACACTCTGTGAAAAAATACTTCCTGACATTTTTCTTGAGTCTGCCCCCCTTCAATCTCATTTCATGTCCTCTCATTCTACCGCCTTCGCATTTCCGGAAAAAGGTTCGTTTGCGGATTAATACCTTTCAAATATTTGAACGTCTGTATCATATCACCCCTGTTCCTTCTTTCCTCCAGAGTATACATGTTTAGGTCAGCAAGTCTGTCCTCATACGTAACTCCGGAAACCGTGAGACCTTGGTATCCCCAAGACCACTCATCAGTTTATCCAAGTCCTCTCCAAACAACACAGAACCTTTGAAAGGTAGAGAGCACAACTTTGCTGTAGAGGCCGCATCTGCCACCCAGCCCCTTAGCCAAAGAGCCATCACCGCCAGAGCCATATTCTTAGCCGAAGCCCTTAGCAAATCATAAAGGGTGTCTGCCAAAAACGAAGACCCCATCTCCAATTTGGCCAGCTCCTGAACCAAACCAGTCCTAACTAACGCAGGCTCATCCAAGAGCTTCTCCACCCAACGGAATCAAGCCCCCACACACAGAGGCTTGCAAGGCCAAAGCCGACAAATCAAAGCTGCGCTTCAGAAAGGACTCTAGCTTCCAATCCTGAGGATCCCGTAAGGCTGTTACCACCATCCACCGGAATGGCCGTAGCCTTAGTAACCTCCGTAACCACCGCATCCACGGTAGGTGGTTTCAGCAGGGCCAAATCTTCCGGAGGCAAGTGATACAGCCGCGCCATAGCCCCACACACCTTACAAGCAGCCTCCGGCACAGACCATTCCTGAAAAACCATGTCTCTAATGTCTGAATTCACGGGAAAGGAACGGGAAGGCTCTCCGAATTCCCTTAACCAAGGGATCTACCTGGGGTCCCTCCGCAGAGGGAGTGGCCGCCGGAGCAAACTTCAAAGTAGAGATCACCTGATCAATGAGCTGTAACAACTCCTCCTTATGAAAAATGCGAACCACTGAAGAAGCTTCCCCAGGCCTTAGCCCATCCTGACCCTCAGACTCATCTAAGAGATCCTCCTCTCCTGGGTCACTCCAAACCTCTGACCCAGGCAGAGAAAGTATCTCCATAGGCTCCGAAATATCCACCCGCAGGCGCTTAACTCCCACTGAGGTAGCAGAATAAACAGGGGAACAAACAGCCTGAGAGGGGCCAGCTCTCCAGGCATTATACAGAGACCAAACAAACTTAGGAGGGAAACCAGACACCCCCCCCCCCCCGCTGCTGAAGCCCCAACAACACTTCCCGCAGTCTCCGCGACGGACCCCCCTCGCTCCCACGGCGGCAGGTCCATTGCATGATCCTCGGCTAAACTAGGCGCGCTTCCCGCCACACACGGGTCCCCCGGCGCCTGTAAGGAATGCGCAAACAAAAGGGCCACACTTCCCGCCAAAAACGGCTCAGTCGAGGCTGACCCGGGACGCGCAGTCAAAATGGCCGCGTTTCCTGCCAAAAACGGCCCCGCCGTTGCCAGCCCGGAATGTGCAGTCAAATCACCGCCCAACACCTCCGCCGACTCGGGGGAAAGCACGGGGGGCAAGAGCGCTGACAACGTAGGCTCCCCACAAAATTTACATTGGCCACCTTTCACGTCAACGCCGTGCTTCGCACAAAACAGACACCTCGCCAGCTTAGACATAATGGCCGCGAACACAATAAAAACAAACAGTTGCTTTGTGCTCTGACAGACTAATAGGCAAAACCGTCTAAGGCAAGAACGCCCTTGAAGACGTTTTATCTCTGGACTGCCACAAGAACAGCCAAAATAGCCGCCTTTTAAATACATTTTTTTTAAACCTCATTGCTGATGCCTAAACACCTCAAGGGTACAGAACGAGGTCTGTAGCCGTCAAGCAGTCCTCCAGAGGAAGAGCACAGGGGGAGGGACCCGGCCACCCGGGTGTGACACCCCACAGGGAATAAGAAGCCCCTTAGGACTTGCACCCTGTAATAGAGATCCAAGTGTGGGTTCTCTAACATTTACAACCCAACCTAGAAACCCCAAACGTGCCTACCAGACTTAGTACACTGCACAGGCTGCACACATCTATCCTCTGCTGAGACTGAGAAAATACTGGTTAGTAGAAGGTCTGCACAGGCTACTTGTATAAGAAGTTTTAGTGTTCTCAGTCTCCCTCTGCTGGTAGGAGTGCATAACCCAAGCGCCTTGAACAGTCTGGAGGATTGCTGAGGAAATTAGCTGTTTTGTCTTTATATGTTATATGTATACTTTTTATTCAAATTTGATTTATGTTCTTTATGATTTTAATTTATTGACATGTTTGTACTGTAGTGTACCCCCAACGCAGCCTTTGGGCGAAACGTGGTCATGTCGGGCTCTTGTTTTACACCACCTTGTTCTTCAGAGTGCTGGTCTGCTCTTTGTTTTGCACCTTTGCTGGGCTGCAGATCATTGCTTCTTTTTGGTTTCCTAAGGGTTTACTCAACTACCAGGATAAAGCCTACATGTCTGAGTATCAGAGAACGTAGCCAAATAAGCTACTGTACCAGTCCAAGATAAGCCATCTGTTGAAAACAGAATATTGGCAAGTTCCAGGACTGTATTACTCCATATACTAATGATGTCACTGGAAAAGCCTTGTTGTCTCATCTACTGGCAGAGTGGCATAAACCCATGCATCAAGATACGTTAATCTAGTGGCATAAATGACAAGTTAGAAGCACTAAAAATCAAGTGGATTACTGTAATGAACATATAACTTTGTGCCAAGACCTGCACCACGAATATCCAGAAACTATTTAATGAAAACTTCTTACCTTTTATTCCCCAGGCAATCGCTTGAAGCTTGAGTCCGGCTATTTAAGAACGCCAAGGCATTCCTTTGCTGCTCGCTTAGCTGAATACTGCCTGATGTATCACACATAAGCAGCTCTCGGATCAACTGGATTTGTCGCTCCTGAAACACTCAAAACAAAACAGTGCCAACAATAGGAGAGACTAGCTTCATAGTAAGAGAAAGCTCTCCTTTACAGTATGAAGAAACTCCCTTGTTCCATATTATCTATATAAATAATTCTCACCGCCAACGTTCTGAAGCTCACTGTGTGGCACGGAAACACTGAAGCCCTATACTGTTGGTAGGCTAGGCTGTCAGCACCACTCACTGTTACTCATAGACCCGCCCTCAGCCACGCCCCATCCAGACATAATTCACAACCCCAACGTTCTAATGAAGCCAGAAGCTGCAAAGTCTCCAACTTCCGTGGTGGTGTAGATCGCTGTTCCCCCGAGTGTGCTCCCCGCCCTCGCGTCTCAACGTTATGACATCAAGCGCGGAGCACTGACTCACCGAATGGGCTGCAGTGTAGCTCCGCCCTCACATCAAAACGCGATGACGTCGAGGGCGGGGAAGGCACAAGGCACGAGTAGCAAAGAAGGTTGGATAAATGCAAAACCACAGAAAACAGTGAGCCAGGCAGGGGGAGGAGTAGGGAAACACGCTGCGTGTTTCCCTACTCCTCCCCCTGCCTAGGAATCAGCTGGCAGTGCCACCCCCTCCTCGGCGCATCAACCAAGCCCCCCCCACCCAAGCACATAGCTCCCAAGGAATCTGTACAAACTAGCCCCAACATTTCGCATCCGCGGGCCAATTCCGAGTCACAGCCCACCACCGACCGCCTCCACACTACGCCCTTCTTTGTCAGGTCTCCAAAGTGACTTCGCCACAGCCCAAACAGAGGCCCACCAGCAACTTATGTGGGCAGAGAGCTAACAATCAGATGCCTAGGAAAGGCGGAGCTTCGCAGCAAGCAGAAGTGGTTGGAGGTGGTGTTGAAACAGAAGTTAACGGATGCCAGTCATCAACACTAACAGTGCACACGTGAACTCGGAGCTTCACAACGTTAGAGGTCAGATTTATATACATGGGTGTCAAGTATAGGAGATGATAGTGTCTTCTTCCTCCCCCGCCCCCTTTTTAAAAGAACAAAAAAAAAATCTTGCTATAAAGGAGGACAGGCTGAATTCCAATGGCAGACCCCAGAGCGAAAGCACACAAGCTACCCAGCTCCACAAGACTCCCTCCCTCCCAAAAGCATCTCTCTCACTCACACACACACACACTGTGCCATGCACAGACAGCATCTCTCTCTCTCTCACTCACACACACACCTATGTAGCTGAATCACCCACACACACCCTCTGACCACCCAACCCCTCCACAAACAACAGAAACACATACAATTATGTGGAAGAACGGTACCCTCTCCCAGACAAACCCCCAACACCAAAATGGCAGCACTGATTGCTCATGCAACACACACTCCCCAACAAAACAATAACTAACCCATGCTCAAAATCCACCTTCTGCTACAGAGGGGAGAAAGGGGTCCAGAGACCACAGAGGGAGGGGGAGCTCTCTCTTTCACACACACATACTCTCTCAGTCAGTGTGTTTCTGTCTCTCACTCTCATACAGTCACACTATGTATCACATTCACTCTCTGTGTGTCACACAGTCAGTCTCACATACACTCTCGGTCTCACAGAGTGTATCGCACACAGTCTCACACACTTTGTCTCACACAGTGTATCTGGGTGAAACACACTCTCTCACACACACTCAGACTCACTCTCTGTCACACACACACACTCGCACATTCACTCACACTCTCTCAAACATACACACTGTGAGGAAAACCTTGCTAGCGCCCATTTCATGTGTGTCAGAAACGGGCCTTTTTTACTAGCCATCTATAAAAACCACCAGCCTGCACTTCCAAAGTTTCTTTCATGGTAGTACTTTTATGGTGAAGATATCCATGACAGAACAAATTACTATAAGTTAATATTACTGCTCTTACAACTTGTCTTTGCATTTAATTGGGCTGGACTAGTTTGTCACATTCTAATGTTCTCTGCGTACAAACATGTTAGGATTCCCTCCTGTAATAATACATGTACATCTTCTCATGCAAATGTACACACTTATGAAATTAGATAAGTGCAAGCTTGGCATTAAATGGCCCTTGCTTAACACTACAGAGAGTTTCATACCCACCAGTTTCTCACAGTTGTCTTCAGCTCTCTGTCTTCTTTTGATTTCCACATCCACTTGATTGCGAGCATGCTTTAGCTTCACTTCTAGAGCACTGCGTTCTGTCTCCGTTTTCATCAAGAGCTCTTTGTTCTTCAGTAGCTCCTGCTCAGTTTTCTGCAGCTTTTTCCGGAAACTCTCAAAGTTCTTAGCCAACTGAATAAACTCTGGGGAACAGAATAAATTAACCCTTATTACAAAACAAATCACTGAAGCTCAGTGAAATAGGCAAACATACCGGGGAGCCACATTTAAAAAAAAAAAAAAGATATGACATTTCTTCCCAGAAATGCTCAAACCACAGAAACAAATTAATGCTCTAAGAAAACGGAAATAAAACAAGACAAAGAAAAGAACCACCCCGTTTTTTTTTATTATTATTTGGACCAATACATTTTTTGATGAGCTTTTGAAGGTAACCCTTCAGGATTTTTGATCCTTAGTGTTATCTTTGAAAGTTCATCAAAAAAATGTATTGTTAGTCCAATTTAAAAAAAAAAAAAACGAACAAAAAAAAACAGATATCTTCTTTTGTCTTGTCTTATTTCTAATTTATTACCTTTAAAAGTGGACTAGCACAGCTATCCTACCACTTTGCTCTAATTTCTGTAACAACCCATATTCCAGTGAACAAATATTGACTTGAAGGTAAATTGCCAATTTGCTTAAGCTATTTAACATGAACTACAACATATATCAACTGCTCCTAAAAAGTTCTGTACATACATCTTATAGGAATTTAACTATGTGGAGGGGAAGGACTGGTACAGAGTCAGAATTGTTTTAGGCAGGTTTTTTTCCTAGGACATGTGTAGGTATGCTCTTCTGGTGGACAATTTTTGTAAATGAACAGGGACAGTAGGGGTGGGAAGTGCCAACTCCCCTAACATTGTCACCCCTGCATCTTACTACTGAAGTCCCCTTCTAAAAAATCCTGGTATTCCTGCCATTTTATCCTGTAATTTTCAACTTGTATTTCTTGATTTCATCTTCATTTGTTTTTTTCCTCTTTCCCTTTCTCCCACTCTGTTTTTTGTGTTTTTTCTCTTTTTTTTTTTTGTTTGTTTGCCTTGCCTCCATTTCCAGTTTTATCTAATGTCTTCTGATTTCTGCATTTCCTTCTCCTTATCATCCATTCATTTTCTTCCACGTTTCTATCCTGCTACTCCTTTTTTATACTAATTTCCAGGTCCTATTTTCTCTCTCGTTTAGTGACTTTTTCCACTTGTTTATACAACCTCATGATACTAACCATATTCCTTATCCCTTCTTCCCTCTCCAACCTCACACATACAATTTAAAGGATCAGAAATATGCTGAGTCAGACTAAGGTCATATGAGCCCAGCATCCTACCTCAGACAGGGGCCAGTCTGTGTCACAAGTAACTGGCAGATACAAAGAATCTATTTCTTATAGCTCATTTCTGTAAGGATTAAATAATTCTTGTGTGTTATTTTCTCTGTATTTCTGGCAAGTTATTTTAGTGTTTCTAAAATTAAAGTTGTTATAAATAAAATTAAAATTTAAAAAAAAAAAAAAAAAAGCAGGAGCTCCAGTGCTACAAGGTAAAATTATGTATAATCATACCTGATAATTTTCTTTCCATTAATCATAGCTGATCAATCATAGACTGGTGGGTTGTGTCCATCTACCAGCAGGTGGAGATAGAGAGCAAACCTTGCCTCCCTATATGTGGTCATGTGCTGCCGGAAACATCCTCAGTATGTCAAGCTCCATCCGCCAGGACTCAGCACTTAGAGAATTACACCCACGAAGGGACACTCTGCCCAGCTCACCACCCGCCGAAACGGGGGAGGGGAATTAACCCAGCTCATCCCCACACAAGTGGGGGAGGGGAATCCGCCAGCTCATCCCCGCGGAGCGGGGGAGGGACACCACCCCGCCGATGCGGGGGATCTGGCTTATCCTGCAACCGCAACCGCGGGAGGAGCTGACTGACCCTAACACCCGCCGAAGCGGGAGGGGTACAAAGCTGCCCTACAGCCGCACGAAGCGGGAGGGAGTGCCGGCAGAATTTATGTCTCAATCCAGCCCCGTAAAAACGGGGGGGAGAGGAATGCAGCAGCTCACTGTAACACAAACTCGTCTCAACTCTTGAAGAATCCAAGTGAAAAAACTTGAACACGAAGTCTTTCTGAAGTAACTGAAGACTAAACTTGAACCTGAAATGCAACCAGAATAAAAACAGTACAGATATCTGGGAGGGGCTATGGATTAATCAGCTATGATTAATGGAAAGAAAATTATCAGGTATGATTATACATAATTATACCTTCCATATCATCAAGCTGATCAATCCATAGACTGGTGGGATGTACCGAAGCAGTACTCACCCAGGGCGGGACATTGAAATCCCTGACCTCAACACTGAAGCTCCAAACCGGGCCTCCGCCCGTGCAGCCACAGTCAAACGGTAATGCTTGGAGAATGTATGAGCCGAAGCCCAAGTTGCCGCCTTGCATATCTCTTCCAAGGAGACGGATCCGGCCTCTGCCATCGAGGCCAGCCTGAGCTCTCGTGGAGTGAGCCTTCAGCTGGATAGGCCGGCACCTTCCCCGCGGCCACATAAGCCGCTGCAATGGCTTCCTTGACCCATCTTGCCACTGTAGGCTTAGCAGCCTGCAGACCCTTACGAGGACCTGCAAACAGGGACAAACAAATGATCCGATTTCCGGAAATCATGTGGTCCACTTCCAAGTATCTGATGATGACATCGCCTCACATCCAGATATTTAAGAGCAGAGCACTCCTCTGGTAGTCCTCCCTACGAAAAGGAAGGGAGACAGAGCTGCTGATTCACATGGAAGCGAGAAACAATCTTGGGCAGAAAGGAAGGCACTGTGCGAATAGTCACTCCTGCCTCAGTGAACTGCAGAAAAGGCTCTCGACATGAGAGCGCCTGGAGCTCGGAAACTCTTCTGGCTGAAGTGATAGCCACCAAAAAGACTGCTTTCAACATCAGGTCTTTCAGACATGCCTTCGACAAGGGTTCAAACGGCGGCTTCTGCAATGCTCTTAGCACCAGGTTGAGATTCCACGCAGGCACCACTGAGTGCAGAGGAGGGCGCAGGTGATTAACTCCCTTGAGAAAGCGCACCACATCTGGCTGCGAAGCCAGGGAAGCACCCTTCAGGCGGCCCCTGAAGCAAGCCAGAGCCTCTACCTGGACTTTAAGGGAACTGAGCGACAGGCCTTTCTCCAGACCTTCTTGCAGGAACGCCAACACTGAAGAAATTGGAGCAGTGAAGGGAGAAAGTGAGCCTGCTTCACACCACGCTGTAAAGATACGCCAAACCCTGGCGTAAGCAGTAGAAGTAGAGCGCTTCCTCGCTCTCAGCATAGTGGCGATGACCTTGTCTGAGAAGCCCTTCTTCCTCAGACGCTGCCGCTCAATAGCCAGGCCGTAAGACCAAAGGGGGAGGGATCCTCCATCACCACGGGACCCTGATGCAACAGGCCCTACTCCACTGACAGCCACAGAGGATCGTCGACTGAGAGCCTGATCAAGTCCGCATACCAGGGACCTCTGGGCCAATCCGGACCCACCCGGATTACCCTGCCGGGATGCTTGCCACCCGGTCTAGCACCCTGCCCAACATGGGCCAGGGCGGGAACACATAGAGGAGCTCTTGTGTCGGCCACTGTTGGAGAAGAGCATCTACTCCCAGGGATCGAGGGTCCCGTCCTCTGCTGAAAAAGCGCGGCACTTGGCAATTGGCCGATGACGCCATCAGAACTAGGCTCGGCTGGCCCCAGCACTTCGTGATGTCCAAGAACGCCTGAGCAGATAGTTGCCAGTCTCCGGGCTCCAAGGTATGGCGACTGAGAAAGACCGCCTTGACATTCATAACTCCGGCAATGTGGGCCGCTGAAAGCTGCTCCAGGTTCGCTTCCGCCCACTGGCAAAGATTCATAGCCTCCTTGGCTAGAGGGGCGCTCTTGGTACCTCCCTGGCGGTTGACATAGACCACAGCCGTGGCATTGTCTGACAGGACCCGTACAGGCTTCAACACCAGTACCGGGATGAACTCCAAAAACGCCAACCGAATGGCTCTGAGTTCCAGGAGGTTGATAGACCACTTTGCCTCTACAGGAGACCAGAGCCCCTGCGCTGTCCTTCCCAAGCAGTGGGCTCCCCAGCCCGACAAAGAGGCGTCCGTCGTGACGACAATCCACTCTGGGGTCACCAGAGGCATTCCCGCAGACAACTTGTCTGTCTGCATCCACCAGCTCAGCGCCTTGCGCACTGCTGGGTCCAAGGGAAGGCGCACAGCATAATCCTCCGACATCGGAGTCCAGCACCGCAGCAAAGATTGTTGAAGTGGTCTCATATGAGCCCTGGCCCAGGGCACTACTTCCATCATGGCCGTCATAGAGCCCAACAGCTGCACATAGTCTCAAGCCCGAGGAGGAGAGGCTACTAGGAACTGGTCCACCTGAGCCTGAAGCTTGACAATTCGATTGTCTGGCAGGAACACTCTGCCCACTTGGGTGTCAAATCGAACTCCCAGGTACTCCAGGGACTGAGTCGGGCGCAGCTGGCTCTTCTCCCAGTGATGATCCATCCCAGGGAGCTCAAAAGAGCAACTACCCGGTTCACAGCTTGCCGCACTCTGCATAAGAGGGGGCTCGGATCAACCAGTCGTCCAGATAAGAATGGACTTGTACCCCTTCCTTTCGTAGGAAGGCCGCGATGACCACCATTACTTTGGAAAAGGTCCGCGGAGCAGTAGCCAACCCGAATGGGAGGGCTCTGAACTGGAAGTGTCGTCCCAGGACTGCAAAACGCAGAAAGCGTTGATGAGGAGGCCAGATGGGAATATGCAGGTACGCTTCCTTGATGCCCAAGGATGCCAGGAACTCTCCTGCCTTCACTGCCGCTATAACAGAGCGGAGAGTCTCCATGCGAAAGTGCCGCACTTTCAAGGCCCGATTGACCCCTTTGAGGTCGAGGATAGGCCGGACAGAACCTCCTTTCTTTGGTACCACAAAGTAAATGGAGTAACGTCCCTTGCCAAGCTAACTTTCTGGCACCGGAACGACCGCGCCCAGGCGGATCAGATTGTCCAAGGTCTGTTGCACTGCCACAGCTTTGACCGGAGACTTGCAGGGAGAGCGTACGAACCCGTCTTTTACGGGTCGGCAGAACTCTAGCTTGTAGCCGTCTCTGACTTCCAGCACCCACGCGTCTGAAGTTATTGTGGTCCACCTCGCCCAGAAACGAGGACAGCCGTCCTCCAATCTGCACTGGGCGTGGACCAAGGCCCCGTCATTGGGTACGAGACCCTGGGGAGGACCGGAGGGAGCACCTCCGGGACGGCGGTCTCTGCAAAAGGAATGCTGCTTGGGGAAGAAATTCCTCTTGAAGGAAGAAGGGGCAGAGGAGCCCGACTTGCCCGGGCGGTACCGACGGGCTTCCTGCAACCGTCCTCTGAAGGTACCGGGACGAGTACTAGCCCGAGCCCTGACCTCTGGTAATTTCTTGCCCTTAGACGTGCCGAGATCGGTCACGATTTTGTCCAGCTCGACCCCAAAAAGCAGCTTGCCTTTAAAAGGCAATCTAGCCAGGCGGGAATTAGAGGCGTGGTCAGCAGACCAATGTTTCAGCCAAAGCCACCGCCGCGCAGAGACTGTCTGAGCCATGCCTTTAGCTGAGGCTCTCAAGACATCATACAGCAAGTCTGCCAAATAGGCTAAGCCCGATTCCAGGGCCGGCCAATCAGCCCTCAAGGAATGATCCGAGGGGGAAGCCCGCTGCACCATAGTCAGGCACGCTCTGGCCACATAGGAACCGCAAACCGAGGCCTGCAAACTTAAAGCAGTTGCCTCAAAGGACGACCTTAAGGCCGCCTCCAATCTTCTGTCTTGGGCGTCCTTTAGGGCCGTGCCACCTTCCACCGGCAAAGCCGTTTTCTTAGTCACCGCAGTGATTAAAGAATCCACGGTAGGCCACAGATAGGCCTCACGTTCACTCACAGCCAAAGGATAGAGGCGGGACATAGCCCTAGCCACTTTAAGGCTCGCTTCCGGGACATCCCATTGAGCCGAAATTAAGGTGTGCATGGCATCATGCACGTGGAAGGTTCTAGGCGGGCGCTTCGTCCCCAGCATAATGGCAGAGCCAACAGGGGCTGAGGGAGAGACGTCCTCCGGAGAGGAAATCTTCAAAGTGTCCATGGCCTGTAACAACAGGTTGGGCAAATCCTCTGGGCTAAAAAGCCGCGCTGCAGAGGGGTCATCCGCTCCATCCGAGCGGGGATCTATCTCCTCCAAGGAATCCGCAAAGGACCGTTGGGAGACCTCAGACACGCTGCCCTCATCTACATCGGAGGAGACAAAGTCCTCCAAGGCCTGGGAATCAACCCGAGGGCGTTACCTCTGGGAACCTCAACCTCTTTACCAGACGAGGGAGCAGGGGCAGCGTTTTGCATGAGGAAAGCCTGATGCAGCAGCAAAACAAACTCGGGGGAGAAACCCCCCAGACTGAGCACTTCCGCAGCCTGGGCAACAGCCCTAGACGCACCCTCAACCGGCGCTCGCAAGAGCGGGGGAGAGACATGCTGTGCATCCAAAATGGCATCCGGCGCGACACTCCGCGAAGGAGCCGCGCGGGAAGAACGGCGCTTAACTTAGCCGCTTCGTGCCGTCGCCCAAATTAAGGGCGTTCATGGCATTAATGTCTCCAACCTGAAGGGCGGCCCACGAAGAAGCCGTCCGAGCCGCGTGGCCGGCCAAGATGGCGGAGGCGAGGAGCGGGGGATGGGCGTTTATGGCGGGAAAAACCGCCACGCCGGAGGAAGGACCGGGACATTCATCGGTCACCAAACTGTCACCCATCAAGGGCGAATCAGGCTGTAAAACCCCCGCATCCCCTCTAGAAGCGCTCCAGCGATCCGGGGAGCGACCCTTTGCGCCCTCGCCCTCCGACGCCATATGCCACGAGGAGAAGAATCGGGGAACCCCCTGCCCGCTATAAAAAGGTAAAATTACCTGCTTGCCGCTCCGAGCTGTAACGAACTGGTGTCCCAGTGAGTAGCTGCAATGAACGTTTAAATAAACGTCGAAATAAACGCCTTTAAGGACGCTTAAAATTTTTTTTTTTTTTTTTTTTTAAACGGAGCCAGCGGGAGGGGGGAGAAAAGGAGGGACCTGGCACCACCAGGTTTGCACTTGCTCAAAAGAGCCCTCAACCCCAGGCCTCAACAAAACCTAAGGATTAGGCTTGGAGGCCTAGCCAGAGCTGCTGCTGTGTGTGACCACCACCTGCTGAGATAGAGAACATACTGAGGAGTTTCCGGCAGCACATGACCACATATAGGGAGGCAAAAGTTTGCTCTCTATCTCCACCTGCTGGTAGATGGACACAACCCACCAGTCTATGGATTGATCAGCTTGATGATATGGAAAGCGAAGTTACTTACCTGTAGTAGGCATTCTCCGAGGACAGCAGGCTGATCATTCTCACAAGTGGGTTGACATTCTGCGTCGTCCGGGCAACTGGCATAATAAATAAAAAATGTGCTAGAACCTTCTGATGCGCGCTCTACACTCGACTGTGCTCTTCAGTTTAGTTAAAAAGCAAAGAAAAATAAAAGGGAGACAACTCCAAGGGGAGGTGGGTGGGATTCTGAGAATGATCAGCCTGCTGTCCTCAGAAAATACCTGCTACAGGTAAGTAACTTTGCTTTCTCCGAGGACAAGCAGGCTGGTTCATTCTCACAAATAGGGTATCCCTTACATCCAGGCTGACCCAAAAGAATAAAAATTGTTCAATTAGGCCTCGCAACGGCGAGGACATAACTGGGATCAATCTGAAACTATATACAAACTAGCTGAGAGTGCAGCATGGAACAGAATAAAATGAGCCTAGGAAGGTGGATTTGGAATCTAGACCCCAAATAGATTCTGCAACACTGATTGCCAAAGCCAACTGTTGAGTCGAGTATCCTGCTCTAGGCAGTAGTAAGATGTGAATATGTGGACTGAAAACCACGCAGCCTTGCAAATCTCTTCAATGGAAGCTAAGTTGGCCACTAACGCAGCCATGGCTCTGACATTATGAGCAGTGACACGGTCCTCCAAAGTCAGTTCAGCTTAGGCATAAGCGAAGGAAATGCAATCTGCTAGCAAATTAGAAATGGTGCGTTTACCGATGGGAACTCCCCTCCTGTTGGGATCAAGAGAAACAAAACACTGGGTGGACTGTCCGAAGGGCTTCATCCACTCCACATAAAAGGCTAATGCTCTCTTCCAGTCCAAACTGTGCAAGCTGCTTTTCCCAGGGTGGGAACGACAAGGAAAAAATGTTGGAAAGAATTGACTGGTTCAGATGGAACTCTACACCACCTTCGGCAGGAACTTAAGGTGCATGCAGAGGACTACTCTGTTGTGATGAAACATAGCATAAGGTGCATGCACTAGCAAGGCCTGAAGCTCACTGACCCTACGAGCTGAAATAACAGCCACCAAGAAAACAAATCTTCCAGGTCAAGTACTTCAGACAGCAGGAATTCAGTGGCTCAAAAGGAGTGATGTTGAGATCCCCATGACACTGGTGGAGGTTTGACAGGGGGCTCTGACAAAAGCACACCCCTCATGAAGCAAACAACTAACAGCTGTCTAGACATAGGCTTACCTTCTACACATTGATAAAGCGAATGCTACATACCTGTAGAAGGTATTCTCCGAGGACAGCAGGCTGATTGTTCTCACTGATGGGTGACGTCCACGGCAGCCCCTCCAATCGGAATCTTCACTAGCAAAATCCTTTGCTAGCCCTCGCGTGCGGATGCACATGCGCGGCCGTCTTCCCACCCGAAACCGGCTCGTGCCGGCCAGTCTCATATGTAGCAAGACAAAGAGAAGGGAAGACAACTCCAAAGGGGAGGCGGGCGGGTTTGTGAGAACAATCAGCCTGCTGTCCTCGGAGAATACCTTCTACAGGTATGTAGCATTCGCTTTCTCTGAGGACAAGCAGGCTGCTTGTTCTCACTGATGGGGTATCCCTAGCCCCCAGGCTCACTCAAAACAACAACCATGGTCGGTATCTTACCCCGGATCGACTTCAGCGAATATACCAGACGACAACGGGGCTGTGCTGGCAGGGATGTGGCCTAAGGGGAACCATGGGGCACATATGGTGGCGTTGCCTTAAAGTTAAGGCATTCTGGAAGGCAGTGCAAGATAGACTCCAGAGTAGGCTGGGATGTAGGATACCTTGGGTCCCTGAGGTGTGTCTTTTCTCTGCACCGGTGAGAGGACTGACATCTTGTCAACAGCAATTGCTGAGACAGGTGACAGCAGTAGCCAGAGTGACAATAGCGTTGCATTGGAAACAAAAAACAGTCCCCTCAGTTACAAGATGGCAAAACAAATTAAAGTATGTGTGTGAAATGGAAAGGCTCATAGCCGCACGAAAACACCGGACAAGTCAATGGCACTCCATATGGCAGTTCTTTGTAAATGCAGTTAACTAGAAAAAGAGAGAGAATGTAGTTTATGAGTGTGAAGGACCAGAGAAAGCACTGGGGGACAGGGGAAAAGGGAGGGCGATAGGCAGGGAATGGGAGGTCATTTATAAAACAATCAAAAGTTGCGGTATATTCTGTATTTGATATGCACGGCAAACTTAATTGTGTATTCTTTGTTATGTAACTGGCACATTGCTATGTGCAAATTTGTATTGCGAATGTGTTAGGTACGCTATGTTCAGAATTAACAATGTTCAATAAAGACTTCTAAAAAATAAAAAAAAATAAAAAATCATGGTCAATTGGGCCTCGCAACGGCGAGGACATAACTGAGATTGACCTAACAATTTATCCAACTAACTGAGAGTGCAGCCTGGAACAGAATAAACATGGGCCTAGGGGGGGTGGAGTTGGATTCTAAAGCCCAAACAGATTCTGAAGCACTGACTGCCCGAACCGACTGTCGCGTCGGGTATCCTGCTGCAGGCAGTAATGAGATGTGAATGTGTGGATAGATGACCACGTCGCAGCTTTGCAAATCTCTTCAATAGTGGCTGACTTCAAGTGGGCTACCGACGCTGCCATGGCTCTAACATTATGAGCCGTGACATGACCCTCAAGAGCCAGCCCAGCCTGGGCGTAAGTGAAGGAAATGCAATCTGCTAGCCAATTGGATATGGTGCGTTTCCCCACAGCCACTCCCCTCCTGTTGGGATCAAAAGAAACAAACAATTGGGCAGACTGTCTGTTGGGCTGTTTCCGCTCCAGATAGAAGGCCAATGCTCTCTTGCAGTCCAATGTGTGCAGCTGACGTTCAGCAGGGCAGGAATGAGGACGGGGAAAGAATGTTGGCAAGACAATTGACTGGTTCAGATGGAACTCCGACACAACCTTTGGCAAGAACTTAGGGGTGAGTGCGGAGGACTACTCTGTTATGATGAAATTTGGTGTAAGGGGCCTGGGCTACCAGGGCCTGAAGCTCACTGACTGTACGAGCTGAAGTAACTGCCACCAAGAAAATGACCTTCCAGGTCAAGTACTTCAGATGGCAGGAATTCAGTGGCTTAAAAGGAGGTTTCATCAGCTGGGTGAGAACGACATTGAGATCCCATGACACTGTAGGAGGCTTGACAGGGGGCTTTGACAAAAGCAAACCTCTCATGAAGCGAACAACTAAAGGCTGTCCTGACATCGGCTTACCTTCCACACGGTAATGGTATGCACTGATTGCACTAAGGTGAACCCTTACAGAGTTGGTCTTGAGACCAGACTCAGACAAGTGCAGAAGGTATTCAAGCAGGGTCTGTGTAAAACAAGAGCGAGGATCTAGGGCCTTGCTGTCACACCAGACGGCAAACCTCCTCCATAGAAAGAAGTAACTCCTCTTAGTGGAATCTTTCCTGGAAGCAAGCAAGATGCGGGAGACACCCTCTGACAGACCCAAGGAGGCAAAGTCTACGCTCTCAACATCCAGGCCGTGAGAGCCAGGGACCGGAGGTTGGGATGCAGAAGCGCCCCCTCGTCCTGTGTGATGAGGGTCGGAAAACATTCCAATTTCCACGGTTCTTCGGAGGACAACTCCAGAAGAAGAGGGAACCAGATCTGACCCGGCCAAAAAGGAGCAATCAGAATCATGGTGCCTCGGTCTTGCTTGAGTTTCAACAAAGTCTTCCCCACCAGAGGTATGGGAGGATAAGCATACAGCAGACCCTCCCCCCAGTCCAAAGGAAGGCATCCGATGCAGTCTGCCGTGGGCCTGAAGCCTGGAACAGAACTGAAGGACTTTGTGGTTGGCTCGAGATGCGAAGAGATCTACCAAGGGGGTGTCCCACACCTGGAAGATTTGTCGCACTACACGGGAATTGAGCGACCACTCGTGAGGTTGCATAATCCTGCTCAACCTGTCGGCCAGACTGTTGTTTACGCCTGCCAGATATGTGGCTTGGAGCACCATGCCGTGACGGCGAGCCCAGAGCCACATGCTGACGGCTTCCTGACACAGGGGGCGAGATCCGGTGCCCCCCTGCTTGTTGATGTAATACATGGCAACCTGGTTGTCTGTCTGAATTTGGAGGGACAGCCGATCTCTGAAAGCCTTCAGAGCATTCCAGACCGCTCGTAACTCCAGAAGATTGATCTGCAGATCGCGTTCCTGGAGGGACCAGCTTCCTTGGGTGTGAAGCCCATCGACATGAGCTCCCCACCCCAGGAGAGACGCATCCGTGGTCAGCACTTTTTGTGGCTGAGGAATTTGGAAAGGACGTCCCAGAGTCAAATTGGACCAAATCGTCCACCAATACAGGGATTTGAGAAAACTCGTGGACAGGTGAATCACGTCTTCTAGATCCCCAGCAGCCTGAAACCACTGGGAAGCTAGGGTCCATTGAGCAGATCTCATGTGAAGGCGGGCCATGGGAGTCACATGAACTGTGGAGGCCATGTGGCCCAGCAATCTCAACATCTGCCGAGCTGTGATCTGCTGTGACGCTCGCACCCGCGAGACGAGGGACAACAAGTTGTTGGCTCTCGCCTCTGGGAGATAGGCGCGAGCTGTCCGAGAATCCAGCAGAGCTCCTATGAATTCGAGTTTCTGTACTGGGAGAAGATGGGGACTTTGGATAATTTATCACAAACCCCAGTAGCTCCAGGAGGCGAGTAGTCATCTGCATGGACTGCAGGGCTCCTGCCTCGGATGTGTTCTTCACCAGCCAATCATCGAGATAAGGGAACACATGCACTCCCATTCTGCGTAGCGACACTGCAACTACAGATAGACATTTGGTAAATACCCTGGGAGCTGACGTGAGGCCAAAAGGCAGTATGCGGTACCCAAACTTTGTGTTCCCAGCCGAAACAGAAGATACTTCCTGTGAGCTAGAAATATTGGGGGGTGTGTGTATATGCACCTTTCAAGTCCAGAGAGCATAGCAAATTGTTTTTCTGAAACATGGGAAGAAGGGTGCCCAGGGAAACCATCCTGAACTTTTCTCAAACCAGGAATTTGTTCATGGCCCTTAGGTCCAGGATGGTACACATCTCCACCCCCCCTTCTGCACAAGGAAGTACCTGGAAAAGAATCCCTGCCCTTCTTCCCCTGGTGGAGAGTTCCTCTGCAAGCACCTGCTTGTGCTGAGAGCTGAATGAATGAGCTCTCGGTTGGCAATTTGGAGGTTTGGATTTCAAATTGAGGGTGTATCCTAACCGAACTATATGAAGAACCCACTGGTCAGAGGTTATGAGAGGACCCCTTTGGTGAAAAAATTGTAACCTTCCTCCGATCAGTAAGTCGTCCAGCATGGAGACTTTTATGGTGGCTATGCTGTGCTGGAGCCAGTCAAAAGCCCGTCCCTTGCTTTTGCTGGGAAGCAGCAGGGGCCTTAGGCGCTGCGAGTGCGCTGGGGTGTAGCCTGAGTAGACTGGCGAGCCGCTGGGGCATACCTATACCTAGAATAGGCATAAGAAGTACCCCGGGACCCACCAAAATACTTCCTGGATGAGGAGGTGGTAGCAGAAGGCGCCCGGCGAGAGAAAGAAGACATAGGCCCACTCCTCGGCAAAGAGGGAAAGACGTCCTCCGATGACAGGACTCGAGGAGAGGGCCGGCGCACCATCATTGAGAGGGTTGCCCCTGAACTCCAGGCCTTGAGCCAATGGCTGTGGAACGTTTGTTCGAGCGAAAGGAGTTCCTCTGCTGAAAACAGACACGAGAAGTGAACCCAGCAGAACGCCCCGGGCGGTACCTTCGAGCTTCACGGAAGCGAGGTCTGTAGGAGGAGTGGACCGTCGTACCCTTAAAGGAAGGCCGAGGCCTATCTTCGGGCAAGCGCTGGGGTTTAGCCTGTTGTGAATTTAGGGGTCCAGAGCCCCCCCCCAAGAAGGCTGGAGTGACCTTAGATCTGACTCCATCTCTAAATAGCACTAGTACCGGGGTAATCAAGGAGTTATGAAGTTCTAAAAGTAATTGCCACTAAGAGAGATGTTAGGTCTAAGGAAAAGATACCAACCTTATGACAAACTGGATTTAGGTTACAAGTCATGCAATGCAGCGAAAGATAGCCTGATACAGCAAAAGCATTTATACTTACAGCCTTTGATCATTAAGTGAAGCCCACAAATCATCATTTGGAATGAGGAGTTTATTTGCCAAGGTATAAGTCAAATCAGTGATTGACAACAGGCACGTACAATCAATTAGTTATAGGAACATAATAATCCAGCTGCAAACAGGTGTTAATTAGTTCCTAATCTTTTATAATTTCTCTTACCAATTAAAGGTTTTACAAGGGAAAGCAATTAGGTAATTTGTCAATTCTGCTGGACACATTGGTTTCCCTTGGAGAGAGAGAGTGGCAACCCTTTTCTCTAACTTAAACCAGGAAATACCCTGATTTTTATAGGTGCCCTCAGGATATGGATAATATGACAGTAGATATACCTGATTGGATCTATGCTAATGTCATGGTTGTCACTGATTGGCTCATGCTAATGAGTAGCTTCTATCTTGCTAACATGGTTTTGTGTTTAGCTCGCTTGACCACAAATCTTAAGCAAGACCCTGCATCCAGCTACACCTTTCCTTTCTCACACCATGGCTGACCACAATCCTGCTCACAGGAAAGTCTCATTTCTCAACTTGTTTTTCTAACTTACATTAGAGAAAATTCCACTTTGCAACAGATACGGCTTCCATTTTGTGCTGAAATTCTCCATTTTGTTTCCATATCTATTGACCTAACTTTTCCTAATTTAGCTTATTTAGGCCTCAATCCGGGCTACAAACTAGGCCATACTTTTCCAGTAAGCTCCCAGTTATGTCAGCCATCAGATTTCTGACTCAGCCAAGGTCTGTAATGGCCTGAGCTCTATGACTGGGCCCGCCACCATTCCGGTGGGGGGGTCTCTGGCTGTACCATAATTATACAAGCCTCACCCAGGCCCTTCACAATTTTCTCCAACTCCTCACCAAACAGAAGGCCTTGAAAGGGCAACTTCACCAACCTTTGCTTAGAGGCCATGTCCGCCGCCCAATGCCGTAGCCAAAGAAGACGGCGAGCCGCCACTGCTACTGCCATGTGTTTAGCCGAAGCTCTGACAATATCATAAAGGGCGTCAGCAAGAAAGGACAAGGCCAACTCCATCCGCGGAGCCACATCTGAAAAGGGCTCCGCTCCATCACCGGGCTGTTCCACTGCCTGTTGCAACCAAGCCAGGCAGGCTCTAGCAGCATAACAACTGCATGCAGACGCCCGAATAGTGAGACCTGCAATTTCAAATGACCGTTTAGGTGCTGATTCCAGTCTACGGTCTTGAATATCCTTCAGGGCAACACCTCCTTCAACAGGGAGGGTAGTTCTCTTTGTCACAGCTGTGACTAGGGCATCCACTTTAGGCATAGCAAAGCGAGCCATATGCTCCTCACTCAGAGGGTATAATTGCCCCATAGCCCTGGAAACTTTCAAAGGTCCCTCGGGGTCAGCCCATTGAACCAAAATAAGCTCTTGGATGGAGTCATGCAAAGGAAAGGCTCGAGCAGGCTTTTTGGTACTAGCCATCCTAGGATTCACAGAGGAGGCTGTGCCACTGGCA
Source organism: Microcaecilia unicolor (assembly GCF_901765095.1). Classification (NCBI taxonomy): domain Eukaryota; kingdom Metazoa; phylum Chordata; class Amphibia; order Gymnophiona; family Siphonopidae; genus Microcaecilia; species Microcaecilia unicolor. Next base: position 299,735,990 of record NC_044033.1, read on the forward strand.
GGGTCCTCAATAGAGAGCCTGCAGGGCATCAAAAATGAGCGCTGGCAGCTCATCACGGTGGATAATCCTCACCGCGGAGGTATCGTCCAGATCCTGAGTCACTTCTGCACCAGACTCTGGCTCCTCAGACCATGAAGGTCTGCCAGAGTCCTCCGAATCCTCGCAGCCCAACCACGGGGGGGGGGGGGGGGGGGGGAGGGAATGGAGGTGCAGCACTCTCTGAAGGGGAATGAGCCCTTCTGCGCTTCATATTCTGCGAATTATCAGGGAATAACGCCTCAGAGTGCATACCCAGGCTAGAATCCACCGGGGGGGCATTAGAAGAGGCCCATGCCGGGCTTTGTGGGAGAGCTCTTTTATGTATGCTTTATGCATTAATAAGACAAAATCAGGGGAGAAAACCTCACCCTGGGCACCCGGATCTCTGCCGGGGCTAGTAGCTCCCATATCAGCCTCACTCCGAGGCCTCCCCCCGGGCTCAGGACTCTCCGTCTCAGCGGAGGTCGCGCCATATGGTAAATTCAAAATGGCGCCCGCTGCCAGCTCAAAGCGCGAAGAATCGTCGCTCGCCATGCTAGGGCCGGCTCTAATGTCTGTACAGCACGATTTACAGAGCCCCGCTGCTGATCTGCGCTTGCCACACTTGGAACAGCGTTTTACTGTCTCCGCAGCCATCGCCGAAAACGGCGGTAAAATTCAAAATGGCGGTTCGCACCAAAATCGCCCTGATCGTGGGCCCACCCCGGAGGAGTCAGAAAACACTCTTACCTCACTGGACTGAGTATCATAGCTCCGGTCCCACAGAAAAAGGCAAAGAAAAACCTCTGTTCCAGCGTCTAAGTGCTTTTTTTTTTTTTTTTTAAAGGTGTGAGGAAAGCAGAGGTAAATAGAACTCCGGAGGCTCAGGTGAGTGGGAAAGGCAGGGAAAGGGCGAACCTATGTGCCTGCATCCACTGTTGGTGGGGAAGGACAGGGAAAGCTAAGCAATGTGTCCACATCCACGGAGGTATGGGTAAGGCAGGGAAAGGGCGAACCTATGTGCCTTTAAAGTGAAGCTGCTCCAACACCCCTGCTGGCAAAAGCACAGGAGCAACCTCCAAGCAGATTTGAGATGGAGCTCGAAGAAGCTGCAGACACTCTGCTAGGGGAGATAGAGAATACTGAAGAGAGGCAGTGGAGCAAGCTGGTATGAGGCACTGAAAAAAGTGTGCTCTCTATCTCCCTCTGCTGGTTGATGGACACAACCCATCTGTAATGGCTGCATCTGCTTGATGACAAGGAATGAAGGTTTTTTTAAGGAGTGGTGTGACTACGGCATGTTTGAAGGCATCAGGAACAGTCGCAGTGGACAGTGAAAGATTGAGGATATGACAGAAAACAGGATGACAGAAGGAGAGATAGTGTTAAGTAGATGGGTGGGAATAGGATCAGAGAAACAGGTAGACCTATAGCTTGACAACTGAGCTAGATAAAGACCGTGCCCACACTTGTGTCAAGCCGAACTGTCAGGTATGCAAGCAACCGCAAAGCCGCAATGTGACTTGCGGTAGTTCAGAAGACTACTGAGGCCCTCCAGCTGGTGGATAACCCTGAACATGGCCAAATAAGATTCCTCTAAAAAGTTGACCCAAACCAACCAAATCATCTAAATAAGTTGACGAAGGAGAGAGGAAGTCTGTCCATCCACCTACTGGAGATAGAAGATACTGAGGAGCTGAGCTGCTTGCAGGGAGCTATGTAGTGGTGCTCAGTTCTGTATTTTCTATCTCCAACTGCTGGTCAATGGACATAAACTACCCACTTGTCCTGGAATAGTGGGAATGAACATAATGGAAGTCTTGATTACAAGATGCTAAAATTTCTTGATCGTGCGTTTGTGATATCAGTTCTTCAGAGAAGAGCCTTAACTGGTGGGCAAGTGTATACACATTGCATGCCAATATGCTTCCCCCATTCCAGATCACAGAGCTGCATTTCATGCTGGCATTTTAATTATTTTTCTGCACTAGATGCTTGCCTCACATGCCGATTTCTAACTAAAGCCCTGGTCAAGAGCAGTAGAAAGTCATCCCCAGAGATTATTTAAAAAAAAAAAAAAAACCTTCAAGGACTCACGTGGCTCAATTCCTTCATTCAGCACATCCACCTGGCGCATGAGATACTCAAACTGATTCCGTAAATTCACCATTGTATTTGCCATTTTCCTGAAGGGAAAAAAAAAAAAAAAAAAAAACAGAAATTTTACTTGCATCATTTTTTTCCAACTAAGCCAACTCAACGCAATGTTTTTTTGTTTTTTTTTTTTAAATGAGCAGATAAGTCTAAGTATCTTAACTTGATCCATAATTTCCAGTATCTTACATCAATCCTGAGTTAAAAGAACTTTTGCTTCTTTCCAAGCTACAATATACCGTTTAGTCTCCATCTTATATGATTTCCAAGAAATAGCAGAAAGACATTCGTGCCCATGAAATATAACACCTTCTCATTAGAAATTCATGTTTTATTTAGAAAACACGTTAAGCATTAGCCAAAACAAAAACAAAAAAAAAAACATTTTTAAACATTTTTTGGGAAGGGAAGAATTTTATGGTTTAAATTTTCTTTTAAATTGCAATGTTTTTTATCGGAAGGGTACAAAGGAGAGGGAGGTTTAGTTACTCTTTTTGGTTCCCCTTTTACCATTTTCTTCCTTCCCCTTCACTGCCTCTCACTTTGCCTGCCTCCTTTTCACTTTCCTTTCCAGGTATTTTCCTCCATTTTCTTTCCTACTCCTATCATCATTCCACTGAAAACTCCTCCCATCTCCACTTCTAGAACCCAGCAGGGGCCAAGCCCACATCTGATCCTCCCAAAAACATCAGCCTCCCAGTGGCCCAGCCTGCATTGTCACCCTCGGGCCCACCAGATCAGGTTGTGCGCCCTTTGGCCAGTAGGTGGAGGTTTAAAGAAAGCAAAAACACCCACACACGGAGAAGTGGTGTTTCACCCTAGAGGACACTGTGCTGCTCCAGTGTTTGAACACAGCAACAGCGGAATCTGTGAAAACTATATAGACACCCATAGAACTTAAATATAACTGAATTTTTCTGGAATGAACTGTTCTATAAAAGAGAAACTACAACCAGAAGATGAAGGAACCAAAACAAGATGATACACCACAGAATGTAATTGGTCTATGAATTAAGGCTGAAACCTGGATTGATCTGGTGAGACTAAAAGGAAAGAAAATTTGCAGGTAAGATCTAATTTCTCCTTTAGCATACACAATAGAAAATGCGGAATTTAATAAAGCAATTTTCAGGAAGGGAAAGGATTCAGATACACCAACATCTACCAACGCTCCAAAGGTAGCTTCCTGTCTTGGTGGCATTTATACTTGGGGAATATTTTATCAACCTACTTTGGATATGGAGGTCTCTCTCTTGAACATCTGAGTACTGTATTAGTGCCGATTATGAATGGCATTGATTTTAGGAGATTGGATTGAAAACCCCTGATCTAAGGTCACATTCCAGTCTTCGGGGCACATCCCTACTGAATTCAATGGAGATGCCCTGAAAATTCCAACTGGCTGGGTGTGCCCAAAGGGCAGGGTGGAAAACTTCTGCCCTAGCACCTAAATTAGACAGCACTGCTGGGGTACATAAATGGGAACAGATGAGTTCAAATAGGCTGCTTAACCTTATGAAGCATTTTAAACTCGCAGGATATTACGATGTGGAAAAACCCAATGGATAAAGATTTTACCTGCTACTTATCTGTCTATGAATTTTATTTGCATATTGAGTTGTGGCTGGTTGATGAGCATGGCATGTGGGGGCCATTGGTGATATGGGAAAATTAGGTTCTTAGCTTGGTAATTTTCTTTCCTTTAGTCACAGCAGAAGAATCCATTAACTGATGGGTTGTATCCGCCTACCAGCAGATGGAGATCGAGAACACTGAAACCATACTGCCTCTTGGACGGCGAGCCCCCAACTGCCTTCAGTATTTGAGATTTCCAAAGCAGAGTGAACCATAAAGGTATAGTAACACAAACTTTCCTCACAGCGAACAAACACCCCATAACAGGAGCAACAAAGAAGGGATGATCTCAACCTCCTGTAGTAGAACATCATGTAGAAATTCTGATAACTGTTTCCCAACTTCTCCCATTGAGATTTATATCTGCATGAAAGATCTGAACAAAAAACAAAAAAAAGTCAGACAGGGAGGGATCATGGATTCATCTGCTGTGACTGAAGGAAAGAAAATTACCAAGGTAAGAACCTAATTTTCCTTTCCTTGTCATCAGCAGCAGATGAATCCATGAACTGATGGGATGTACAAAAGCAATCCCTACTCAGGGTGGGAACAGGCCACACCACAAGCCAATACTTGAGCTCCAAAAACAGCGTCCTGCTTCGCTGCAACATCCAGCCTGTAATGCTGGGCAAAAGAGAGATGAGAAGCTCAAGTAGCCGCACTACAGATCTCTTGAAGAGAGAGTGCACCCATTTCAGCCCACGAGGAAGAGATGGCTCTCATGGAATGCGCCTTAAACGCTTCAGGCAGAGACCGACCTGAAAGCAGATACGCTGGACCTCCATGCCGAGAGCCTGACAACAAGACAAAAAGGTGATCAGAAGTCCTGAAGTCATTAGACATCTGTAGATACTGCAACAGCGCCCTGCGGACATCCAAAAGATGTAACTGCCCAAAGGAGTCTGGGAACTCTTCCCTAGAAAAAAGGAAGGAAGAAAAATGGGCTGGTTCAGGTGAAACGCTAAAACCACCTTAGGCAGGAAGGAAGGCATTGTACGTACCATTAGTCCGGACTCAGAGAATTGCAGAAAAGGGTCCCGACAGGACAGTGCCTGCAGCTCAGACACACGTCTAGCCGATGTGATGGCCACCAAAAAGTGTCTTAAGAGTCACCTGCAGGACCGCCACCACTCTGGCTGTGGCAGACGACTCTCGGTTGCCGAGTCCGCTCTGATGAGCCAGTCGTCGAGATAAGGGTGAACTCTGATACCCTCTCACCTGAGACAGGCAGCTACTACCACCATTGCCTTGGAAAAGGTACGGGGAGCTGTGGCTAGGCCGAAAGGCAAGGCCTGAAACTGGAAATGCTTTCCCAACACTGCAAAGCAGAGGAACCGCTGGTGTGGAGGCCAGATAGGAATGTGCAAATAAGCTTCTTTTAGGTCCAGAGACGTGAGAAACTCTCCTGGCTGTACCGCCGCAATGACGGAGCGCAGGGTTTCCATGCGGAAATGTCATACTCTAAGAGCCTCATTTACGATTCGTAAGTCGAGGATCGGCCTGAAAGACCCGCCTTTTCGAGGCATGACAAAATTAATGGAATAGCAGCAGCTTCGAGGTGCAGCAAGACTTGCAAGGTCTCCTCTACTGCCGCCCGTTTTACGGCAGTGCCGCATCAAGGCGCCACAAACACGTCTCTCACCAGGGCACCGAATTCCAGTCGGTACCCTTCTCTGATCAGGTCCAGGACCCACTGATCTGAGGTAATCTTGGTCCACTCCTCTAGAAAGAGAGAAAGACGTCCTCCTATTGCAGGCAAGGAGTGGACCGGCGTCCCATCATTGTGGAGGACACCCCTGAGCTCCTGGGTTTGAACCGGCCCCTGCGGAACATTTGTCCGAGCGAAAGGAGCTCCTCTGCTGAAAACAGGCACATTGAGAAAACCCAGCAGAGCGCCCCGGGCGATACCTTCGAGCTTCATGGAAGCGAGGTCTGGAAGAGGAGGGACACACAGAACCCTTGGAAGAAGGCCTCGGCCTACCCTCAGGTAACCTCTGGGGTTTTATTTTCACCCAGGTCTTTCACAATTTTCTCCAATTCCTCTACAAATAACAGGAGGCCCCGAAAGGGAAGCCTCACCAGTCTTTGCTTAGAAGCCATGTCAGCCACCCAATGTCGCAGCCAAATAAGGCGGCGGGCGGACACCACAACAGACATCTGTTTAGCCGAAGCTCTGACCAGATCATATAGGGCATCAGCCAAAAATGACAGGGCCGACTCCATCCGCGGGGCAACCTCAGAAAGGGGGCCCGCACCATCAGCGGGCTGTTCCACCGCCTGCTGTAGCCAGGAAAGACATTCCCGGGCTGCATAGGAACTGCAATAGACGCCCTCCAGGCAAGGCCCGCAATTTCAAAGGGCCGCTTCAGTGCGGACTCAAGCCGCCGGTCCTGCATGTCTTTCAAAGCGACTCCTCCCTCTACTGGGAAAGTGGTCTTTTTTGTCACCGCCGTGACCAATGCATCCACTTTAGGCATCCCCAAAGGGACCAAGTGCTCCTCACACAGAGGGTAAAGCTGACCCATAGCCCTGGCCACTTTCAAAGGCCCATCGGGGTCAGACCATTGAGCAGAAATAAGCTCTTGGATGGAGTCATGCGCAGGAAAGGCCCGAGTAGGCTTCTTAGTACTCGCCATCCTAAGATTAAAAAGAGGAGGTGTCGCCTTCAGCAGGATCATCAATCGAGAGGGCCTGCAAGGCATCAGTAATAAGAGCTGGCAGCTCGTCGCGGTGGAAAATCCGGACCGCATTGGGATCATCCAAATCCAGTGGCAAACAGGCACCCTTCCTCTGGATCATCCGTCCCTGAGGGTCTGCCAGATCCCTCAGACTCTCCACAGCCCGACCATGGGGGGGGGAAATGTGCCACTTTCAGACGGGGAATTTACCCATCTATGTTTAGTGCGTGTCCAACACTCAGAGGAAATAACCTCTGAAGTCATCCCCGGGGCATCAACACCCGGAGGGAAGCCAGGAGGCAACGCGGTGTCAGATACCTGCAGCAGAGCTCTTTTCAGCATGAACGCCTTATGCATTAAAAGCACAAACTCAGGGGAGAAAAACTCACCCTGACCCTCCGCCTCCAAATTAGGAGAAACGGATGTAGGAGCTCCTCTGGCAGCCTCTAAACGAGGCGTACCCCTGCCCTCAGACTCCTCCACAACCGCGAGGGTCAAGGCATGCGGCGCTTCCAAAATGGCGCCCGCCGCCAGCTCCATTGAGCGGGAAGAAACATCGCTCGGCATGCTCAAACCAGCATGAGCGTCTAAGGAGCACGTTTTACACAGCCCCGCATTTACCACAACGGAAGCAGCGCTTAACTCCTTCAGCAGCCATCGTCCATTTTTTCACAGGACAGGAATATAGCAATAAAATGGCGGCTTCGCGACAAAACTTACCCCGATCGGAACGGTGTCCGCGGGACCTCCCCGGAGGAGATGGGTACCACTCTCACCTCAGAAGACCGAGTCAACGAGCTCCGGTCAAGCTGCACAGAACCAGGATCACTGGAAAAAGCCTCAGACCAGCCATGCAGTAAAAGCGCACTCTTTTTTTTTTCTTTTAACGCTGTGAGGAAAGTTGGAGGCAAGCAGCAACAGAGGTATTCCAGGAGACGGGGGGGGGGGGGGGGGGGAATGGGTATGGCAGGGAAAGGGCGAACCTATATGCCTTTAAAGTGGGCACCACCAGTCACAACACCCCTGCTCAACTGGCAAAGCACAGGAGCCACCCCTGGCTACATGTAAATCTGCGGAGTCTCAAGGGCCTCGGGCAATAGAGGGAAGGGGAGAGACCAGTAGAACCAAGTATCCCCTAGCTGGGGATGAGGGACCCAGGGACACTGCACATCCAGTCACCATCTGCTAGGAGACAGAGAAAATACTCAGGATTCCTGGTTGCAGGATACTCTTTAAGGGCACAGTACTTGGAACTATTTTCTCTGTCTCTTTCCACTGGTGGATGGACATAACCCATTGGTCTGAAATTAAATGACAAAGAAGCACAATACTACTGCATTTCTCTCATAAGGTAAAGTCCATTACGTACCAATTGAGAAATTAACATTTCTCATCAAGATGTGATCAACAGACTAAACACAAATAGATGGCAACTTTTAAAAAATTTTATTACAGATTGCAAATACTGGGCAGTTCAATTCTCTTGTGTGAGCAGATTATATTTGCTAGAACGCGTTTACAAAATGGTAACCATTCTGTGAAAGTTTACTGTCTTATTGTACTGTAATTACTACTGGAATACAATTGGCTGTACAGCACCTGAGGCTTTGTTTACATTACCAAAAAGATCAGCCAGGTAGATCAAGACAGCAACAATCAAAGCTAATTAAATTTAGGAAAAACACACAGGCAGAAGTGTTTTGCAGCATGTTTATCTAAGTACTCTATTCTAAACATTCAGAATGGGGCTTTGTTTAAAGAGGTAATAAAAGCTTTACTGTTGCAAGTAGAAAACCATGATCACTGTTAATCTTTTTTGGATAGATCCAACCCATTACTTTTTTTTTATGCGACATTTAGAAAAAAAAAATCATGAAAACCTGCAGGAAATTTCAATCACATTTTTCCAGCAGCAAAACAGAATACAACACTCAGGCTTAAAGCAGAAGTACTACTAGTATCTTCTGAACACAAAGTGTGCTTTTTTTGTTTATTTGTTCATTTGGTGTTTTATTTTTAAGTGCCATTTTGTCATATCTATATAATAATTTGTACCTCAGGTTCTCTGGCTGGCTGGGTTCGTAACATACTGATGTCAGCTCGCCTCCAGCTTTCCCTCTGTGTCCCACCCTCGTGTAAAAACGAAGTGACGTCAGAGGAGGGCAGGACACAGAGGTAACACTGGAGGCGACACGAGCCCAGCCTACCGCGACCTCAGGTAAGATGGACGGTTTACAGGCAGGGCAACAGGAAGGACAGAGTCAAAGGCCATGGAGTGGAGAATCGCTAGACACGGATGGGAGGGGAGAAGCAGAGGGACACTCCAACGTAATGAGAGGTGACATGTTGCATTATTTGGTAGAAGCCACAGCTATTTTGGACTTGGGCTTCATGGTTCCCACAGGAGGGCATGGTGGGGTTCTGTCTTCAGAGGCATAAGGGAGCCATTCCCTGAATCCTCTTATCTGGATCAGCCCTTGGGGTAGCTGCCTTTTCGAAGGAGTTTGGTAAGGCCCTGGCATTGAAGCAGGAGCCAGATATGGAGGTTGCCTCAGGGGAATTGGGGCTCCCTGCCACTCCCTCCCCAGTTTCTGTGGGGTCCCTGTTGCCACTCCTCTCTTTCCCTCCCTCTCTCCCTTCTTAGCAAGGGGTCTTGGTTGGTGGTGACTGATTCCCCCCCCCCCCCCCCTTGCAGGGGTCTGGGTTGGAAGGACAACATATTGGTTTTGTGTCCATGGGAGATGAAGGAAGCTATCCAGTAGTCTGGCAGGAGGAGGTCCTTCAATTGGTCATGATTCCCCTAGAGGAGACTTGGGGGTCAGATCCCTTTCTTGTGGGCTGCTGCCACCTGTCTTGTCCTTTTTCTTCCACTGGGCCTCTTGGAGATGACCTTGAAAGAGTGGTAGACCCTGGGGTCAGTCCTGTGTGGGTCAAACCTCATGAGTTGGCTTTACCCACCCCTCCTGGGAGGATTTGGACTGTCCTTAAAGGATGATGCTTTGGTCACAGTGGAGACCAAAGGACTCAAGTTCTGGTTGAGAGTGGCAGTGCTCACAAGGACCCCTAGGACTAAAAAAATGGAGATGCTTCAAGATCATTTTGGACCGTGCAGGTCTTTTTCTGCCGTCATCTACTATGTTACTATGTGATATGTCTGTGTATTCTTTCCCGCTAAGTCGTGCATTTTATCCTTTTCCTACTTTGCTTGCTTGCTGTGTAGTTTCACGTCCCAGGAGGTACAAGCGGTCTAGAATGACTCAAGGAAAAGAAATTCAGGTGAGTTCAATTTCACGGTAGCACACTGAAGTGATTTTTTTTTTAATGTGAAAAAGTAAGTATGTATATATGTACAAGCAAAAAAGGCCCATTTCTAAAAAATGAAATGGGTGCTATCATGTAATGGCGATTGTTTTTAAGTGAACCGCGATTATCCCGTCACCTCACATCCATATCCACCGATTCTGCTCTGCTGCCCTCCCAGTTGGTCCACCAGCTGCTCGACCTTCTCACCAAAAATATTATCCCCCCGGCAAGGGACGTCGGCCAGTCTCTGCTGGGTGCGGTTGTCCAGGTCAGAGGCACGCAGCCATGAGAGCCTGCGCATCACTATACCTTGGGCCGCAGCACGAGATGCCACGTCACAGGTGTCATAAATACCCCTGGACAGGAATTTTCTGCACGCCTTCAGCTGCTTGACCACCTCCTGAAAAGGCCTGGACTGCTCTGGCGGGAGCTTGTCGACCAGGTCCGCCAGTTGCTTTACATTATTCCGCATGTGGATGCTCATGTAGAGCTGGTAAGACTGGATGCGGGTCACGAGCATGGAAGATTGGTAGGCCTTCCTCCCAAACGAGTCCAGAGTGCGAGACTCCCGCCCCGGGGGCGCTGAAGCGGTATCCCTCGAACTTCGTGCCCTCTTGAGAGCAGAGTCCACGACCACCGAGTCATGAGGCAATTGGGGCCGCATTAACTCTGGGTCCGAGTGGATTCTGTATTGGGACTCTGCTTTCTTGGGGATGGTGGGATTAGATAATGGTCTCAACCAGTTCCGAAGCAGTGTCTCTTTGAGGACATTGTGCAACGGCACCGTGGAGGACTCTCTAGGTGGTGATGGATAGTCGAGGACCTCGAGCATCTCAGCCCTCGGCTCATCCACAGAGACCACAGGAAAGGGAATGCAAATAGACATATCCCTGACGAAGGAGGCAAAGGAGAGGCTCTCAGGTGGCGAGAGCTTTCTCTCAGGTGAAGGAGTAGGGTCAGAGGGATGGCCCACAGACTCCTCTAAGGAGAAATATCTCGGGTCCTCCTCCTCCTCCCCCCACAAGGCCTCTTCCTCGGTGTCGGACATGAGCTCCTGCAGCTCAGTCCTCAACAGGGCCCGGCTCGACGTCGAGGCACCGAGGCCTCGGTGGCGTCGTCAAGCGGTGGACTCCCGCGCCGGCGGGGATGAAGCTCCCTCCATCGACGTCGATGGGGACTCCACCTGCGTGGCGGTCGAGACCGGCGCCGCAAGCGGCGTCGAAGGCCTCGGCACCGGGCTAGAGCACGCCGGCGCCGTCTGGCGCATCAGCCCTTCCAGGATCCCCGGAAGGATGGCTCGGAGGCACTCGTCCAGGCCCGCCGTCGGGAAAGGCGAGGGGGCCGGTAGAGGTGTCGGTGCCGCTGTTCGGGTCCAGGAGACTGCACCGAAGTGCTGGCACCCTGACGTGGCGGTACTTCTACTACAGAGGGGGACCTCTCCTCTCGACGCTGCCGCTTCCTCGGCGTCGACTCATCCCTGGCGCCGGAAGCTGGATGCGTCGTGGGCGACCGATGACGGTGCTTCTTCGCCTTTTTGCGGTGCCCGTCATCAGTGCTCGGTGGAACCAACGAGGAGGAAGTCGATCCCCTTCGGCCTCGAGGTATCGGGTCCGACAGGATTCGGTCCCGAGGGCCCTGGGTAGAGGGAGTGACCGGGGCCAATTGTCCGCGCGGCCTCTCACCCCTGCCTTCACCGGAGGGCCGACGGGACCTGTGCTCCTGGGGTCGATGCCATCGGTGCCGATTTCGTGGACATCGATACCGGTACCGAAGAACCGGCCGTCGATACCGATGCCGTCGAAGTCGAGGGGCCGGCGCAAGTTCCAAAAAGACGGTCCCAAAGAACTTGCCTCGCTACCTGTGTTCGTTTCCGGAGACAAAAAGTACACGTCTTGGTATCGTGCTCCGGCCCGAGGCACTGGAGGCACCAAGCGTGAGTGTCAGTCTGCGAGATATGCCGGCCGCACCGACCACACTTTTTAAATCCACTCGGGACCTTCGAGGACATCAGCGGAAAAATCGCGTCGGTGAAATCAAAGTCATCGATGGTGGCGGTAAAAATCACACCTCGAAAATAAATCGACCGCGCGGCCACAAGGCCGCAACGCGACGCCCCCGCTAGGAGACGAGGGAAAAACAAAGTTAGCGTTTTTTTTTTTTTAAGGAAACTAAAAAAGAAACGGTTAGAATCAACAAAAAAGAGAAAATTTGCGGCGAAAGCGCGATCCGGTTTCCGGGGCTGACAGAGAGACGAACGCGGCTCTCTCCAGCGCGGAAAAGAAAAGACTGAGCGGGAACGGTCGCGCACGGGCGGGAAGGCGGCCGCGCATGCGCGGTGGACATGCCCTGCGTGCGGGACCACCCGCGAAGTTTTCTTCCGGTTGGTGGGGGCTGCCGTGGACGTCAACCCAAGTCCATTTAATAATGGACTTTTCCTTTAGGAAGCTGTAGAAACCTTTTTTTAACTCCGCTAAGCTAACCGCCTTTACCACATTCTCTGGCAATGAATTCCAGAGTTTAATTACATGTTGAGTGAAGAGACATTTTCTTTGTTTTAAATTTACTACATTGCAGCTTCATCGCATGCCCCCTAGTCCTAGTATTTTTGGAAAGCGTGAACAGACGCTTCACATCTACCCATTCAACTCCACTCATTATTTTATAGACCTCTATCATATCTCCCCTCAGCCGCCTTTTCTCCAAGCTGAAGAGCCCTAGCCACTTTTGCCTTTCCTCATAGGGAAATTGTCCCATCCCCTTTATCATTTTCGTCACCCTTCTCTGCACCTTTTCTAATTCCACTATTTTTTTTTAGATGCGGCGACCAGAATTGAACACAATATTCGAGGTGCGGTCGCAAAATAACATCCTCATTTTTGTTTTCCATTCCTTTCCTAATAATACTGAACATTCTATTTGCTTTCTTAGCCGCAGCAGCACACTGAGCAGAAGGTTTCAACGTATCATCGACGACGACACCTACATCCCTTTCTTGGTCCGTGACTCCTAACGTGGAACCTTGCATGACGTAGCTATAATTCGGGTTCCTCTTTCCCACATGCATCACTTTGCACTTGCTCACATTAAACGTCATCTTCCATTTAGACGCCCAGTCTCGTAAGGTTCTCTTGTAATTTTTCACAATCCTCCCGCGATTTAACGACTCTGAATAACTTTGTGTCATCAGCAAATTTAACTACCTCACCAGTTACTCCCGTCTCTAGGTCATTTATAAACATACTAGCCGTTGAGCCCGTAAAAACGGACTGGTATAGAGGTTTTCCTCCCCCCGCGGTCACCACCGCTCCCCTCCCCCCCGCGAAGTCGTCGCCGCCGCCACCCCTCCACCTGGTCCGGGCCCTCTCTTCACTTCTGAACTTACAGATCCATTCGCCGAACGCAGCAACGCACATCAGCTGAGCTGCCCCTTCCTTCTCTGCCTGTGTGTGTCCCGCCCTCGCTGACGTTACGTCACAGGAGGGCGGGGCCACAGGCAAAGAAGGAAGGGCTCACTGCAGCTCAGCTGATGTGCGTTGCTGCGTTCGGCGAATGTATCTGTAAGTTCAGAAGGGAAGAGAGGGCCCGGGCCGGGTGGAGGGGTGGCGCCGGCGACTCCGAGTGGGGGGGGGGGAGCGGTAGTAACGTCGGCGGCGCAGTTTCCCTCTCTGTCCCGCCCCCCCCCCGTCATCACGTATTGACGCGGGGGCGGGACAGAGAGGGAAATCTCTACTGCACATTTGCAGTGAGTACGGTCACTCGCCGTTTATATGTTTGATGTTAAAAAGCAGCGGTCCTAGCACAGACCCCTGGGGAACCCCATTAACTACCCTTCTCCATTTAGAATACTGACCATTTAACCCTACTCTCTGTTTTCTATCTTTTAACCAGTTTTTAATCCACAATAGAACACTATCTCCTATCCCATGACTCTCCAATTTCCTCTGAAGTCTTTCATGAGATGCTTTCTCAAACGCCTTCTCAAAATCCAGATACACAATATCAACCGGCTCACCTTTATCCACATGTTTGTTCACTCCTTCAAAGAATGTAGTAGATTGGCGAGGCAAGATTTCCCTTCACTAAATCCATGTTGACTTTGTCTCAATCCATGATTTTGAATATACTCTGTAATTTTGGTCTTAATAATAGTCTCTACCATTTTGCCCGGCACCAATGTCAGACTCACTGGTCTATAATTTCCTGGATCTCCTCTGGAACCTTTTTAAAAAATTGGCGTTACATTGGACACCCTCCATTTTAAGGATAAATTACACATTACTAACAATAGCTCCGCAAGCTAATTTTTCAGTTCTAGTACTCTGGGATGAATACCATCCGGTGCAGATTTGTTACTCTTCAGTTTGTAGAGCTGCCCCATTACATCCTCCAAGTTTACAGAGAATTCATTAAGTTTCTCCGACTCATCAGCTTCGAATACCGTTTCTGGCATCGGTATCCCACCCAAATCTTCCTCGGTGAAGACTGAAGCAAAGAATTCATTTAATCACTCCGCTATGGCTTTGTCTTCCCTGATCGCCCCTTTTACTCCTCAGTTATCTAGCGGTCCAACCGATTCTTTTGCCAGCTTCCTGCTTTTAATACGCCTAAAAAATTTTTTTACTATGTGTTTTTGCCTCCAGCGCAATCTTTTTTTCAAAGTCCCTCTTAGCCTTCCTTATCGCACTCTGTATTGGACTTAACATTCCTTATGCTGTTTCTTATTATTTTCAGTCAGTTCCTTCTTCCATTTTCTGAAGGATTTTCTTTTGGCTCTAATAGCTTTCTTCGCCTCACTTTTTAACCATGCCGGCTGTCGTTTGGTCTTCCGTCCTCCTTTTTTAATACGTGGAATATATTTGGCCTGGGCTTCCAGGATGGTGTTTTTGACCAACATCCACCCCCGATGTAAATTTTTGACCCTCGCAGTCCCTCTAAGCTTTTTTTTCCACAGTTCTTCTTATTTTATCATAGTCTCCTTTTTTAAAGTTAAACTCTAACATATTTGATTTCCTATGTATACTTCAAAACTAATATCAAATCCGATCATATTATGATCACTGTTATCAAGCGACCCCAGCACCATTACCTCCCGCACCAGATCATGCGCTCCACTAAGGACTAGGTCTAGAATTTTTCCTTTTCTCATCAGCTCCTGTACCAGCTGCTCCATAAAGCTGTCCTTGATTTCATCAAGGAATTTTACCTCCCTAGCGTGCCCCAATGTTACATTTACCCAGTCAATACCGGGGTAATTGAAATCACCCGTTATTGTTGTGTTGCCCAGTTTGTTTGCGCCCCTAATGAGGATTTATGCCCTATATTAGTCTAACACTTGTGCCATCTATATTTTCTTTCTTGCTTTTGGCCATTTGCTTCTGCATACACTGGTTTGGGGCTAGAATTCAAAAAGCAGTAGTGATTTTTTTTTTTTTTTTTTTTTTTTACTTTTAGTTCAGGAGTATTTGTTTTGGCAAGTCACTAAGCAAAAATATTGATTCTCGCAATCCCACCAATTTTCAGTTACATATCAGCCAGCAAAATGACAAGAACTAAACTCAGTACCAATATAAACATGCAAAATGAGGATACACAATCCACTAGGAAAAAAGGGAGTTTACTACACTGAAGCA
Source organism: Microcaecilia unicolor (assembly GCF_901765095.1). Taxonomy (NCBI): domain Eukaryota; kingdom Metazoa; phylum Chordata; class Amphibia; order Gymnophiona; family Siphonopidae; genus Microcaecilia; species Microcaecilia unicolor. The sequence continues at coordinate 299,751,408 of NC_044033.1, forward strand.
AGCTAATTGTCTTAAGTTTGACACAACACAGCATCTGTCGTTACATTGCAAAAGAAAATCTATTTCTATGCATGTGTTATACTAACTGGGCTGAACAGATCTGGCTCAGCAAATACTCCTACTTGCAAGGCCAAGGTGCTAATTCCAATTTCAGCATTAAAAAAATGAAAGGTATAAAACCACAGGTGGAACACATTCACCCTAAACATTCTAACAATTAGGTTTCAAGTTTTTAGTTTGTTTTTACACCACTACATCCAAGGTGGAGGGGGGTAAGGAGTGCAACCAAAGCAATTACCCTAGGCTCACATGCTATTGTAGTCCCATCCCAGTCTGCATAGAGGCGAAGGAGGCACAGCTTTTTAGTGGCCTTTAGGACCCCCTCCCAACACAACACCAGTCCTTAAGCATATTAATATAGTTGACCCCAAATCAGCAATATTACAATAATACTTTTGTAGTCTTGTAGTGCTGGTAATTATACCACAAGTTACAGACTTAAGCAATTCTATAAGTGCTGCTTTCTGTGCATACAGTTAGATATACTAGGCACTATTCTATATTTAAGCAGTGTAGCACCTAATTGTAAAAGCATGGGCGTGTCTTCCACTTATAGACAACATATTAGATATGTTGCGTTTACTTTGGCACAGGCAGGCACACCCATTTACGCCTGCCACCATCCATTGTGCCCAGGTGTGGTATTCTGTAACAGAACTGGGAATGGGGACCACAGATAGCACTCACCATGCAGTTTTGGGATACCTAAACTTAAGCACCCCGTTACAGAATTTCCCCCTTAGTTTGTAATGCCTGTGGAAGAATTACTGGCCTTGAACTGCAGTTTGTGATTTAAAAATAAAGACACACCTCTCACGCTTTATTCTCACTGGTGCACTGTAAGATTTCGTGCTCCCGAGTGTGCTGTTTTTCACATTACCTAAGCTGTAGCCGCTAAACTATTAACATCTGAATGACAGGTTTTGGCAAGCTACTGCTCCTCTTATCCAAGGAAAGCAAAATAAGTAGATCACGTAACCATTCAGAATCCAAATATCCCAACTATCCCGGGCTGTGCAACCTCTCCACCTTGAGAGAATTTACTACACAGCAAGCAAAGTAGACGAAGGATAAAATGCACGACTTAGCGGGAAAGAATACGCAGACTTATCACATACATAGTAACATAGTAGATGACGGCAGAAAAAGACCTGCACGGTCCATCCAGTCTGCCCAACAAGACTTTAAAATCACCAAAGCAGTTTTAAACGTGTAGAACGTTGCACAATATGCCATAACAGAACATTATATATTAGAGAAAAAGTACGCAGTCTCTCCAATTGTACGGCACGTAGAGATGGAGAGGGACTACTGAGCCACCAAGGAAACCAAGCAGAAAAAAAGAAACTAAGTAGCAAACTGGACAGCAAAGAACACCCAAAAAAAAAAAAACAACCCCCAAACAGAAAAAGTACAGACCAAAACCCCCATGTCAGACAGCTCAACAAACACACGCTGCTCCGGACACCTCTTTTCCGTGAGTTTTTGGTATTATTGTTATCTTTATAAACGCAACATTTACTCACCATCACTTTTCCCAGGCCGACTGCAGAGCCAAGAAAGACAAAAAGCAACCGCTGACTGAATGCCGGCACAATTACGCGCTTTCGTTTGAATTCTCGCAGCCGTCCAATCAGCGGTGACTTCCGGGGTATGGGGCGGGGCATTGATGCCAGGCTTTGGCGGGGAGAGATGGGTGGTTACTTCTCTCCCAGTGCTGCTCGGTGCTCGCTCGTCAAAGGTTGTTTGGTCTTCTCTAACACCAAACAACTAAACAAGTTGTTTGGTGTTAGAGAAGACCAAGGGGGTTTTATGATAGAAGTCGGTATGTGAGCCAGTTTCACACAAGGAGGTTAGACTGAGAACAGGAGACGGACGGTATAGCCCAAGGAGGTTGAAGAAAACAGGAGTCGGCTCGGGATGTTGTTATTATCTAATCTATTATGCGGGCTAGAGAGGTGTGGTAGCCTTGTTAGTCCACTTTTAAAGGTAATCAATACAAATAAAACATGGAAAAGAAAATACCTTTTTTATTGGACATAACTTAATACATTTCTTGATTAATTTTCGAAGGTTGCTCTTCTTCGTCAGATCGGAAATAAGCAAATGTTGGTAGATGACAGTATATATAAGAGATTGATTTGTAGTAGTTGTAGTAAACCTGATCCAATTGGATAGGCAATTCCTTAAAAGATGGAGGACAAGATATTTTTTTCTTTTTTTTTTTACTTGACAGCTTTTTAATTTATTTGAAAGGTTCCCATATGTAACAGATCTGTGAAGGGGCCCCAATTTTTGAAAGGGAGATTTTTAATATATGCCCCAGCCCTGCCCCACTCTGCCTTGGCTCCACCCACTTTATATGGCTCCACCCCTGACACCTCAATCCAACACTTTCAGAAAATATTTTATTTACTAGCCAAATATCCTTTTCAATTAGCTTTCAGAGGCCAAAACCTGGTGCCTCAGGTCAGGACAGTATAATGCTCTCCTGACTTGAAGAAAGAGTGGAGGAGTGGCCTAGTGGTTAGAGCACCAGTCTTGCAATCCAGAGGTGGCCAGTTCAAATCCTGCTGCTGCTCCTTGTGATCTTGGGCAAGTCACTTAACCCTCCATTGCCTCAGGTACAAACTTAAGATTGTGAGCCCTCCTGGGACAGAGAAATATCCACTAACTCACCTTGAGCTACTACTGAAAAAGGTGTGAGCAAGATCTAAATAAATAAGGAAGTGCCAGTCTCTGAAGGCTAATCAAAAATATTTTAAAATCAGTGAAGGTATCACCTTGTTTTCTACTTTGTGTTTTATTTGCATTTATCCATTCTTTAATTTCCCTTTTTAAATTTCATCTACCTTTGGCTTTTCATATTTTCCTCACTTTTGTTCTCCCCATGCCCCTTTCTCTTATTCTCCAGTCTTTCACTAACTTTATCCTCTCCCCCTTTCCATCCAGCATCTCCCCTCTTTCTCTCCCCATCCTTCCATCCAGTGTCATCCCTCTTTCTCTCCCCATCCTTCCACCCATCTACCCTCTCCCAATCCTTCTATCTGTTGTCTCCCTCTTTCTCCTTTCTAGCCAGTATGGGATGTAATAACACCATCTACAATTGAATAGTGCTGGGAGAGAGGGTTACATGAAGCATTAGCGCCAGAAACAGGGGAACCGAAGGTGAGTTGGACTCCGAAGAGAAGATGGAAGCTCTGTGTCAAGAACTGTTCACACAATGTGGTATTAAAATGGAAGAAACGAGAAACATCAAAACAGTCAACTCTGGACTCATTTACTAAATCAGGATGTTAATTTTAGCTGTGTTTTCTGTGTTGTGACCACATTCACTTTTAACGTGTGGATATGATGTTTAAGAAAGTCCATTTGATTTTTCAATGAAATATGCAGCCTTTTACTGAACTGGAGTACGGATGCTGGTGCGGATAACCAGGGCTGGTCTTAGGCAGGGGCGACAGGGGCAGTCACACAGGGCCTCATGCTTCCAGGGGCCCCACAGCGCTCCCTCCCACTCCCTGCTACTGTTGCGATCTAACTCTTTGCCTTTCCCCCGAGCCGTAGGGTGCCCTCCCAGCACATACCTGAAGCCACCCTGGTGGTCTAGTGGAGTCTTCTGGGCAGGAAAGATCCCCAGTTTTTTCTGCCTGCTGCCGGCGCTGATCCTCTTGCTGCCATATCATTTTTTAAATGGCTGCCGAGACTTCCAGTGGTCGCCTTACGAGACTTCCACTGGATACTGTAAAAATAATCAAGGGTAATATATGTGTCATTCGGAGGGGCTGGTTAAAGAGACAACCTAGTACTATTATGTTTGTGCAGAGAATTTTTTTTCTCCTGGTAAAGGGCCACTAAACAGGACATCATGTTATGAGAATCAGGTGTTCAACATTCAGTGTTTCTATCTATCTATTTATTTACTTATTTATGGCATTTTATCCCACATTAAACATGAATTAGATTGAAACCTAGGAGCATTTACAATCTTTTTTTTTTTTTCTTGTGCCTACATCAAAAGGAAAAAAAGATGGCATGTGGGAACTTGCTCCTTTTGCTTTGTGGAATGCAGAGGTATATTATAAAAATGCACTTGCCTATTTTTTATTATTACTATTTCACAGAGAAGGTATTGATTAATGAAGGAAGGGTTTCCTTTGTGCAGAACTGTCCAGAGTCAGGGGCCCTGTTTACTAAGGCACGTTAGTGTTTTTAGCACACCTACACTTAGCGCGCGCTCTAAACATGTAGGTGCCTATAGGGATATTGTAGGCTCGTACATGGTTAACGCACGTTAAAAACATTGATGTGCCTATAACACTGCTTAGTAAACAGGGCCCTAAATGTGCCAACATTGTCCAGTTCAGCACACTATTAGCAGCCAAGTTCATACAAAGTTAATTATGTTCAGTGGAAAATAAATCTGTTGGCTCAGGCTCCTTGCTATGTGACTATTCAATCAGTGTTTCATTATTGCTACCAAGTATTACATATTAAGGGGATTTGTTTTAATTAATTTATCCAGTCCTTACATGCACATGGTTTTGCTTTTTAACCCAAATATTTCCTACTAGTAAAAAAGGCCCATTTCTGACACAAATGAAACGGTGCTAGCAAGGTTTTCCTCGGTTCCCCTGCAGCCACCCATGTCCAGCGACCCTCCTCTCTCCCCTGCCCCCCTCCAGCCACCCATGTCCAGCGACCCCCTGCAGCCACCCATGTCCAGCGACCCCCCCCCCGGCCCCCCTGCAGCCACCCATGTCCAGCGACCCTCCTCTCTCCCGTGCACCCCCTCCAGCCACCCATGTCCAGCGACCCTCCTCTGGACATGGATCAGCTGTGAGGCATTCCCCCCCCCCCCCCGGGTTCTGAAGTTGACATCTTAATGGCTATGGTGATGTCAGTCTGATCTACGGAGCCTAGCAGATCAACTCGGAATGAGCCACGGTCCCACGCAAGTCAGAACGTTGGAGGTGAGAATTATGTACAAGTTTTGCTTGATTTGTCTTTATTTGAAATAAAAAAATGTTTAAAACATATCTTGTCAACAAAGGGCGGGATTAGGTGGGGCAGGGCTAGGTGGGATGGGGCCCTACAGAACTGGTCTGCACAGGGCCCTGCAATTGCTAAGACCAGCTCTGTGGGTAACAGAGACCCGATATAATGCGGACTTGCTTGCAATGCAGTATAAAATTTTGGACCTCATCTTCCGCGTTATATCAGGTCTAAGGTGTAGTACATTAAGAACAGATCAGATAAAATATTTCTTCACTCAATGTGTAATTGAACTCTGAAATTTTATTTTGCTAGAGAATGTAAAAGCAGTTAGCTTGGCAGGGTTTAAAAGAGAAGTCCCTAATCCATTATTAAGATGGACTTGGAAAAATCCTCTACTTATTTCTGGGTTAAGCAGCATTAAATGTGTTTTACTGTTTTGGGATCTTGTCAGGTACTTGAGACCTGAACCGCTGTCTAGGTCACACAGTTCATGGCTCTGCAGCTCCAGTGCCTTTATGCTGCTGCTTTTTTGTTTTTAACAGAGGGGGGGGGGGGGGGGATTTAGGAAGCTGTTCAGCTAGGCAAGGAGAGGAGAGGAGATGTAAAGAAGATGCTGGGCCACAGTGTAGAGATCCCACTGAGTGAAACTGAAGGCCAGTGAGTGAAGTGTTTCTCACAGTGCATTCCTGGAATAAATTTGACACTGTGGTGATGGGATTAAGGCTTTAGGAAAGGCTGCTGAGTACTTTTACTGGCATGTAAATCTTTAATGAGCACCCAAAAATGTGTCTGAAGCACGAGTGTCATTCCATATTTTAGATTCAATTACTGTAAATTCTTATCAATGCTAAACCATGTACACATCTATGGAAACAATTCAACTGTATTTAAAGATCCCTGAAGACCAGAGGCTGTGTCTCATAGTTTAAATCTGATCAGGCACATGTCTATAACAGCACTGACTCTTAGGACTCAAAGAGCAATAACTTTATTCATGAGAAGGAAGCACTGTAAATACACACTAGTGAGAGAACAGGGCTGTTACAAGATCTCTACACAGAAACTACATGCTAGCAGAATACCACACCTTGGTTACACATGAAAAACATAGACCCTCAAATATGAAAACAGACAACAACTCAGTAATAGCAATATGAAGGCAAAAAAATGAACTGGAAACCTGAAGAAGTCAGACTCTGCATCTACAGCAATACTAGAGACATAGAAATTGAAATGCAAGATACTGGAGTCGTGCATTTCCAAAGATAACATATCTCAATATCTTGTCCTATCCTACATCTCCTCTTGGTGTCCCTATCCCTCTCCCTGTGTCCAGCAATACCCTTCAGTGTCTCTATGCCTCCCCCCCCCCCCCCCCCCCCCCATGATCAGCATCACCTCTCTGTGTCCTATCCCACTCTTTTTTTATTATTATTACTAGCCGTTAAGCCTGTAACAACGGGCTAGTTTTTTGTTTTCCTATGGCCTCCCCCCCCCCCCCCGTCCACCAACCCTGCTTTCTCCCCTGCCCTCCCCCCAGCGTCTATTTCCCTCAGTTCTGCCCCCTCCTTCCCTCCCTGCTCCCTCCGATTTCCACGCCCATGTCCAAGCCCTCCTCCCTATTGGGCTGTACTGCTGGTGGAGGTGGGGCTTGGACTTCTATACTCTCAGCGTTCTGACTCTACTGCGCATTTGCAGGTGAGTCAGTCACTTGCCGTTTATATGTTTGATTATTGAAAATTCATACTATAGTCATAAAACTTGCTACAGAAAGAAATTGAACTAGAATAGATCTTTAGGAAATAGTCACAAAGGAAGTAGAAGTAACATTCCAATTTACACTAGTCCACAGCAAGTAGTGGGATCCAAACCACCATATTGTGCCCAACATAGCAGCAACATAAACTGTTCTCGGAAAACTAGTCACAGCAACTCCAGCAGAAACTCCAACTGACTTGAACTCGAGAGACTTAGAGCAATGATGGCGAACCTATGGCACACGTGTCAGAGAGGGCATGCAGAGCCTTCTCTGCTGGCACGCGCACTGTCACCTCAGCCAGTTCCCACCCCCCTCCAAAATTTAAAACTCATACCTGCTTGGGGTTAAGGCGGCATCGGCAGTGACAGCAGCAGTGAAAAGCGTACTGGGCTGGCTCGGCGCGCCTTCAGCCTTCCCTTCTGTCTCTCAAGCTCTGGTCCCGCCCTCATTTCCTGTTTCCGCAAGGGCAGGACCAGAGCTTGAGAGACAGAAGGGAAGGCTGAAGGTGCGGCGAGCCAGCCCAGTATGCTTTTCACTGCTGCTGTCGCTGCCGACTCCGCCTTAACCCCGCGCAGGTATGAGTTTTCAATTTCGGAGGGGCGGGCGGGCGACCTGGTGCTCAGAGGGAGGGAGGGAAGAAATCCTGATGCTGGGTGGGAGGGAGGGAGGAAGGCCTGATGCCTGATACTGGGTGGGAGGGAGGGAGGGATGCCTTGTGCTTGATGGTGGGTGGGAGGGAGGGAGGGGTGCTTGGTGGGATGCCGGATGCCTGGTGCTGGGTGGGATGCCTGATGCTGGGTGGGTGGGAGGGAGATGTGCCTGGTGCTTGATGCTGGGTGGGAGGGAGGGATGCTTGGTGCCTGGTGCTGGGTGGGAGGGAGGTGTGCCTGGTGCTTGATGCTGGGTGGGAGGGAGGGAGGGGTGCTTAATGCCTGTGCTGGGTGGGAGGGAGGGAGGGAGGGGTGCTTGGTGCCGGGTGGGAGGAGGGATGCCTGGTGCTGGGAGGGAGGGGGAGAGGAGGGTGGCTGGACATGGGTGGGTGGATGGAGGGGAGGGCAGGGAGGAGAAAAACTGCACATGGATGGAGAAAATAGGCAAAAGCTGGATCCACATTATACCTCCTCCAGTCAATTCCATAGAGGAGGACCCAGCTTTTACTTATGGATGGAGGGCAAGAAATGAAGAAGAAAGGAAGAAAGTAAAGAAATAAATGGAAAGGAAGCCCTGGAAATGGAGTTAAGAGAACAGATAGAGAGCAGCAGATTCAGAGACTCGGACCAATATGGATAGAAAAACAAAATCACCAGACAACAAAGGTAGAAAAAATCATTTTATTTTCATTTTAGTGTTTGGAATATGTCCAATTTGAGAATTTACATCTGCTGTCTTATTTTGCACTGGGTATACTGGAGCTGTAACAGCTTACAGAAATGATTTATAATGAAAAAAAATCATGTTATTTTTTTCTCCTATACTAGTATAATAGTTTCAATGATGTCTGTTTATATGCACCATGGCTGGTGTAAGGGGTGTGGCTATCATAGGGGTGGAGTCATATGTGGTGACCCCGCCCATAATGAGTACCGGCACCTATGATAAATAATTAGATTTTGGGTTGCTGTTTGGGCACTCGGTCTCTGAAAGGTTCGCCATCACTGGCTTAGAAGTTACAAAGGTAGTCAAATGTTGTGGTTCATAGAAAATATAACAAACTCTCTGACATTTAATTAAACATTTACATGAATAACATAAAAAGAATAATGCCCCTAGCTTCAACACTGCAGCTTTAAGTAAAGGAATTGATGTCGCCTTTTTTGGGTGTCCTTCAAAACATCAGGAAACAACTCACTCTCCTTCCTTCCCACTCTCCTTCCATGGATCCCCCTTTCTTCCAATCCAGCCTCTCTTCCCCCCCCCCATGACTTCCTCCTTCCCAATGTGTCTAGCATCATCACTCCCTCTTCTCTTCCTCTCCCCCCACCCCCCATGGTCCTTCAAACTTGCTTTTCACTGGCAGTGGCAGCAATTAAGACATGCTGCCTTTGGAAGCCCCAGAGCCTTCACTCTGCGTGTCCCTCCTCCCCTGAGTCAACTTGGTGGGATGAAGCAGAGGGATGGCAACAGGCAGCCTGTCTTAATTGCTGTCACTGCTGGTGACAATAGGCAAGTTTGGAGGACCTCAAAGAGGTGGGAGGAAGGGAAATGGGACTTGATATACTGCCTTTCTGTGGTATTTTGCAACTACATTCAAAGCAGTTTACAAGTACTTATTTTGTACCTGGGGCAATGGAGGGTTAAATGACTTGCCCACAGTCACAAGGAGCTGCAGTGGGAATCGAACCCAGTTTCCCAGGATCAAGGTCCGCTGCACTAACCACTAGGCTACTCCTCCACACATCTGCACTTGCGTTGGAATGCTATTCTATCCAATACATGAAGGGAGAGCTGCCGGCACCAATGTAATCTCATGGAGAAAGATGTACTTGTGGCCAGCAGCAAAGTTATAGATTCAGGGCTACATTTACTTATGGGCAAATGGATAGCTGGGTTCCCTTTATGCAAGGGCTGGAGCAGCTGCCCCTTTTGCTGATTAGTAAAAGCAGCCCTGGCTCCAATTCCTCTTTTCCATGCAGCCTACAGGGAAGAGGAGGGAGAGGCAAATCAGAAGCAGAGCAGAAATCAGCCATCTTGTCTTTTCTTGTTACTCTCCCCTCCCCTCCCACTGTTGCTAGATTTTAAACAGGGTTTATAGCCCAAATTAAGACACATAGGAGCCCAAATAATCCAGGGAAAGGGGGAATTGTAAACCAAAAGGTCACCCAATCTAGAGGTGGAAGAGAAAAGATTTTGGATTTAGCTGATGCCTTTTTTCAGTTTTAGTGCATGGTGAGTTACATTAAGGTACAGTAGGTATTCCCTGTCCCTGGCGAGCTTAGGATGCAGAAAGCTTATACAAACATTAGCATGGGATTAGCGTGATATCTGCACATAATTTTGTGGGTACATGATGCAGGAGAGGGTTTTGTGCAGAAGCCAACTTCATGCAATGACTTGCAATAAAAAAACAGCGTACAGCATATTATAGTGAAAGGTAAAGAGGCTATTAATTTAATTAAATTTTGGCATTTATAGTCCATTTAACCTTTAAGTTCTCTGCATTGTCCCAGTGCAGAGAACCACGCAGAGGACTATAAAGCTGAACACAATGCTACAGCTTTAACACCAAGGCTGTAGTGGTGTAGAAGGGTTAATTCATTCTTCTGCAATAGCATCTGTGATGATTTAAGACCTGTTCTTCTTTTTCCTGTAAGCATAGGGGACCCACCAACTTTTTTGGCCTGCATGGGTTAAAGGAGGGCAAAATGGGGGAGGTGACAGTTTTCACTAAGGACAGCTACAACTATACACAAGTCTGAGGAGAGAAAAATTATATTGGCACATATCTGTTCATGTGCTGGAATGCTATTCTGTACATAAATGTCGGTATCACAAAAATGTATTGGATAGAATAGCATTCCAACACAAGTGCAGATGTGTGGCAATACATATTTCTGTCCAGATATGCACACAGCACTAGCTGCCGTTAGTGCAGAATCTTGTGTGCATGTGTCTGGTGTGCTCTGCCTGATTAATCCACAAGTTTTGCACAGGTGGGTGATCATCTGTCATCCAGTGATCATCAGATAGTGTGGTTTGATATTAAGACCGGTGTAGAGAGGATTTATTCAAAAGTGAACGTTCTAGATTTTTAAAGGTAATAAATAGAAATAAAACAAAACAGAGAAAAGAAAATGATACCTTTTTTATTGGACTAACTTAATACATTTTTTGATTAGCTTTTGAAGGTAACTCTTCTCAAAAACTTAAAATCGCAACATCAGCCTGAATTTCCGGTGCCACACAGCTCAGCTCCTGAATAGACGAGTCACAGCAAGAAAGTAGGGATCCTGCTGTAAGAATCTATAGCTGAAGACAGGTGAGGGGAAAGAGACTGTTGTGTGAAAGTATGGGAGGAGGATACATGAGAGAGAGAAATTGGGTAAAGGTTGAGGGGGACATGAGAAAGGAACTGAGTGAAAGCTGGAAGGGGCATGGGAGACAGATAAAAAGAGACTGGGTGAAGGTTGAGAGAGAGAGAGAGAGACTAAGAGCTATGGGCACCTTGGAGTGGGGGAGAGGGTTTTTGAGCAGAAGGATGCTGGGTGGTGGGATCATCTGTGAAAATCTTTGGGGTGGGGGAGGGGGAAGAGGGAACTATAGTCATGCTTACCTAGGAGCCCGCCTCTGATTTCCCTTCTTTCAAAATGCTGATTGATTCCTCACTGCTGAAGAATGTAGGAGCCATGACAGGACCCTGGATAATATGCACAGACATCTGCTATTTCCCCATGTGCATTACCCATAACCAGCATGTTCATGGAGTAAAAGAATTTTCTATTTCTATAGGTGGCCTGACTTGCTCTTGTGGGTCTAAGGGTCACGTGGGTACAGTCTAGGACCGATGGGAAGAGGTCAATATTGTAGAACTGAGTCATGGTGTCTTGGATCTCCTGTATTGTACTGGGAAGGGCTATGTAGTCAGAGCTGTGTGTGAGGAAAGCAGGGCTTTTTTTGAGGGGGTACTCGGGGGTACTGAGTACCGGCACCTTTTCCAGTGTCTCCTAAAATTGACCCATGGACCACAAGTTTTAATGAAAGAGCTCAGGCTCAAGACACCAATTCTGCCTTTGTCATAGATTCTGTGGCTGGTTGCAGGGGGGCTGGCTATTGTGGAGTGAGTCCCTCAGTGATCACCCCACCCCTGAAGGGTGGCCTGGCATTTGAGTACCGGCACCTTTTTTGCTAGAAAAATTGCACTGGAGGAAGGTATCTAGGAACTAGGATAAACAGTGTGAGGCAGCAGGCTGGCTGAGGCTTGCTGGGACTGCCAACACAGACTGAAATGTTTCAGTAGCGAGAAAGGCAAGGGAGGCTGTGATCTTGAGGTGGATTGGCACATGACTGCCTCTGTGTGTCCTAGCCTGAAGGAGGATTTCTAGCTGCTGACAGAGGAGCTATATGATAGCCCTATCGAAACGGAACCTTGTAATGCACTGCTCATCACTAAGTTCCATGAACTGGTTCCTTGGTCTGAAAATTCTATGTTAGGAGTACTTCCTGCTAGGCCACCCCTCCCGACTCTCAGCCACATCCATCAATGCATGTACATTTACATTCAGCTCATTCATGCCTATAATGCAGTTGTCCCACCACCACAGATGCAAAACACTAACACCCCTGTGTGTACTGCCACCTACTGCAAGACCCAACACAACTTAGTGGGACCCTCTCCCAGCAGCAGAACAACACATAGCACACACTCACACAGCACCATACTGCATGACTTTTCTTGGATGTGTTTTTGCTCTTGTGTGAAATTCTCAGGTTTGATCTCTCTATAGTGGTGCTGGAAGTGCTCCATCTAATGTTACTATTTTATATTGCTAAATGTGATTTTGTTTTGGGGTTAAGTAAGTCCCTTCTATGTGTCCCAGAAGGAATTATTTATGGCCTGCTCAGTTTCAGATACTGTAGTTTTTTCATCTTGTAATTGCTAAGGTTTTATGATAGATGTTGCATACTTCTCCGAGAGGCTTTCTGTGTTTTAGCATTTTTTACATCCCTTATCAAACCAGTTGGTTTTGGCTGTGTTATGTATGATTTAAAAAAAAAATTGGGGGAGGAAGGGGGGTTGAATTCTGGTTTGTAGATAACACTTCCTTTGCTACTCTGTGGAAGATTGCACCTAAATCTGGATGGTCATCCATGAGGAAAGACTTTTATGTTTTATGTAGGAAGGTGTTCTTTTATTTTAAATACATATTCAAATTCAAACATTAAAGTAATTACAAAGAAAAAGAAAAATCCTCAAAATGAGGTAGGCAATAACAATACAAAGAAATATAGTTTCAGCCCACATCAACTGGGGAATAAAGAACAAATTGAAAGTAAAAAAATACAAAAATTAGGAAAATCAAGAATACAATCTTAATCAATGAGACTAGATAAACATAGGGGCATTAGGAACAGGGGAAGGGGCCCTGTCACACACTCTCATTCTCACACACACACACTGTCACACAGACAGTCTCACTCTGTCACACACCCGCACATTCACTCTGGCTCTCTCTCTCAAACATACACACTCCCAGGAAAACCTTGCTAGCGCCCGTTTCATTCGTTCCAGAAACGGGCCTTTTTTACTAGTAAACATATAAACTCTTAGCACCTCCATACTTAGGGCCCCTTTTACCAAGCTGCGGCAAAAGGGGGCCTGCACTGGCGTCAACATGTGTTTATCACGCATGCTGAGGCCCTCTTTTATCGCAGCGGGTAAAAGGGAAGTCTCTCTTTCCTACAGGAAATGACCTTTCGGTAAGTAAAGCATTTGCCAAGCGCCCATTTCAGGGGAGCCCTTACTGCCACCCATGGAGGAGGCGGAAAGGGCTCCCATACTAACCCAGCAGTAATTGGGCAGTGCGTGGCACTGTCCAATTACTACTGGTACACTCGGGCACTACAGAAATCTATATCCTATATAATAATTCTCACCTCCAACGTTCTATGTGTCTTGCTGCCTGTGTCCGTGGCTTCTTCGGAGTTGGTCTGCTAGGCTCCGTAGCTCAGGCTGACATCACCGTAGCCATTGTGGCCACACCCCTGGGGCGGGGCTGTCCTGGGAGTGGGCAGGGCGGGGATGGTGATGGGAAAGAGCAGGGTGGGCGGCAGCAGCCAGGGCGCGGCGATCAGGAGCCGCACCCGCTGCCGGCTCATCAGGCACCCGTAGCGCAGCGGGAAGACCACTCAGAGGGAGGGATGGACGACCCTGACACTCGGAGGGCGGGAGGGAGGGATGACCCTGACACTCGGAGGGAAGGAGGGACCCTGAAACAGCACTGACTATCGGAATTGCCAGTGCCGGAGGGAGAACGGCGCTTCAGGGCAGTAAGGTGACCACGTGGACGGGGAGAGCAGGCAGGAGAGGCGCATAGGCACCATTTTTTCTAAAAGCGGGGGGAGGGGGGGGGATGGCGAAATCCACTGTAAGCAAGGAAGCCCTTTCCTGCTAACCAGAGCACACGACCCACCAGCACGCAACGGGAGCACATACGAGGGGAGGAAGGGAGGGACGACAATCCTGAAACTTGGAGGGAGGGAGGGACCCTGAAACTCGAAGGGAGGGACCCTGGAACTCAGAGGGAGGGGAGGGGGGACCCTGACACTCGGAGGGGGGGAACCCTGAGGGGGGGACCCTGAAACTCGGAGGGAGGGAGACGGGGACCCTGATACTCGGAGGGAGGGAGGGGATGACCCTGAAACTTGGAGGGAGGGAGAGAGGGGATGACCCTGGAACTGGGAGAGGGGGGGGAGACCCTGGAACTGGGAGGGAGGGGATCCTGGAACTGGGAGGGAGGGAGGGAGGGCCCCTGGCACACACTCTCATTCTCATACACACACTCTCTCACAGACACACTCGCACCCAGTCTCACTCTCTCCCTGTCACACACACACACTTGCACATTCACTCTCTCTCACAGAGTCACTCTCATACACGCTCTCTCAAACATACACACTCCGAGGAAAAGCTTGCTAGCGCCCGTTTCATTTGTGTCAGAAACAGGCCTTTTTTACTAGTATAAATATATTTTTGTAGCGCTGGATATGACAGCACGCTAGGAATGGAAAGTACTACTGGGCTGCTGCGGTAGCCCAGTGGTACTTTCTCTTTAGCAAACGGTAAACCTGCATTGGGCTTACCACCACTTAGTAAAAACCACCAGCGGCATCAGTGATACAAAGGATATTACGTACTTTTTATCTTCCCGATTGGAAGTGGGACAGTGTTCACTGTAGATTTTTTGTTTTCCCGACTAAAAGCAGGACTACGTTTATTGTGTGTCATTCAGTGGAACATACAGAAGATTTCTTTTATTATTATCATTTAATAGTTCTGCAATTTTAGTGACCTCTGATGCAGGCGCTTGGTTGCCGAAACACAGCCTGTGTCGGGTCTTTTCAGTAAAGAACTCTTCATATGTTAAGGAGTCTCTTCCCATTGTATGAATAATACTGTCCAAGCTGTTCCTTGGTTTTTTAGTGATGTTTAAAAGTAAGGTATCTTGTGCTTGTTTCTATGTTTGGAGATGAAAGTGCTCTTTTCCTGGGTGAGCATCAGGTCTCCCATTAGAATGACTTTGCCTTTTGTTGAGAGGTGAGGGTGTCAGACTGGATATTTGTAAAATATTCAAGATCATAGTAGGGGGAATTTGCAGGTGGTATACAGAGTGCACAGCTATATCTTGTTGCATCTGGAGTAAATCTTTTGGTGGTCCTTTTATTAAGGCGTGCCGAAAAGTGGCCTGCGCTAGTTTAGGTGTGTGTTTTGGACGCATGCAGGTCCATTTTCAGCGCACCTGTAAAAAAGGCCTTTTTTTGGGGGGGGGGGGGGTGAAAATGGACGTGCGGCAAAATAAACATTGACGCGCATTCTTTTTGGGCCTGAGACCTTACCGCCACCCATTGACTTAGTGGTCAGGTCTCACACGTTAACCGGGCAATAATCATCAGTGCATGTACACTGCCAGTTACTGCCTGGTTAGCGCTGCACACCAGAAAATAAAAAATATTTTCTGACGCGCGTATCAGATGCGCGTAAAAAATGAACTTACTGCCCTGGCCATGCGGTAGCCAGGTGGTAGTTCCATATTGACGCATGTTGGATGAGTGTAGGTGCCTAAGCACCTTAGTAAAAGGGCCCCTATGTATTTTAACTCACAAGTGTGTGTCATCTTTTTAAAGTAGGTGTAATAAATTCTGCTATCTCCTCTCTGTACCAAATTATGATTCCCTCAGAGTTCCTTCCCGGTTTGTTTATTTCTTTATAGCAAGAAATAATAATTGACAACTACGTTGTAGGTGATGCCTTTTTATTGGACTAGCTTAATGTACAGTGACAAACTTTCAAAATCTATCCTCTCATCATCTGGTCAATGAAGAAATAATGCCGTTACATTGGGTTTAAATAATACAAACTCATTTAAGTTGTAGGTTTTCTCGATGTTAGTACACCTCAGTGAAAAGGGGTGGGAAATAGACAGAGGTGACCAGGCAGCAACACATCACAGATCAAAGGCCCTAAATCTGATAATGGGTGAGAGTCAGCCCCCCCCCCGTTTTCTAGCCGGCGGTGGGGAGCACAGTTAAAGCCCGGTGCTGAACCCGAATATTCAATGCCGGGCCATTTCTGGTGACCGGCATTGAATATCTGGTTTCAATTTTTGGTTGCCAGCTGATAACTGGTTAAGCTGATGTTCAGTGTTAACCGGCCATCAGCTAGCGCATGAAGGGGTCGTTTTACTAAGCAGCGGAAACCCACTGCGGGCTTACTGCGCACCAATCCAGAACTACTGCCGAGCTATCACAGGAGCCCAACGGCAGTTCCCACCCCTAGCGCGTGCCATTACCAGCGCTATAAAAATATGTCCTATTTTTGTAGTGCCGGAACTTAACCTGTGGTAGTCGGGCAACGCAGGTTACCTCCAGGTTAGTGCAGGAGCCCTTACCTCCATCTCAATGGGTGGCGGTAAGGGCTCCTCACCGAAATTGGTCATGCGGTAAGTAGTTCACTTACCACATGGCCATTTCTTTTTCCCAAAAATGGACAGTCTTTTACCCGCTGCGGTAAAAGGGGACCTCAGCGCGCATCAAAAACATGCGCTGATGCTAGCACAGGCCCCCTTTTACCGCAGCTTAGTAAAAGGACCCCAAAGATAGGAGAGGTATTTATGCGGTTCTATTTATGCGCTAATCTTACCCAGTTAGCACTGAATATCAGGTCCTAAATGTGACCTGCCCCCCCTCAGAATACCCTTGAGATTGCCAGCTCCCAGTTATGCGCTAATCGCAAATATTCAGCGGAGATAACCAATTATCTCCTGCTGAATATTTGCAGATAACCAGTTATGTGCGATTTAACCAGTTAGTGGCCATTGCCAACTAGTTAAATTGCTTTGAATATCAGGCCCAATCTCTCTACTGAGTCCTTTGTGTCAATTTCATGAATTAAAAGTGGCAGGAATTTAACAGTTGTTTGAAACCTGTGGGACAGTCTGTAGTTGAGTCTTTGCCAAGCTAATTTTCCTGTAATATGACCATGTCATGATTTATTTTCCTTTCAATCAGGGTCTCTGTTTTTATGTCCAAAGGCTGATAGTGCCAAACCCTGGATGTTCCATCTACTAATGGAGAAAAAATTCATTTCAGAGGTGCTAGTATTATATTATACAATGTGGTTATACAGTGGCAGAATAAAATATAGGAAGGGAAGGGTGAAAGACGCCAATCAATGTAGTTCCAAAAAGACAACCAAAGATAAATCCAGAAGTCCAATGCTTCCAAAAAGGCATCCCCCCCCAAAAAAAAACAAAACCCTTTATTCTTCAAAATACATAAAGTTCATGCACAATCTTGGCCCAATATGGGCTGTGTTTCAGCTGCAAAGCCTTCCTCAGGGGTCTGTATTTTTTATTTATTTGTAGTATTTATACTCTGCTCTTTCCCGCTTGATAGCAGGTTCAGTGCGGCTTACAGAGTATGGTACAAAGTATCACAGAGATAACACAGTTATATAGAGTAGGACAGTAAGAAGAGATGTGGGGGACAGGATTGGAGTATGGGTAGTGCTAGTGGTATGGATTAGGTTTGAGAATTAAGTTGGGTCGTTTGGGTAGGCTTATTTGAAGAAGTAAGTTTTCAGCAGTTTTCGGAAGGGTAGGTGTTCATTGGTTGTTCGGATGTGTCGAGGTATGGCATTCCAAAGTTGGCTGCCTATCACGGAGAAGTTGGATGCGTAGTAGGTTTTGTATTTGAGGCCTTTGCAATTGGGAAGATGAAGATTGAGATATGTTCGAGAAGATTTGGATCCGTTTCAGGCTGGAAGATCAATCAAGTTGGTCATGTAGCTTGGAGATTCGCCGTGGAGGATCTTGTGGATCATTGTGTGGGCTTTGGAGTATATTCGTTCCTTGATAGGAAGCCAGTGGAGTTTTTCACGAAGTGGTGTTGCGATTTCAAATTGTGATTTGCCAAAGATGAGTCTGGCTGCTGTGTTTTGGGCGGTTTGGAGTTTTTTCATGATTTGGGCTTTGCAACCAATGAAGATGCTGTTGCAATAGTCGGCATAGGTGAGTACTGTGGATTGTACTAGATTGCGGAAAGTTTTCTGTGGGAGGAATGGTTTTACTCTCTTCAATACCCACATCATGTTGAACATCTTCTTCGTCGTGGCTTTGGCGTGAGTTTCTAAAGTAAGGTGGTTGTCTAATGTCACTCCTACGATTTTTAGATTGTCAGGTATTGGGATTGTAACGTCAGGGGTGCTCAGGGTGGTTTGGGGCAGAGTAGAGTGTTGTGATGAAAGGATTAGGCATTGAGTTTTTTCTTTGTTCATTTTCATCTTGAAAGCATTGGCCTAGGATGCTAGGATGTTCATGGCAGTGATTATTTTCTTAGAGATTTCTGTAAGGTTGGATTGGAAAGGGATGAATATTGTGACGTCATCAGCATAGATGAATGGGTTCAGGCCAGATTTGGATAGGCATTTGGCCAGAGGGATCATCATAAGGTTGAAGAGGATCGGGGATAGAGGTGAGCCTTGGGGGACTCTGCATTTTGATGACCACGCAGGCGATACTGATGAGGTTGATTTGACCTGATAAGATCCAGTAATTTTGTGAGAATATTGTGGTCTACCATATCAAATGCGCTGGATTGGTCGAACTACAGAAGAAGTATTTTGTTGTCAATTGAAATTTCATGTTTGAACTTGGCTATCAGGGTGAGTAATACTGTTTCTGTGCTGTGTGCAGGTCGAAAACCCGATCAGGTTTCGATTATACCGATTTGGACGTCCCTGGGAGAAGGATGTCCATCTTCCAATTTATGTCGAAAGATGGATGTTCTTCTCTTTTGAAAATGAGCCCAAAAGTGGATCCCGTGGTCTCAAAGTGAAAATAGTCTAAGACATACATTATAGTAACTAAGAGGTCCTTTTACCGAGCTGCGGTAAAAAGGGCCCTGCAGTAGCAACAAGGACCGTTTTTGCAATGTGTCAAGGCCCTTTTAACCGCAGCGGGGGAAAAAAAGCCCCTAAAAAAGAAGACATGACCATGTGATAAGATTACTCTAACTGCATGTCCATGTGGGGGGGGGGGGGGGGGGAACACTTTCTGCCACCCACTGAGGTGGCAATAAGGGCTCCCGCAGCAACCTGGCAGTAGCCGCAGCCCGATTACTGTCAGGTAAGCACCGCACTAGAAATTATGAAGGTATTTTTCATAGCGCCGGAAATGGTGCGTGCTCAAGGCGAAACTACCGCTGGCAGTTGATTTGGGCCAGCGGTAGTTCTGGGTTGCTGTGCGGTAACCCTTTAGTAAAAGGGCCCCTAAATTTAGGAATGAAGACACTAAACAGCTGAAGCTTTAAAATTGTCTCAAATAAACAATTTCATAATATCTTAAGCAAAGTGTACTGGTAACACACGCAAGCACTAAACTAAAAACTACATAATGAAGTATAATGTATCTAATCATAAAGACATACATACTTAACTTAAAAAAAGATGGATGCATACAAACAGTAAAGGTAGTACAGAATGTGGTACTTATAAATCCTGCCAAGAATGCATTGCAAAAACAACGAAAGGAAATATAAGAAGTCACAGCGCTGGGCGACCAAAAGCGTGTCCCAGAGAGTGATAGCGTAAAACAACTGAATACACTCAAAATTCAAAGGCAAGGATTTACCTATGGAACACAATAGTACTGGACTGTGCCAACCAAAAGCAAAATTATGTGAACGTAGTAAAAGATATCATAAGTGGCAAAAAGAGAATGACAGAGTGGAGAGGGTGAAGATAGCAAATGGGAAACATTATCACAGCAACACAGCAATATACATGCAAAGAATGCATTACCCAATGCGTGAATAAGGCAGAATGTCACAAAAATGAAAAATCCAAACTCAAAAGGCAGAGAATACATTTTTTAGGGTTGTTAAAGCAGAACATCATAAATAACAAATGATTTGTCACACACTCAGGGACAGAAATGCCAATAAGAGCGGTACAGTGTTAAAAATCTTAACATCCAAAGTGCTACAACATTTCACAAAAAAACCCAATAATAATATGATAAGAGATGGATATGAGCATACAATCTTATGAAAGTAATAAATACATAAATGAATAAAAATGTAATAATATAATCGTTTTTCATACTAACCCCCCTGTTTACTGAGCTGCTCTAGCAGCTGCCACGAGGCAATGCCAACACAGCCCATTCAAAGTGTATCACAAAAGTCAGGAATAGTGAGCCCTTGGGCCACTGTCGGCGACCAGTGGCAGCAGACGAACCACCCACACAAGGAACAAGGCTGAAAGCAGACAGGACTGGTACAAGCAGGACTGGAATTGAAGTAGAAGACAAGCCGGACTGGAGCAGAAACTGAAGGCAGACAGGGCTGGAACAGCAGGAATGGAACAAGCAGGACTGGAACTGAAGCTAGGGGCAGGCAGGGCTGGAACAGCAGGAATGGAACAAGCAGGACTGGAGCTAAAGTTGAAGGCAGGCAGGGCTGGAACAAACAGGACTGGAACAAGCAGGGCTGGAACTGACGCTGAAGGCAGCAGGGGCGTAGCCACAGGTGGGCCTGGATGGGCCCAGGCCCACCCAGTTTTGCCTCAGGCCCACCCAGAAGCAGAGTCCCAACACCTCTGTGTCTTCCAATCCTCACCCTCTCCCACCCCCGCCGCAGCGCTTGTATTTAATGCTGTTGGCGCTACTCCTGCACCTCATGGAGGGGCATAATCGAACGGGGTGCCCAAGTTTTCATGAGGGCGTCCTCGCAGGATGGCCTCGTGAAGGGGCGAGGAAACCCATATTATCGAAACAAGATGGGTGTCCATCTTTTGTTTCGTTAATACGGTCGGGGACGCCCAAATCTCAACATTTAGGTCGACCTTAGAGATGGTCGACCTAAATGTTGAGATGGTCGCCCTTAGAGATGGTCTTCCCTGGTTTTCGGCCATAATGGAAACCGAGGACGCCCATTACTACTACTACTACTATTTAGCATTTTTATAGCGCCCATCTCAAAAACGACCAAATCCAAGCCCTTTGGTCGTGGGAGGAGCCAGAATTCGTAGTGCACTGGTCCCCCTGACATGCCAGGACACCAACTGTCACCCTAGGGGGCACTGCAGTGGACTTCACAAATTGCTCCCAGGTGCATAGCTCCCTTACCTTGGGTGCTGAGCCCCCCAAAACCCACTCCCCACAACTGTATACCACTACCATAGCCCTAAGGTGAAGGGGGGCACCTACATGTGGGTACAGAGGGTTTCGGGTGGGTTTTGGAGGGCTCACATTTACCACTACAAGTGTAACAGGTAGAGGGGGATGGGCCTGGGTCCGCCTGGCTGAAGTACACTGCACCCACAAAAACTGCTCCAGGGACCTGCATACTGCTGTTATGGAACTGGGTATGACATTTGACGCTGGCATAGAGTGGGAGGGGGTTGGTGACCACTGGGGGAGTAAGGTGAGGTCTTCCCCGATTCCCTCCGGTGGTCATCTGGTCAATTCGGGCACCATTTTTGAGGTTTGGTCGCAAGAAAAAATGGACCAAGTAAAGTCAGCCAACTGCTCGTCAGGGATGCCCTTCTTTTTTCCATTATCGGCTGAGGACACCCATCTCTTAATCATGCCCCAGTTTCACCTTCGCTACGGTGCCGACATGCCCCCGTGAACTTTGGTCGACCCCGCGACGCAAAGCAGTTGAGGACGCCCAAAATTGGCTATCCATTATGCCGATTTGGGCGACCCTGAGAGAAGGACGCCCATCTCCCGATTTGTGTCGGAAGATGAACGTCCTTCTCTTTCGAAAATAAGCCTTATAGTCTCCCACCCCGTGGCAGCGCTTACACTTGCTATCGGTGCTGCCCTGGAGCAGGATGTCGGCACCGCATCTGTGAGTTACTGTCAGGCAGCACCGATAGCAAAGTGTAAGCACTGCTGCAGGAGTGGGAGACTGACTGCCCGATGATCAGAAGCAAACGCAGGCACCAGAGGCTGTTAGTGCCATACTAGTGTTTGCGTTTGCTAAAGCCCCATGATCAGAGCCCCCAAGCACATGAAACAATGCGCTCGCGGGCTCTGAATGCAACTAGCATGCAAATGCAAGCAAAACAGGGCTCTTAGCGCAAATAGCATGCAAATGCATACTAAACTTTATCATCCCCAATGATCAGCGACCAGCGCGCCAAAGATTAGCTCGCTGGATGCAGCAAACCCTACGCCAGCTCGGAGCTGGCATTAGGGTTTGCAGACCATTGGGGAGGAATGGTGAGCCCTGTCCAGCATGCATTTGCTAGCAGGCCCCCATTCCCCCCAATGAAGCAACCCCCCCAGGAATCAATGACCTCCCCCCCAGTGACAGGGGGCTAGAGGTCCAGTGGACCTCCAGTCCCCCTGACACCCCCCGGCGACACAGGCTCAGGGAGGGCTGGATACCCACTGTCTCCCCGCCCCCTGTGTCGGGGGGGGGGGGGGACCAGAGGTCCACCAGACCTCCAGCCCCCTGTCGCTGGGTGGGTGGGGTAATCGGTCACCCACTGAGCCACCAGGGAGTTACCTCTTGATAATGCTGGGGGGGGGGGGGTAGGGGGGCTGGAGACCCACCAGATCTCCAGCTCTCCAGGAACCTGTGTCAGGACCTGCAGCCCTTGTTTTGCCTTGCTCGGGGCAGGGGTAGTTGGGCCATCTACTAGGTCTTAGTTTCCCTCCCCCCCCTTCAGAAGGGTTCAGTAAGGGTCCGGCCCACTTCCCATAGGACACCATAGTTCAGAAAAACTCTCCATTGACAATCTTTGCACCTCAAATCAATACCCTAAATCACTTGTCTTTTTTATACAGCACAGATGGAACCCTGTCAGTAGCAGGGTTGGCAGTTTCTCCCACCTCTCAGCACCATGCCCGGTATGGCCTCCTCCACTGCCTTCATGTGCTGGGCAGGGCAACCTTTGAATTTTCCCACTCCATGGTAGCTGGCTCCTCTCCCTTGGGCAGCTCTAGTGGCAGGCTACTTCCTTCCTTTACATATTCCATGGAATCTCTCTCTCTCCCTTCATCTGTCCTTCTCCCTGGTGACTGAGAGCCTCCAGGAAATCTGCTCTCCCCTTCTCACAGCTGGGGGGAATTATATACTGATGGTGAAGCCAGGGAAACTAAGCTTCATCCTTCCCTCACCCTCTAGTGGGGAAGGGAGTAACAGGCGTACCCTGCCTCGAGCCATTGCTTCCTC
Source organism: Microcaecilia unicolor (assembly GCF_901765095.1). Lineage (NCBI taxonomy): Eukaryota > Metazoa > Chordata > Amphibia > Gymnophiona > Siphonopidae > Microcaecilia > Microcaecilia unicolor. The sequence continues at coordinate 299,774,623 of NC_044033.1, forward strand.
TGCTGGGACTGGGAATCCATTCCATCTTTTTAGGGCTACTCTCCTCACTCATTCTTGCAAGGACTTCTGGGACCCGTAGTTCTGGGCTCAACTGCTTCACTGGGGAGTCTCTGGGGCTTGCCTTGTCACAATATTATCTTGAAACACCCCTCTTGTTGCTGAAACAACATGGTGAAAGAGAAGGTAATTTAAACCAATTAGGGGCAAACTAGGCAATAACTTAGAAAGACACTGTCTTTGTTCTGGGGCAGTATAAAACATTTTCTTTCAATATCTTGACTTTTTAATCTAAACATTCATTTAGAGTTACTTTTCCTGTGGGGTAATTTCTCTGGAATCTCAGTTATCTGAGGTACAATGATTCAGATATAACAATAAAAACTGTATCACAAAGTTTAAAGTGTTAAAGGATGTAGCATGTAGACATAGAAGAATACAGGCAAGAACCTTCACAGTTAATGTAAAATTTATCCAAAAATGTGGATGTCAAATTTTGAATGCAATGCAACAAAAATCAAATTTAAAAAAGAAAAATCCTAATGAAGCAGACAAAAACTGTATCCTTGACTGACCTTTACAAAGATTCACATAGATCAGGCAAGAAAGAAAGACCCTAAATTCAGTACTGAATGTGAAAACATTACACTTTAGCGGTAACTAATGCATTAAAATGTTGATAAGAGACAGAATATAAGTAGTTAACATATCTACTATGGAATGCAGAAAAGAAATCTTTTGTTATAGTGCATATGCAACTAATTTGTATTCAGGAGAGAAAATCTTTATATGTACTGATTGTATTACCCACAAAATTGGAAAAAAAAAAGACAAAAGTGATCACTTATACTGATTGTATGTAAGGGGTAACATAAAGACAGACTAACAAATGAAAAACAAAGAATTAAGAGGTTGTAAATTAGAGCATGTTATTGGAATTCAGTACTGGGCATAACCTTTAAATAAACATGGTGTGATTCACAAGTATGCATAATAAATTACCAAAACAGTGTCCTAGGGTTTGAAGTACTTCTTATGTGCATGAATTAATATGAGATAGCTACTCCAGATGTAGGAAAAAGAAAAAAATGTACAAGAGTACTGTTTAAATGCTCCTTGGAGATTCTTTATTTCTGCAGGTAATAAAGAGGCTCTTCGGAGTATATTACAAATAATATTGCTTTATATTACATTGGTCTAGCTATGTCATGTTTTTAAATAAACTTTCATACTAGAATGCAAATATTCCTAATATTTTAAATATCCTGAAAATAAAACTTTAGAATTGTTAGCAAGAAAACAAAATTGTTATCTAGAAATCATATACACAAAATAAAGCATAGAATAGAATTATATACAAAATAAAACATTGTAATAACATTGTATCTAATAAATATTAGATTTAAACCAAGAGAAATAAAACTGTAAGACAAACTTAGGAAACTGGTCTTTTACTGGTTGTTTTTTTTGTTTGTTCGTTTATGATGCAAAAGTAATGCCAGGGCAACAGTTAATTACTTCAGGCTAAGAACAAAAGGTAATTTAATCCGTATCAGTAATGCTGGATTTAAAAGCTCACACAAAGAGATAGCCAGACTGGGAAAACCAGTTATCGTTTAACTGAAGACAAGTCTATTTACAAAGGAATGTTGCTAAGTAAACATGACAGAGATACAAACCATTCATCCCAGCAAAATAAACAATTCATCTATGCTCTCAGAAATATTCCCTCTAAGCAGGAAAAGAAAAAATGTGTTAAAAAAAAGAAGCTGCCCTACAACTACCTTTTTTTATAGGTCTCATTATATTTAATCAATTTGCGTAATAAATTTAGACCAAAGTATCCATTTAGGGGCCAACAAAAATCAGTTTGTTTTTTATTCCATTTATTGGCATATTTGTGTCAGATCTTCCTGTTCTAATGGAAAGTACTTAATTACAATCTCAAGAGGCGTAGCCATTATGTGTATAATAAAAAGCCCATTTTTTTTTGAAACACCTGTTCTAACAATCGAGACTTAGGACCAACTAGAGCTTGTTTTCTAAACCCGGTATTTTACTCACACCTAAGGCTGATCAGACCCTGGGACCTACCAGAGGTTTCTGCTATTTTAAATACACCTAGCCTGCATGCAAAGTTCAGACCTAGGACCTAGCAGTAATAACAGGAAATAATTTAAAGATGTCACTTACCAAACTTTGTGTTAAACAACACTGTCAGCGTGTCGGGATTCCTGCAGCTTGAATCTGAGCACCATAATCCAGGTCGGGGAGTCACCAATGAATTAATTAATTCACTGTAAATGTCAATTCATCTTTATGAGGGTAAATTTATAAGGGGGCGCATACTTTAAGCTGTAAAATACATGCCTGTTTTGTTAGTATTTTAGTCATTTATGTGTGAATGTGGCCACATATGTGCATAAATAATTGCTTATAAAATACCAACTGGCGCAAAAGTATGTGCTTTGAAATGGTGGTGCACACTTTGCCAGTGAGACATGCACAGGGGTTGAGTTTGGGCACAAAGTACAAGTATATGCAGAGATTATAAAACAGTATAATTTATACAAACATATACCCTCAAATTATATATATGGCGCCCAAAAGTCAGGGCCAAAATAATTTGGTGCTGAGTGCTATTCTATAAGGGCTTGTTGAGTTGTATGCCCTTTATAGAATAGCAACACACCCTTTATAGAATAGCTCTCAGTGCATTAATTTGCATGCCATGTACAGGATAGCACCCATTGGAAAACTGTGTGTGTTGATTTTCCCTGCTGATATAATTGGTGCCGATGTCAGTGCTGACATCAGCATGTAATGAATGATGATGACGTGCACCCAGAGACAATGTGCAAAATGGCTACAAGGAGGAGACAGCTCAATTTCTCTGAGGCAGACACTCTCATCCTGACTAAGCTCTTCATGGCCAGGGATAGTAACTGTTTCTTCCTGCCAGGGAGGTAAATGTAAACAGACTAAGATTCCTGATGGTATCAGTCTGCTGTGACCTCAGTACAAGAAAGCACGGATTGCATCCCACTGTACCTGTGGCAATGGAGGGTGAATTGAAGAGCTCAAGGTGACAGGTGCCACTAGTGGGATTTGAACCCACCACTCTGAATGATAAGTGAACTGTTCTAACCACTAGGCTGCTGTCTTGTTTCTATGTTTCTACTGATCCATTAGGAGGGCAGCATGTTCATGTCAGAGTGTAAGATTCCCATTTCCATATATGCTGTGTCCTGGAAATAAGATACTGTGGCATGTGGAGGTGGAGTGATGTAACACTGTAACGTCAAGCCACACTGTGAATAACAAGGTAACATTGTAAATCATCTGTCACATACCTGCTACTTAACCTCCCTCTCCCTTCCCCACCCATTGTCTCCATACAGATAAGACTTCCTACTGTAGCATAAGAGGGATTACTTTCAGGGGTGAGATGCCAGCTGGAGGCAGACGCAGGTGAGTAACACTGCAGTGTCAAATACACATTCTAGTGCCTCCTTCTCCACTTCTCATTCATAATGGTCAAATGTGTAGTTGATGAAGAGCATGACTGTAACCAATGTTTATGTTTCCCACCTTTGTAACTCAGTCACCAGCTGCAGCACCCCTGGTCCTGCTGCTGCGGTCCCTAGGGAGAGGGAGGAGGAATGGTGTGGAAGAAGAGGAGGAGGAAGAGGAAGAAGAGGAAGAGGCGAAGGAGGAGCTGGCAGCAGCTGAAGAGAAGAGCCAGCCAGCAGCAGCAGCACCCCAGCCCAACATCCCACCCTACGTCTTGCCCACCCCAGCCTCCCTGTGCCACCCCAGGAGCAGCAGGACCAGCATTAGGAGGGGAGTAGAGAATGACACGGGGACAAAGTTTGTCCCCGTCCCCACCCTGTCCCCGTGGGTTCTGTCTTCATACCCACCCCATCCCCGCAGGCCTTGTCTCCACCCCGCCCCGTCCCTGCAGGCTCTGTCTGTCCCCGCCCTATTCCCACAGGTTCTGTCCCCATCCCTGCCCCATTCCCGTGGGCTCTGTCCTCAACTGCAGAAGCCTCGAGGCTCTGTCCTCAACTGCAGAAGCCTCGAGCAATTATGTTTTTATATTTAAATATTTTATTAAAGTATAAAAAGGAACAATATGCTGTGCAACTATTGTGAATAAATTACAAATAGAAAAGAATAATAACTGCAAGCAGCTACAATAACCCTCCTCACCATCAGCCTCTACCCTTCTAACCCCAATAATAGCTGATTTCTACTACCCCAAGGAATCCTAATGCACCCTGTTAAAATGTCCATGGGTACAAAATACAACCCGTTCTGTATGCCCTATAGGGAAGAAATATGCCCTATGAAGCACTGTTATAATTTTTTAACCTGTGGATGAATAAGAAGTCATCAACAGTCTCAGGATTCAGTCTAGCTGTCCTGTCTTCTACAGTCCTTCATGCTATAGAAGATGTCTTCTTAGAAGGTGTGCTCTAGTAGGATGTACAGGATCCCCCATGCAAAGTTTGCTAGTTGTGGCCAACATGTTTGCTTGTTTTTCCCAAAAAAAATCAAAATATCGTTGTCTGCATTACTCAAACATAAATAACAGTCCAGTTCATTAACAGGCTTCAAAGTAGAAAATGACATGAGGTCAAAGTTTGTCCCCATCCCCGTAGGTTCTGTCCCCATCCCCGCCTTGTCCCTGGCGATCTGTCCCCACCCCGTCCCCATAAGCTCTGTCCCCGTCCCCATCCCTGTGGTTACTGCGGGTCCCCATGTCATTCTCTAGAGGGGAGTATCTTTGAGGGAGAGGGTAATGGCTTCTTGTGGCTTTCCCTATCTCCCCCTGCATAGAATCTGAGGCACTGGCAGTTTCAGAAGCAGGTGCAGGTACAGTCACACCTTGGCTTGCACCTGCCACTGGAACTGAAGCTGTATTGGAAGAGATGAGGCCATTGACCAGCAAGTAAGGGCCCTGGAAACTCCTGTGGCCAGGATTGGGCATACTGTAGGGTGCCTATTCTCTGCCATAGAGCATGCTGGGATCCTAGGACCTGAGCACTGTTCTGCCCCACCTGCTGTGGCAGCTCCTGCAACTCTTGGGGTGGCCTCCCTCCCCTTGCCACAGTTTTTCATCCCCTTTCTCCAACCCTCTCTGTTTTTTGTAATTACTTTCCTTTGTGCTTTTCACTTCCCCTACCCTTTGTTTCATTGCTACCTTTTTTACATGCATATTTAAAATGAGAATTTTTTTATACTTAATTTACATTTTTTGGATAATATTGTAAATATTAACAGTTTTCATTTTATTTATATATTTTATTAAACCAAAGTTTATTGTTTATATGGTTGTCCTGTGTTTTCCTTTGAATGCCCATGGTTGCCCTGTCTGGTATCAAACGTTCAGAGGCTAATATGCTAGTTTCTTGCCCACTGTGAAGACTGGAAGGACAGGAGGAATAAGGAGAGCTGGCATGATGGCCTGTCATGATACATTTGTCACCTGCAAGGGTATCAAAAGGATAGATTTTGACCCAACACAGGCTATTCTGAGGGCTAGTGTATACCCATTTCATCTATGAGTCTTAATACAAAACCAGGGGAAGACACCATCTTCTGCTGCAGAACCCTCTTCTATAGATTCTTAGGCTGTTGTGGTAAACTGTGGACTACAGCAGCAGGCTGGATGCCAAGCTTTTCATTGAAGAGCACTGCATACTTATAGGATGCATCTCTGTGAATAGTGTGTATGCATAGTCACATGTGCGATTGGACCAATCACACTGCTTAGTTGATTTCATTAGTTTGCAAAATCTTTTATTGCTTGGCTCTGACCTTTTCTTATTGCCTTAGTTTCAGAGATCAATATTCAACAAACTGGTGAGTGATAACGTTATCTAGAATCTTAAGAGTAACATAAGGTAGCTAAAGAAGGAATTCCTGCAGTGAGTACACAGGGTCACAGAGTACAAGGCTTGTAATGCTGCCTCTAGCAGTTCCTGAGGGATCCAGCAGTGGAGCGAAGAGGATCCCCACTCTGAGGGATTAAATATCTCGCTCTGGAAAGTGCTTTCATGGGGAAAGAGACCGCAGATCTGTGTTCCATGTGTTAATGAAGATCTTCACATAAATGATGAGAAATGAGGTACCTGGTCATGTGGAAAGGAGGAGAGAGAGACAGAGTAAGAGAGGGAGGAATCCTGGCTATCCAGGGCTCTGCTAAAGAGTCCAGGGAGCAAGAACAAGAGATTCTACACTCTCTGAATCCCAAATGAATTAGGCATCATTTACAGAATAGCACCTACCGCCAGGATCCGCACAAGAATTTACATCAAGTAAACCCTAGGGCAAATCTTCATGCCTAAATTAGGCACAGATTCTCCAATTTCTATAACACTGCACATATCTTTAGTGAATGCCTCTGACCTGCTCATTCTCCTTCCACAGCCACGTGTCCTTTTCAGTTACACACTAAGGGGTATGTTTACTAAGGTGCATTAGTGTTTTTAACGCACCTGTAAAATTTAGGCGTGTTAAACGCTAACGCGCTTATACATTTCTATGGAAGCATTAGCATTTAACACGCTTACACCATTAAAAAGAACAATTTTCAAAACATTTTGAAACTGAGAATAATTGGATAAAAGCCAAATTTGCAAAGGTAACAAATTCCAGATCTTACTAGACAGATACCAAAAGGAGCTATTGTGAAAATGTATTAGCTGGATATTCTTAGCTGAAGAAAAACCCAATTTAATTGTAGCACTGAAATGATAACTCATTCTTAAGGAAAGGAAGGTCAATAAATCAACAAGCGATAATGGATAGCAACCTGAAATAATTTAATAGACTCAACAGACCACCTTAAATTCCACCGAATCTCTGTAGGCAACCTATGAAAGTCTCTCTCAACAGAAGAGATGCCTGATTGACCTTTTTGAATCTGTAAATCAATTTAGCTGCAGTGTTCTGTAAAAGTTGAAGTTTATATACAAATTTTTGTAATTCAACATATAGAACACTACAATAATCTATTTGATTCAAAACCAAAGCCTGTACCAGAACTCAAGAATCCTCTGGAAAGAAGAGGGGCCTTATTGTTCTTAATTGACGCAATTTATAAAACGCCTTTTTACATAAGCTATTTACTTGATTTCCTATAGTCAGCTAGGGTTCTAAAATAAACTCTAAGACTCTGGATGAAATTTCAAAAGGTAATTCTTCATCTGATTTTAACATAATAGGTTTGGAGATATCTGAAGTAGAGGTAACAAAATATAGCAGCTTGGTTTTAGTGGTTTTAAGTTTTAATAAATTCTTGAGTAGAGAGATGTGGTAGCCATGTTAGTCCACTTTTAAAGGTAATCAATAGAAATAAAACAAAATAAAACAAGAAAAAGAAAATAAGATGATACGTTTTTTATTGGACATAACTTAATACACTTTTGATTAGCTTTCGAAGGTAGCCCTTCTTCGTCAGATTGGAAATAAGCAAATGTTGGTAGATGACAGTATATATAAGTGAAACATCAAAGCATTTCAGTGACAGTCTAACAGGATGAGGGTGGGTTAGGTGAGAGACAGGGAAAGTCGGGTGGATGAGGGACAGGAAGATGTGCATGGCGATGAGGGTGACAAAGCAGTACAATTTTATGGTTTATAATGGGCTAGAAAACCCAGATCTTTGTTAAATCCTGTCTGGTGGGTGTCAAAATAATTCTGACTTCAAAGGTCTTACGTTCCTGTATTGTTTTAAAGTTCCCTTTTAGGATTCTTACCATAAAATCGCTGGTACAGTGTTCTGGTTTTGTAAAGTGCTGCCCCACAGAGGTGACATCCTGGTTGATACTAGCAATTTTCATATGGTGTCTATGTAAATTAAATCTCTTCTTTAGCATCTGACTTGTTTCTCCAATGTTGCACCCTTCATTGCATTTTTTACACTGAATGATATATATCACATTGGAAGATGAGCATGTGAAAGATTCCTTAATGTTGAATATTTTTCCTTTGTGAATGACCATGGGGTCCTGTGAAATGTTTTGGCATAGTTTGCAGCTGGATATATTCCAAGGATGGGTGCCATTCTCTTCTTTTTGAGTCTGTGTTGGGAGCTTACTTCTAATTAGCTTGTGTTTTAAGTTGGGTGGCTGTCGGAAGGCCAGCACTGTCTTGGTGCCCATCACTGTGCCCATGATATGCAGATAGATATCATTGTTAAAGCGGACATAGTTATGAGTTAGAATAAATTTGATTAATTTTGTAATCGTTCCTGGTGAGTATTGATGGTCCAGTGTGGATGTTTTTAGGAGCTTCTCACATGCAGCTATCCAGCTCATTTTTGAAAGAGAAGGGCGCCCATCTTCCGACACAAATCGGGAGATGGGCGGCCTTCTCTCAGGGCCAGCCAAATCGGCATAATCGAAAGCCAATTTTGGCCAGCCTCAACTGCTTTCCGTCGCAGGGATGGCCAAAGTTCAAGGGGGCGTGTTGACAGTGTACCGAAGGCGGGACGGGGGCGTGGTTAACAGATGGCTGTCCTTGGCCGATAATGGAAACAAGAAGAGCAGCCCTGACGAGCATTTGGCTGACTACTTGGTCCCTTTTTGTTCACGACCAAGCCTTGAAAAGGTGCCCGAACTGACCAGATGACTACTGGAGGGAATCGGGGATCACCTCCCCTTACTCCCCCAGTGGTCACCAACCCCCCTCCCACCCAAAAAAAAAAATTTAAAACATTTTTTGCCAGCCTCTATGCCAGCCTCAAATGTCATACCCAGCTCCATCACAGCACTATGCAGGTCCCTGGAGCAGTTTTTAGTGGGTACTGCAGTGCACTACAGTGCACTTCAGGCAGGTGGACCCAGGCCCATCCTCCCTACCAGTTACACATGTGGTGGTAACTGGGAGCCCTCCAAAACCCACCCGAAAACCACTGTACCCACATCTAGGTGCCCCCCGTTACCCTTTAAGGGCTATGGTAGTGTTGTACAGTTGTGGGTAGTGGGTTTTGGGGGGCTCAGCACACAAGGTAATGGAACTATGCACCTGGGAGCAATTTGTGAAGTCCACTGCAGTGACCCCTAGGGTGCCCGGTTGGTGTCCTGGCATGTGAGGGCGACCAGTACACTACAAATGCTGGCTCCTCCTATGACCAAATGGCTTGGATTTGGCCGATTTTGAGATGACCGTCTTTAGTTTCCATTATCAGCGAAAACCAATGGCGGCCATCTGTAAGGGCGACCATCTCTAAGGTCGACCCAAATGTTGAGAGTTGGCCATCTCTGACCATATTATTGAAAAAAAAGATGGCCACCCATCTTGTTTCGATAATATGGTCGAGGATGCCGCTTTACGGGTCCATCCTTAGAGATGGGCGCCCTTATAGATGGGCGCCCCCGTTCGATTATGCCCCTCCACGCCATCTGCATGGGGAATGTTGCTGTATAGTGATTTTGCATCCATAAGTACATAAGTAATGCCACAGTGGGAAAAGACCAAGGGTCCATCGAGCCCAGCATCCTGTCCACGACAGTGGCCAATCCAGGCCAAGGGCACCTGGCAAGCTTCACAAACGTACAAACATTCTATACGTTATTCCTGGAATTGTGGCTTTTTCCCAAGTCCATTTAGTAGTGGTTTATGGACTTGTTCTTTAGGAAACCGTCTAACCCCTTTTTAAACTCTGCTAAGCTAACCGCCTTCACCACTTTCTCCGGCAACGAATTCCAGAGTTTAATTACGCGTTGGGTGAAGAAAACTTTTCTCCAATTTGTTTTATATTTAAAACATTTTATTGAACAAGAAAAGAAACAAATACAAACACTGTAGATTCATGTCATCATTTACAACAATTTCACCCCCACCCATTCCCCCTTCCCCTTCCCACCTCACCTCCCCCCTTCCCATTCCTGATAACCTTTATCATGAGACTAGTCCGGTGAGAAAAGAAGCCGTTTACGTGCCACTGGGTGAAGTGTCATCAAAAAACGCTGCCACGTATATTTAAACTGTCGTTGCTCAGCAAATGAGGCCCTTTGCAAGCTACACCTCTCCAATTTTACCAAGTCTATCATGTGCGTTCTCCACACTGACACCGAGGGTCCATGCGCCTCTCTCCAATACAATAGGATCACTTTCTTCCCCATCAATACTGACTTGCGTAAGAATTGTAGCAAGCCCGCTGGGGGTCTATCCTCCAGCTGGAAGTCCTCAAATAGAATCTGCGCTGAAACTGGAACGGGTTTCTTCCAGAGCTGAGATGCGCTACGCATGACCTGTGTCCAAAAGCTGGAAATGTCTGGGCACTGCCAAAACATGTGTGCCAAGGTGGCCAGGTCCTGCGCGCATTTAGGGCAGGCTCCCTTTGTATCCATCCTCGCTCTGTATGCCCTCCTTGGTGATATGTGGAGTCTTAAGGCAAACTTATACTGTAATTCCCAGTATCTTGGAAATGTCTCTCTCCTTTGAATAGATGTGAAGTGCTGACGAAATTGATCCTCTGTTATGATAGTTTGTAAATCCTCAGTCCATTGATCTATGAGTTTCTTGAAATTTATTTCTTCAGTCGTATCCTTAAGGTATCTATGATGAAAACGCAGTGGTACTGCAGTACTAGCGTTTAAGGTGAGTGCTTCGCTCAACACATCCTGCACATCCTCAGTTAGATTAGACCACCCTAAGGAGGTAATGTAATGCTTTATCTGCAAATATGCAAGCCAATCAGTGTGCTTTAAGCCAAAAGACTGTCTAAGTTCGGTAAAGGGTTTGACAGTTCCTTCCTCTGTGATCATTTGGCTTATATATTTTATCCCTTGCAATGTCCAGTGTCGGAACTCTCTCGACTCTGTACCTGCTATAAAGTCTGGATTGCGGTTGAGGGGCAGATATGGAGTGCTCGCTGCAGAGAATCCATGTCTCCGACAGAGCCACCTCCAGGCTGCTCTGGACGACCGCAGCATTGGATTGTTCCTTATGTCCCGAACCCGTGCTCCAGGTATTGTGTGCAATAGCCAACTGAGGTGTGCAGATGGCATCAAAGCCCCCTCTACTGCTCTGTCCGAAAAGTCATTAGTCTCTGCGATCCAATCTCGTATGTGTCTCATGGCACATGCTACAGACAGATATTTAATATTGGCTAGTCCCATACCTCCCTGTTCTTTAGGTTTCTGCAAACTAGAAACTGGCAATCTCGGTTTCCGTCCCCTCCATAAGAATCCTTGCAAGGCGTTATGTAATATTCTTTCTTCTTTTCTCCTCAGCGCCAGTGGTAGCATTTGAAACAAATACAGCCAGCGAGGTGCTAGCAACATGTTAAATAATGAAATGTGTCCCACCAGCGCCAAGGGGACCCCGCCCCAAAGACCCAACAATCTTTTTGTTTCAATAAGTAATGGAATTACATTTTTCTCATATAATTTCATGGGATCAACAGTAATGGTCACCCCTAGATAAATAATTTGTTCCCTTGCCCATGTTAGTGGAAATGTCCCTTTCCATGCCAATTGAGTCTCCTCTTGTATTGGCATTGCCAAGGATTTGATGAGGTTCAATTTGTACCCCGAAAGGTTACCATACTCCTCTATTACTTGAAGCAGCCTGGACAAGGAGCTCTGCGGTTCACTTAAGAGAACAAGGAGGTCATCCGCATATGCGAGCACTTTAAGTTTACAATCATTCAGACACACTCCCCCTATATCCCCATCTGCACGAATCATGCATAATAATGGTTCTAACACTAAAAGGAACAGCAAGGGAGACAGGGGGCAACCCTGTCTGGTCCCACCACCAATGGGAAAGGAATCTGTCTGCACTCCATTTACTAACACACGAGCCTGGGGCGTAGTATACATAGCCTGTATAGCATCCAGATACCACCCATGCAGTCCCACCCTCCGTAAAGTTGTGAACAGGAAAGGCCAGCCCACCCTATCAAATGCCTTTTCTGTATCTAAACTCACGATCAGATATGGGTTACGGCTGGCCCTTCCATGCAGTACTGCAGCTATGAGTCTCCTAACGTTGATGACAGACTGCCTTCCCTTCACGAACCCCACCTGGTCTCCTTGTATCACCCGGGGTATCATCGGTGACAATCTCTCTGATAAGATTTTAGACAAGATCTTTATATCCACATCGATCAATGAGATTGGTCGGTAAGACCCCGGGTGCATGGGATCCTTCCCTGGTTTGGGTATAAGGCTAATCAGCGCTGTATTGGTGTGTTGGGGGAATTTCTTTTCTTCTACTACTGTTGTATAATAGTCTAATAAGGGACCAGTAATCTGGTTCTGCAAGATCTTAAAAAATTCTCCCGTGTAGCCATCTGGCCCAGGGGCCGAGGAGTGCTTTAATGCTTTGATGGCTCTCTGAATCTCCCTAGTGGAGATTGGTGAGTTAAGTGACTCTGCCATCTCTTCCGACAAATGTAGCATGCCAGATTGTTCTATATACTTCTTCATTTCCGCCTCTGATCTCTGTGATATCTCTGGTGCATATGCTTTTGCGAAATAATTCCTAAAAATCTTAGCAATCTCTGTGAGATCTGCAATGGGAGTACCGTGTTCATCCTTCACCACTGATATGTAGTGAGGTCTCAGCATTCTTTTAGCTAAGCGCGCCATCATGCCCCCAGTTTTTTCCCCAAATCTAAAGAATCTATATTTCTGGTAGAGGAGTGCTCTAGTTGTTTTCTCATGTATGAGACTGTTGAGCGCCACTCTAGTGGCTGTCAAAGTTTCATATGTGTTCTGTGTGGGCTGTCTTGTATATCTCTTTTTTAGAGCTCTCAACTTATTTTCCAGTTCCACTATTTTAGCAGTTATTCTACGGTTTCTCCCACTGACATACGATATTATACTCCCTCTGATTACTGCTTTTGCAGTTGACCAGAACAGTACGGGGTCTTCTATATGCTGACTATTCGTGGACTCAAACTCTTGCCATTTAGATTGTAGATAAGTGACAAACTCCCTTGAAGATGATAGGTAAGTTGAGAACCTCCAATGTGGTGCACTCTGAAAGTAGTGGGGCGCCTGTAAGTCCACCCATACCATCACGTGGTCGGAGATCCCCTCGGGCCCTATTGTGGCTTCAGATATGTGTTGGAAAATGTGCTGTGTCACAAAAATATAATCCAGCCGAGATTGTGTTTTATGTGCCCTGGAAATATGTGTAAAGTCTAGCTCCTCCGAATGGAGGAGTCTCCAAGGGTCCACCACCCCCAACGCTGTGGTGAACAATTCTAATTCAGTGGGTGAATGTGTGGGTCTATGGGACCCTTGCCCTGTGCGGTCTAATGTTGGATCTATCACCGCGTTCATATCTCCAGCTAGTATCAGTTGCAGGTTTGGATATTTCTGGCATTCTTTCAATAGGTGTGCAAACAGTTCTGTCTTGTTCCCTACAGGGGCATATAGGGCCACCAATAAGAACTCTCGTCCCTGCACATTTACCTGAAGCCCCACAAATCGGCCCTTTACGTCTTTAAAAAGTAACTTAGCATTGTATTGTAGGGATTTACTAAACAGAATGGCCACTCCCCCTCTTCGCCCATCAGCAGGAGAATCATACACTTTCCCAACCCAATAACGTATTAATTTTTTGTGCTCCTCTGATGAGAGCCTCGTTTCTTGGAGGCAAACAATGTCTGCCTGTTGCCTTCTCAGAGCTTGTAAAATTTTTGTTCTCTTAGCTGGCGAAGTAATGCCACAAACATTCCAAGATACCATTCGTACATATCTACCTTTTTGTCTAACCATTATCTATAGACCAAGATTCTTCTGAGTATAGTACTTTATATCTCAACCCTAGGGCGCCCAGCCTCACCCCAGGGAAGCCCAGGCTATCCATTCCAGTGTGTTTATTTGGTGTCCACCATTCCCAGTTACTATTCATTCGTCCATCTCTTCTCTCTTCCCAGACTATATTAGATTCTTGTCCCCAGTTACTTTCCCTTCCCTCCCTTCCCTCCCCTTCCCCTATCTCTCCCGTCCCTTCTTTACCCTTTACATGCATCCGACCCACAAATGAGTCAGATATCCAGGTCATGTTCAATGCCATCGGCCCCAACCCTATCCTATATGATATCATTAACTCTCACAAGACAATTATTTATAACATTCCTTCCAGTTATCTTGTTTAACAGTGAACGATAACCTCTGTGCATTTTCTACTAATATTGCATTATCAAACAAACCACATTACCAGTCTCAGCATTGGATGATAACTGTTTCACTTATCCAATAACTGTGCCACATATTCTTGTGCAGCCTCAGTGGCGGTAAACTTTTTCCACTGATTATTGTGGTGTATTTTAAGAATCGCTGGATATAGCAGCAAAAATTTTATATTGTGCTCGTGAAGCTTCTTGCACAAGGGAGTAAACTGCTTCCGTTGTTCCTGGAGCATCATTGAGTAATCCTGGAATATTAGAATCTTATGCCCTTTATATTGCAGTGTGGCGCGTTTCATGCGATATCCCCTGAGAATTTTTACCTTGTGGGTATAATTGTGGACTTTTATTAGCACCGCTCGTGGAGTTCGGTGGCCATCTTGAAGTCTCCCCACGCGGTGCGCTCTTTCTAGGCATAAGGGCCCGAATGTGTCTGATAAGGCCAGTTCTTCAGCCAGCCACTTCTCTAGTATTGTCGGAAGATCTCTGTCTCCTATTTCCTCTGGGAGTCCTATGATTCGAAGATTCGCTCGTCGAGACCTGTTTTCTAGGTCGTCCATTTTCTCCTCCATCCTGCTCACTTTCTTTTGAAGCTGTTCCACTGCCGTTTCTGTTGCTGGGCCCGCATCCTCTAGTGCGGAGACCCGATTCTCTAGCTCTCCTGCTCTTCTATTGATGTCGGTAAGTAACGCTTCGATACTTACTATTCTCTCCTCTAAACGATTGATTTGCGGCTCCAGCGCTTTCCCAACTGCAGCTATTATTTGTGAGACTTGTTCCTCGGAGAAAACTGGTCCCTCCTGTTGCTTTTTCTCCTCCATTTTTGCTCCCAGCGCTTTCGTTTTCTCCTTCTCGCGTTTCACTCCCTTGCCTACCATTCCGCTCGGGGAACTCTCCAAATACTTTTCCATTCACTCCACTCCCTTGCAGTTATCAGGATTTGTGCCAGAACTGTCCCGTTTAGAGTTATAAAGTTCAATTTTCGGGTTGGGGCCTCGGAGAGCTAGCTCTACACGTCTGGCTCTCTCACAGCATCACGTGACCTCCCTCCGATTTGTTTTAAATTTACTACACTGTAGTTTCATCGCATGCCCCCTAGTCCTAGTATTTTTGGAAAGCGTGAACAGACGCTTCACATCATAGGAGCCAACTTTTCAAAATTATTGGGGGTGCTAAGCCCAATGGAAATAATCCCTCCCTGGACACATACAAGGAATTTTCTCAATATTGGGGTGCTCAAGCACACACAGCACCCACAGAGTCGGCTCCAATGCTTCACATCCACCTGTTCCACTCTACTCATTATTTCATATACCTCTATCATGTCTCCCCTCAGCCGTCTCTTCTCCAAGCTAAAAAGCCCTAGCCTCCTTAGTCTTTCTTCATAGGGAAGTCGTCCCATCCCCGCTATCATTTTAGTCGCCCTTCGCTGCACCTTTTCCAATTCTACTATATCTTTCTTGAGATGCGGCGACCAGAATTGAACACAATACTCAAGGTGCGGTCGCACCATGGAACAATACAATGACATTATAACATCCTCACACCTGTTTTCCATACCTTTCCTAATAATACCCAACATTCTATTCGCTTTCCTAGCCGCAGCAGCACACTGAGCAGAAGGTTTCAGTGTATTATCGACGACGACACCCAGATCCCTTTTTTGGTCCGTAACTCCTAACGTGGAACCTTGCATGACGTAGCTATAATTCGGGTTCTTTTTTCCCACATGCATCACCTTGCACTTGCTCACATTAAACATCATCTGCCATTTAGTCGCCCAGTCTCCCAGTCTCGTAAGGTCCTTCTGTAATTTTTCACAGTCCTGTTGCGAGTTAACGACTTTGAATAACTTTCCAGCTTATAATCGAAAGACAAAAACGCCTATATTGCGACCTAAATCAGGAGATAGGCGTTTATCTCCCAAAAACGAATAACGCGGTATAATCGAAAGCCGAACTTGGACGTTTTCAACTGCACTCCATCGCGGAAGTGTACAAAGTTGATGGGGCATGTCAGAGGCGTGGTGAAGGCGGGACTGGGGCATGGTTATCACCCGAACAGAGATGGGCGCCTTTCGCCAATAATGGAAAAAAAATATGCGTTTTTAGCGAGAATTTAGGGCACTTTTACTGGACCCTGTTTTTCCACGAATAAGGCCCCAAAAAGTGCCCTAAATGACCAGATAACCACTGGAGGGAATCGGAGATGACCTCCCCTGACTCCCCCAGTGGTCACAAACCCCCTCCCACCACAAAATATGCCGTTTTACAACTGTTTATTTTCACCCTCAAATGTCATACCCACCTCCCTGGCAGCAGTATGCAGGTCACTGGAGCAGTTATTAGGGGGTGCAGTGGACTTCAGGCAGGTGGACCCAGGTCCATCCCTCCCCTACCTGTTACAATTGTGCTGCTTAATGCTTATTAGTCGTCCAACCCCCCAAACCCACTGTACCCACATGTAGGTGCCCCCCTTCACCCCTTAGGGCTATAGTAATGGTGTAGACTTGTGGGCAGTGGGTTTTGAGGGGGATTTGGGGGGCTCAACACACAAGGGAAGGGTGCTATGCACCTGGGAGCTCTTTTACCTTTTTTTTTGTTTTTGTAAAAGTGCCCCCTAGGGTGCCCGATTGATGTCCTGGCATGTGAGGGGGGACAGTGCACTACGAATCCTGGCCCCTCCCATGAACAAATGCCTTGGATTTATTCATTTTTGAGCTGGGCGCTTTCATTTTCCATTATCGCTGAAAAACAAAAACGCCCAGCTCACAAATTGTCGAATAAAACATGGATGTCTATTTTTTCCGAAAATACAGTTCGGTCCGCCCCTTCACGGACCCGTTCTCGGAGATAAACGCCCATGGAGATAGATGTTTTCGTTCAATTATGCCCCTCTTTGTGTCATCAGCAAATTTAATTACCTCGCTAGTTACTCCCATCTCTAAATCATTTATAAATATATTAAAAAGCAGCGGTCCTAGCACAGAGCCCTGGGGAACCCCACTAACTACCCTTCTCCATTGTGAATACTGCCCATTTAACCCCACTCTCTGTTTCCTATCCTTCAACCAGTTTTTAATCCACAATAGGACATTTCCTTCTACCCCATGATCCTCTAATTTCCTCTGTAGCCTTTCATGAGGTACCTTGTCAAATGCCTTTTGAAAATCCAGATACACGATATCAACCGGCTCCCCTTTGTCCACATGTGGTAATTGGTTGATATTTTTCAATTTATTTAGAAAGTGTGTGGTGTCTTGTATGAAGCTGTTTGTCTTGTGTGCGAGAGGTTTCAGAATCCCCTCTATAAGTCCAGATATTTTCTCTGTGAGTGTGCCAATACCCGATATGATTGGGCTGCCATGGTTTCCAGGTTTGTGGATTTTGGGTAGCATGTAGAATGTGCCCACAGAAGGCTGGTTTGGTATGAGTTTCTTCAGATGTGGCTGTACTTGTTTAGGAAATGTTCTGATAAGATCTTTCAGCTGTTTTGTATAATCTTTCAGCTGTTTTGTGTCTGAGAGCTGTCTATGCCCTTCTTCGATGTATTTTTGTGTGTCCATAATCACCACTGAGCCTCCTTTGTCTGCAGGTTTGATGAAAATGTGTTGGTTATTTTGTAGAGTTCTTATGGCCGCTCTTTCTGGTGCAGTAAGATTGTAGAGAATTTTTTTTTGTTTGCTGGAAAGTTGTGATTTTACCCTGTCTCTGTAACTTTCTATGTAGTTGTCCAGCTTGTTGTTCTGTCCATCCTGTGGGGCGAAATATGTGCTCTTTTGTTTAAAACTGTTTTCCAGTCTGTTCGGAGTTCCTTTGTTGTGGAAATGTGCCTTCAATAAATATGCCTTCAATACATTCTTGGAAACCCACAATTGAGTTTTTTCTATGCTATCCAAAATCAATTGATAACCACATCGTATTCAAAACCTATTGGGACCAAAATAAAGATACCATCAGCATAAAAAAGAACCAAATGCTGTGAAGACTCCATAAAAGACCCAAGAGCTCATAAATACATTTAAGAGAATCGGTAACATTGGACATCCTTGGGGGACTTCATGTTTAGGAGTCCAGGGCTTTGAAAATATGGCATTCTTCTTTACACTATAGCTTCATTTGGTAAGAAATTCCTCGACCATTCCAAGACCTGCCGAGCAAAACCAAGCTCAATTAGCCTTTCTATAAGTAGTATATGGTCCACCATATCGAAGGCCCCAGAGACATCAAACTGCAGGAGAACAGAAGGAATTTTTTGTCTTAATAAAGATTTAACCTTGGAAACCAAACTAAGGAGTAAAGACTCAGTACTGTGCATGGGTCAAAACCCATGCTGTGAGTTATGCAAACTTTGAAAGGTATCCATACTAGCCATTGGCTGGAAATTTGAAGGTATCGACAGATCAAACCCTTCAGATTTAGGGATAGGTGTTAAAATGATCTCTGTTAGAACACAAGGAAAATTCCCTTCACGAAATGAAGTGTTAACAAAATCAGTCAACCAACTCACTACCTAATTTGGAATGCTT
Organism: Microcaecilia unicolor; assembly: GCF_901765095.1. Classification (NCBI taxonomy): domain Eukaryota; kingdom Metazoa; phylum Chordata; class Amphibia; order Gymnophiona; family Siphonopidae; genus Microcaecilia; species Microcaecilia unicolor. Next base: position 299,793,309 of record NC_044033.1, read on the forward strand.
CTTAATAAAAAAGGATAGCTATTTAAAAGGAAAAATTTGCCTGCTAATGATTTCAATTTAAGCAGTACTTCATTTTCTTGAACCATGGTAAAAGAGGACCATAATCGGTAAACAAATATATTTTTAGATGGAACACTAGCATCTCCCATTACTCTCAAACTGCTATTGGGAATCTAAGTTGTACCACTTATAATTGAACATCCTTATTGATTTAAACAATTGACTACTACATCTTGACAACCTATATAAGATCTGTTGATATTACTAGGGCTGCAATTTAATTGCAGTTAACTCTGTGATTAATGCATTAATTATTAATCAGGATTAAAAATAATCATGTAGCAGCATCTCCTGTCTCCTCCAAACATCTTTTATGTTCTCTTCCACTCCCAAGCGCTTTCCTCAGCATGATCCAGCACCTTCCCTAAACACGAGATTCAACATCACCCCCTCCCCCACACCAGTCTACCTTATAGGTGGTCTTCTGTTGGTCCCTGGCAGCGGCATCGTTGCATATACACTGCCTGAAGCCTGATCCAAAGCTTTCCCTCTGGCCCATCCAAAGGAGGCAGGATTGGTCAGAGAGAAAGCTTTGGATCAGGCTGCAAGCAGTGTATGTGCAATGTTGCTGCTGGGGACCAGGAGAAGACCACCTGAAAGGTAGACTAGTGGTGGTGGTGGTAGGGAGGGGGATTGAGAGGGGGAAGATGCTGACTCTCAGGTAGTGGGAGGGGAGGGAGATGCAGATCCATGAGCAGAACTGGAAGGGCCACCGGTGGAAGCTAAGGCCGAGGTGGTGAGCTCCAGTAGCCATGAGAAGATCTTGGTGGTGATCACCACCAAGTTTTTGTTGTTGCTCATGGGGGGTGGAAGGGACAGAGAGAGAGGTTCTGGACAATGGGAGGGAGGAAGGGAAGAGAGAGAAAGAGAGAGAGAGAGAGAGAGAGAGAGAGAGAGAGAGAGAGAGAGAGAGAGAGAGAGAGAGAGAGAGAGAGAGATAATGGACCCCAGGAAAGAAAGAGAGTGAATGTACCTGGAGTAAGAGGAGAGGGAGGGAAGGAAGGAAGAGAAAGGGAGAGATGTTGGATCTGGATATGGGGAAAAAATGATCAGTTCTTTAGAGAAGGGAAGGGGGATGGTAATATACCGCCTTTCTCTGGTTACAATCAAAATGGTGTACATTTTATATGCAGGTTCTTATTTTGAACCTGGGGCAATGGAGGTTAAGGGCCCCTTTTATAGAGCAGCAGTAAGCCTAAAGCGGGCTTATCACTCGCTCTTTCAGGACTAGCACCTGCCCAACACGGCCACCGGTGATAGTCCCGTCCCAAATGAGTGCCATTTCTGGGGGAAAAAGAAAATCCCTGGAAATGGCTTGCATGGCAGTAACCTGGCGGTAATCGGGCATCACCGTGTGCTGCCTGGTTACCGCCAGAGTAGTGCAGGGGCCCTTATCACCACCTCAATGGGTGGCAGTAAGGGCTCCCCACCGCATGGCCATGCGGTAAGAGTTCTCTTACTGCATGGCCATGTGTGTCTGAGGACTTTTTACCCACTGCCGGAAAAAGAGCCCTGGAGCACGGGGAAAATGGCCCCCATCACTAGCACAGAGCCCTTTTTCCCACAGCTTAGTAAAAGGACCCCTAAGTGACTTACCCAGAGTCACAAGGAACTGTAGTGGGAATTAAATAAATAAGTACATTTAAATTAAATATCTTTTATAGTGTGATGAATAACAATTAACTGTGATTAAAAATTATAATTGAAATGCAGCCCTATATTACATATGAGTTTAATGGGGGAAACCAATAAGTACTTAACAAAATGTCGTAACATCTCTGTAAGCCACTAGAGGGCTTTACACTTTTTTTCAGGCACAGATTGTATGCAGGCAATAACTTAAAATGTACACAATCAATTGTACATATATTAATTCATAGGCATACATATGTGCAAATGATTGGCACACACTTAAAATTTTTAGGTGCCAAACAGACCAAATGCATGCTTATGAATATGCACTCCTAACAGAAAAGCCTCCACATTTTGGACTATAAACTGGTTTTTGCTTATTACCTCAAAAGGTCTGATACCATCCAAAAATTTACACAGGTGATTGTCTGATTTGACCCAAACAAGATTTTTATTTCAGTCACAAAACAAACTAACCAATTGGCTTGTGCCATGCATTCATTTCTGTTAATACAAATGGATGCCCCTTTCACCTCTAAACCAAATCTTTTTAAATGAGAGCCACTGCAGCTACAGTAGCTCTTCTGAAGACTCCTTGGTTGGATACTATTTGTAAAACAGCAACGTGCTCCTCACTTTATATCTTTATCTCTACCACTTGGATAAATCTACTTTAAAGGAGAGTGCATTTGGTCAAAGTGTGTTTGCCAGTCTAACTGGGTGATGTGGGAATGCTCACACTGTTTTCTGTGGGCTACTCTTAAAATATTAGACAATACATAAAGATACGAGTCAATCTAAGCATGGAAGTCACGTGTGTGTCTGACTCGGTCCTTTCTTGTTGATGGAAAAAGTATTATTGCTTACCCACTGCTTTTTTTGTGCCAGTACGCGCAGGTACGGCGTACCGGCACCTTTTCTCCCAGGGCTGGCTCACCTGCCCACCCTCAGCTCCCCAACTTTCCATTCGTGCCGTCCTGCATTGAAATCTTTTATATCACCTCAAGTCGCAGCGGTGAAGCGGCAGTGAAGGCAGCAGGCAGGCTCGCCTCCTTGCTTCCCTTCCCTCTCAGCATCCTGCTTTCCTCTGATGTAATTTCCTTTCCACGAGGGTGGGATGCTGAGAGGGAAGGGAAGTGAGGAGGCAAGCCTGCCTGCTGCCTTCACTGCTGCTGTGCCGCTGCGACTTGAGGTGAAAAATAAAAGATTTCAAGGCAGGGTGGGCAGCAGGAATGGAAAGTTGAGGAGCTCAGGGTAGGCAGGTAGGGCTGGGGTTGCAACTGGAACTCAGGGGCAGGTGGAGGCTGGGGCGAGGTACTGGACATGGATGGGAGGGGAGGGGGCAAAGGAGAATTGCTGGACATGGAGGGGAGGGCAGAGGAGAATCGCTGAACATGGATGGAAGGGAAGGATAGGGCAAAGAAGAATCACTGGACATGGATGATTAGGGGACGGTAGAGGAGAATCGCTGGACATGGATGGGAGGAGAGGGAAGGGGAGGGGAGAGAGGACAATCACTGGACATGGATGGGAGGGAAGGATAGGGGCAAAGGAGAATTGCTGGACATGGATGGAGGAGAGGTCAGGAGAAATGCTGGACATGGATGGAGGAGAGGGAAGACAGGAAGGAGATGTACATGGATGGAGGGGAGGGGAAGGGAAGAAGAAATGCTGGATATGGATGGAGTGGAAAACAGGGAAGAGAGGAGAAATGTTGGAGGGAAGGAAAGATAGAGGAAGGAGATGCACACGGAGGGGAAGGGAGAGAGGAGAAATGCTGGACATGGGTGGAGGGGAGGGAAGACAGGAAGTAGATGCACATGGATGAAGTGGAGGGGAGAGGAGAAATGCTGGACATGAATGGAGGAGAGGGAAGATAGAGGAGGAGATGCACATGGATTTAGGGGAGAGAGGAGAAATTGTGGACATGGATGAAAGGGAGGAAAGACAGAGAAAGGAGATGTACATGGATGGAGGGGAGGGGACAGAGTTGAAATGCTAGACATGGATGGAGAGGAGGAAAGAGAGGACGTGAGATGAACATGGATGGAGGGGAGGGGGAGATGAGAAATGCTGGAACTGGACGGATGGGAGGGAAGAGAGAGGAGGAGATGCACATGGATTTAGGGGAGACAAGAAATTCTGGGCACAGATGGAGGGGAAGGGAGAAAGTTGAAATGTTGGACATGGATGGAGGGAAGGGAAGAGAGAGGAAGTGAGATGAACATGGATGGAGGGGAGGAGAACGGAGGAATGCTGGACATAGTTGGAGGTGGAGAGGAAAAATGCTGGACATAGATGGATGAGAGGAAAGAGAGAGGAAGGAGATGCATATGGATGGAAGGGAGAGAAGACTAGGAAGGAGATGCATACTGATGGAGATGAGGGAAAGGGAAAAGAGGAGAAAAACTGCACATGGATGGAGAAAATAGGCAAAAGCTGGATCCACTCTATACCTCCTACAGTCAAGTCTGTGGAGGACCCAGCTTTTACCTATGCATGCAGGGCAAGAAATGAAGATGAAAGGAGGAAAGTAAAGAAATAAATGGAATGGAAGCCCTGGAAACGGAGTTAAGGGAACAGATAGAGAGCAGCAGAATCAGAGACTGGGACCAACATGATCAGAAAAACGAAGTCACCAGACAACAAAGGTAGAAAAATCATTTTATTTTCATTTTAGTGTTTGTAATATGTCCAATTTGAGAATTTGCATCTGCTGTCTTATTTTGCACTGGGTATACTGAAGCTGTAACAGCTTAAAGAAATTATTTATAATGGAAAAAAATCACAAGTAATTTTTTTCTCCTACACTGGTATAGTATTTTCAATGTGTCTGTTTATATGTGCCAATGCTGGTATAAGGGGTGTGTGGCTACTGTGGGTGTGGCTACCACAGGGGCAGAGATTGCCAGCGAACGCCAGTAGCTTTGGTACTTTGTTCAACGAGATATAGTTACAATTTTCGTACCAGTATTCTCTATAACGATTATCGCTACATCACGCACACAGCCTTTTTAAAGGCAAAGTGTTCATTGAATTAAATCTTATTGAATATTCTATAAGAACTTATATTGTCAGAGAATACATATATGGTGCAACAGACTCCTGACGCAGGCCGGTTGGGCCGAAACACAGCTGTGTCGAGTCATATTACCTCAATAAATATATAACCAATTTTTTATCTTACTTGTGTCGTCCCCCTTTTTTGTTTTTTAATTTTCGTTATATCTTCATTTTTTGTTTTTGTTTTTTATTTTCCTGCCTTTTATTTTTCCCTTTTTTTCATCCTTTTGATCTTTTGTGTCATCTTCGCTGTTTTGGATTATTACCACAGGGGCAGAGCCATAGATGGTGACCCCCGCCCATAATGAATACCAGTACCTTTTTTACTACAAAAGCACTGTGCTTACCTGTAACAGAGGTTTTCTTTAGACAGTAGGACTAATCAGACAAAGAGTTCCTCCAACCTTCACAAGAGTTGCATTCATTTTCAGAACTATTGAACTAATCGAAGAGCTGAGGTGTTATGTGTGGGAAACGATATACATTCTTAGAACTTTACCATAAGTCTGATCTCTGTGAGAGCTGTTCTGCCTCAATGGCATGCAATGACATCACCCACTTGCATACTCGATCAATCCTGTCTACAGAAAACACCTGATACAGGTGAGTACGTGTTTTCTTTCTAAAACAACCGAATGTTTGCACACGCACACACACACACACAAAGGTTATAAAGAATTTCATGAGCAGTGCTCCACACAGTTTCCTCACTTGTTATTTCAATTGTTATATATATATATTTTTTTTTATTTTTTGAAAAGTTGGGGAAGTGGTTGAAAAAATAAATAAGATAATTCAACTTATTCTTGCTATACACTGCCTTAGGGGTTGTAGCTTGAACTAACCGTGTAGATGCCCATAGGAATATTATGGGTATCTATATGGTTACCACACGCTAAAAACGCTAGCTCACCTTTGTAAAAGACTACCTTAGTGATTTGTTTTCAAAAAGCTGGTAAATACATCCTTGTAAACATATATATATATATTCTAAAGGATAATCCCAGAACTCTTAGCTTTTTTAATTGTTGAGTTATCTGGAAAAGTTATAATATTACAAAATATAAAAGAAAAGAATTGTTTTTGTCCCTTGGATATTGCTTGCATTTTGTTCTCTTATCTTTCTTTTTTTTCTGCTTGATTTCCCCACATGCAGTATGGTTCTTATGAATCTTAATTAGTCAGTGTTTTGTTTTGTTTTGTGTTTTGCCATCAAAGTCATTAGAAGAAACTGATTTAATGTCAGCACCCATGTGGCAGAATAGAGTAATAATTTCTCTGATGAAGCAGCCAAGAGCTTAGATAATATGGATGCTAGGCCTTCATGGAACGAATGTCTCGTGTTTAATTATAGCGTTATAATTATGCTTGAGCCCAAAAGCAAATTTCATGATTTAATCCATTTATCAAGTATTTCATGTGAACAGAAATTGCTAATGTTTATGTAGGTATTTGAACTGGGAAGCACTGATACCAATAACAATATTACAGTACAGTCTCGATTAAATGACCTCCGCTAATCCGACCATCAGGCATAGCCGACAGACAACCCCCTCCCCCCCGGTGATGTCATCGTGTTGCTGTTAAGAAGTGTGCAGGTTCTCTTCTTGTTTTCCAGCTTCATACACTGCTAGTCAGTGTTAGTAAACAGTACCGTATTTTAAATACAGATATCTGATGTCTGTTCTTTAGACATCAAGTAAGTTTTCCATGCATTTTTTAAGGGGCTACCATCTCTCTATATAAAAGGCAACCCCAACGTTCTGAAGCCTCCACGGAAGTTGAGGCGCCCGAGATATCCGGTGTGCCCTGGAGTGTCTGCACCGCCCTCGCATCAAAACGTCATGACGTCGAGGGCGGAGCTATAACACTCGAGGGCCGAAACGCGAGGCGAACGCGAACCCCGAACAAGTAACGCAAGTAGCTCCGAGGGACAGAGGGAGGGGGCCCCTTGCTAGCGCCCATTTCATTGCACTCAGAAACGGGCATTTTTTCCTAGTTTTCTATATTATACAACTTTTCACTTATCCAACAACAGCTCAGTCCCGTTTACTTAAGATAGTCAAGACTGTACTGTATCCTGCATAGATTCCAGTGACCCCTTCTGGTTAACCAGTACAAGCAGGGATGGCTCAAGCCAATCTGCTGCTTGAGGAGCAGGATGAGATGGCGCCCCCCCCCCCCCCCCAGCCCACCAGAATCCCACCCCACTTCCTCAGAGTTATAATCAGGGAGTAAAGTGGTTGGGAGTGATGGAGAACAGCAAACTGACAGGAGCCAAGCAATTAAGTTTATTACAAAATCATAAAAAGACATAAACTACGTATATTATATGAAACGGGCGCTAGCATGGTTTTCATCATAGTGTGTATGTTTGACAGAGTGTGTCTGTGAGAGTGACTGTGTGAGAGAGACAGAGTGAATGTGCGAGTGTGTGTGACATAGAGTGAGGCTGTGTGTCAGAATGAGCGTGTGTGTGTGAGAGAATGAGAGTGGGCGTCAGGGGCCCCCCTCCGTCTCCCAGGCTCCCCCTCCCCTTTTTATTCCCTTCCCCCCTCCCAGCTTCAGGGTCCAGGGTCCCTCCCTCCCACAGCTATGCCTGTTGTGGCAATGGTGAGAATTGCTATGTTTATAATCACTGGTTCTTCCTCTCCTCTCGATATTGTTGAGAACACCCCTAAGCTATTTATTGACATCATCCATTGCGAGGTAGAAAACCAAAAGGATGTGATGTGGCTCACATACTTGCATGCTGCATGCTGTAGGCCAGTAGGGCTTTAAGAAGGTTCAGAGGAAGTAGTGCGAGGGAAGAAGAGGAGGAATACCCAAGGAAAAGGAAGAGAGGAATTAGAATCTCACGTGACGCTGACGCATTGACGCCTCTGTCTCCTGCGCTGAGCAGGCAGTGTGGACGATGTGAAGCATGCAAATCTGTTTATGTTTAAGTGGTGCTGCACTGTGCTCCTGTCAGTGGTGGACGCTCCTTGTCCTCCCGCAGCCTCCTGAGGTGCTGCCTGCAACCGACACTGCTGTTCCTCGCGGCGCCAATGCTTTCTCTCTCCCCCGCAGTCCCGCAGTTTCGGAGCCTGGAAGGGGCGTCCCTCCATTTGTGTCTGTGCTTCGTCATTCTGTGGGCGGCAGGCTGGATTGACGGCGTGGTGCTGGCATTGCGCAGCGCAGTACATCATTTTCTCGTTTCTTTTTTCATGTCCCACCCTCGATGTCGTGACGTTTTGATGCGAGGGTGGGGCTGCTGTGCGATGCGATTCGTCATTTGTCATTGCTCCCCCTCGACGTCACGACGTTTTGATGCGAAGGCAGGGCATACAGTCCTGGCTGAAAATTCTGATCTACACCACCATGCAAGAGGAAGTTGCAGCTTCATTTAGAACGTGCAAGTTGCAGCTTCATTTAGAACGTTGGGGCTGCGAATTATGTCCGGAAGGGGCGTGGCTGTGGGTGGGTCTATGACTGAGAGTGAGTGGTGCATGAGTGACAGTGAGTGGTGCTGACAGCCTAGCCTACCAACAGTGCAGGGCTTCAGTGTGTCCCTGCCACAGAGTGAACTTCAGAATGTTCAAGGTGAGAATTATTTATATAGATAAAACTTAATAGAGTCAAGCCACACAGGGCTGGTTTTAGACATGGTAGGGCCCAGGGCAGAAATTAAGGAGGGGGCCTCTGATCCCCTCTCCCCACCTGCATTGGTACTACATGGTTTTATTTATTTGTTACATTTGTATCCCACATTTTCCCACCTATTTGCAGGCTCAATGTGGCTTACATACTACCATAGAGGCAATCGCCAATATCGGTTTGAACAAATACAAAGTGAGGTTGTGGTAAAGTTAGTTCTTATGTGAGTCATAAGGAGGAAGAGTTAAGTTATGTCCAGTATGAGGTTTGGTTTTGTTGTTCTGCTGGGTTAAGGCATTTATGTTGGATCGTTCGGGTACGCCTTTTTGAACAAGGTAGTTATTAGTAGTTTCCAGAAGTTCAGGTGGTCAAATGTTGTTCTCATGGCATTTGGTATTGCGTTCCATAGCTGTGTACTTATATAGGAGAAGCTGGATGCATAGGTTGATTTGTATGTGAGACCTTTGCAGCTTGGGTGATGGAGATTTAGGTATGATCGTGTTGATCTTGATGTGTTTCTGGTTGGTAGGTCTATAAGGTCTGTCATGTATCCCGGGGCTTCTCTGTAGATGATTTTATGAACCAGGGTGCAGATTTTGAACGCAAAACGTTCTTTGATTGGGAGCCACTGTAGTTTTTCTCGTAGGGGTTTGGCACTTTCGAATCTCGTTTTTCCAAATATAAGCCTGGCTGCTGTGTTTTGAGCAGTTTGGAGTTTCTTTATGATTTGTTCTTTGCATCCCGCATAGATTCCATTGCAGTAATCCAGGTGGCTTAGTACCATAGATTGTACCAAGTTGCAAAATATTTCCCTTGGGAAAAAAGGTTTAACTCGTTTGAGTTTCCACATTGAGCAGAACATTTTCTTCGTTGTAGTTTTCACTTGGTTCTCTAGTGTGAGGTTTCGATCGATTATAACTCTGAGAATTTTCAGACTGTCTGAGATAGGGAGGGTGTAGTCTGGGGTGGTTATGTTAGTGGGTTTGTACGTGTTATATTGGGATGTGAGGATGAGACTGTGTGTTTTTTCTGTGTTTAGTTTTACTTGAAATGCGTTTGCCCATGAGTTCATGATGTTGAGGCTGAGTTTGATTTCTCTGGTGATTTCTGTTAGGTCATGTTTGTAAGGGATATATATGGTGACATCGTCTGCGTATATGAAAGGGTTAAGGCCATGACTGGATAGGGACTTGGATAGCGGGGTCATCATTAGGTTGAAAAGGAGTGGAGATAGTGGTGAGCCTTGAGGTACTCCACAGTCTGCTTTCCATGGTGATGATATGTTCGAATTTGATTTCACTTGATATGTTCTATTGGTTAGGAAACCCTTGATCCAGCTAAGTACGCGTAACCAATCCCAAAGTATTCTAGTATGCTTAGTAGTATGTTGTAATTTACCATGTAGAACGCACTGGACATGTCGAATTGTAGGAGAAGTACGCTTTTGCCTGTTGCAATTACTTGTTTGAATTTGGCTAGGAGAGTAATTAGTACAGTTTTGGTGCTATGGTTGGAGCGAAATCCTGATTGTGATTCATGCAGTATTGTGAATTTGTTTATGTAGTCAGTTAGTTGTTTAGTTACCATGCTTTCTGTCAGTTTGACTACCAGTGGGATTGATGCTACTGGGCGATAGTTGATGATATAGTTTTTTTTTTTTCTTGGTATCTTTTGGTTCAGGCATCTCTTCATTCATTTCAGTTTTTATATACTGCTTAGACCTAAGCAGTTTGCAGTTTCATTTTACAGGTACTGGGTCTGTCCCTAGTGGGCTCACAGTCTAAGTAGTACATTGTATTACTGTTGTACTTGGGGCAATGGAGGGTTAAATGACTTACCCAGGGTCACACAGAGCTGCAGAGGGAATTGAACTTGGTTCCCCAGGATCTCAACCCACTGCCATCAGGCAACAGCAGGAATTGAACCCAGTTCCCCAGGTGTGGGACCAACTGCACTAACCATTAGGCCACTCTTCCACTCTTACCCTTCTCCCCATCTCTCTCCCTTCCCCTCACAGTGTGATCTTCTTTAAAAATTAATTTCACTTCTCAGAGGGGCCTCGGTACAGCAGTCATCCTCACAAGCTGCCTCTGGCTGCTCCAAAGCTTTCCCTCTCTGCTGCACTCCACCCAGGTGAAAACAGGAAATTGCATTGGGGGGGGGGGGCAGATTGCAGCAGAGAGGGAAAGCTTTGGGGCTGCTAGAGGCAGCTTATGAGGATGGCTACTGCACTGGGGCCCCCCTGAGAAGGGAAATACATTTTTAAAGAATATCGGGAAAGTGAGGGGAAGGGAGGAGGAGACGGACTGTAGTGGGGAGAAGGGGAAAAGGTGCTTGAACTGCAGGGCCCCCTGGAGCTGCAGCTGCCCTGTTTGCCCCCCTCCCCCAACGTCAGCCCTGAAGCCACACACAAAAGAAAAATGTCCAATTCATTCCACCAGGGTTGAGCCCTCTGGTGCTGGCTGCTTCCAGGACCTAACTACACACCTCTGAGGCCTGGGGCGAGGATTTCAACTGCTCACAGAAAAATCAATTGTATATAATTATTAATTCATATAGGTATTACGATTCATTTGTATGGGTATTCCCATATCAACCAATAAAACTCTCCAGACAAGAGGAACAGAGCGGAAGTAGAATGTTTCACTTTACAACTCAACATACAAACTCTAGTGTCAAATCAGTGATAGCAAAACAAATTCCCTCTACTATTGAACACTGTGTGATATAAGACAAAACCTTGTAAATAGACCTTCAGAAGCTTACCATACCATACCAGCACCAAGTTAAGAGAACTCAAACTGCACCAACCCTACCTACAAAAAGTTAGCATTGCAAATGTTCTAGACAGGGGCGTAGCTAGGTGGGGCCACGGGGGCATGGGCCCCCACAGATTTAGCACTGGCCCCCTCTACTTTTGACTCCCTGCTGTTTTCGACCCCTCCTCCCGTCACCGCCAGGTACCTTTGCTGGCGGGGGTCCTCAATCTCCTCCAGCCTTAGTCTTCTTCAGCACCAGTCTCCAGCGCATTCGCTGATCTGTGCTGTGAGTCCTGACTGACGTCCTGCATACACATCGGCACTGACGAAGACTAAGCCTGGCAGGGGTTGGGGACCCCTGCCGGTAAAGGTACCTGGCGACGGGGGAGGGGGGTCCGAAAGTGGCGGTGGAGGGACGGCAGCGGGGGGGGGGGGGGGGGGAGGGTCGGCGGCTGGGGGAGGTGGGCTAAAAAGTGCCCCCCAACTTGGGTTCTGGACCCCCCTCCTGCTGAGGTCTGGCTATGCCCCTGCTTATGACCCTTCTGCATCACGTAATGCCCTGCTCTGAATCAATGTCCCACTTCTCTGATCTGCTCCTTCATAGTTTGGAACCGATATTCTTGTGTGGATGCTTTATTGATTGATAGAGGTGTTCTGAGTGTGTGTTAGAGTGCCTGAGGTCTCCTGGTATTTGCTAGTCCCAGCTCTGACCTTCAAAAACCATTCCAAATATACTTATAGTAAGCAGCCTTGATGCTCACTGAAAAACAGACCATGGGGAAATTAAGCAGAAAAGACCCCCTGGGTTCAGAGCAGGTGATACCATATATAAAGCACCAACAATATAAAGAAGGAATAGTAGGAACCTCCAAGGATGGAACAGAATGTGGACAAGGAAAGCTAATTTTACAAATGGCAGGCTGTCCTTAACAGATCAAGAGGAGGTAGGTGCTGAGAAGTAGAAATAAATTTGTCTTGTCACTTTCAATCTCGGGCTGTAATATCTGGTTGTGTCGGTCCTGCCATTCCATCCAGTGTTACTGTGCATCTCTGCTGCGATACACCTGCCAAGACAGATGCTGTATCAATCAATATGTGTCAGGAGGTGGTAAAAAATGTGCTGTAGATCAGGACACTGCATGTCAGCCTGTCCCATCAAGGCCTGTCAACATCAGTAAATCTGGCCTTGTTGAGCTACAAACATTCTTTTTGCAAGATCCTTTGACTCACCCCCACATCTGAAGACTGGGCAAAGGTTTTCTTTCATGCTCTTTTCATTATGGAATGCTGTACGAATGAACTTACTACAGTATTGCATAACTATGATGGAGCGAGGAAAAGGTGCCTCCTTCCAGTACACTGTTATTTAAGAAGAAAGTGAAAGTAATCAGATGCTAAAGATGCAGACACTTTCCACTGCTCCCTACAGTTGCCCTTGTTGGCACATTCTCCTGCTTTTGTTCTCTTTTTCATTGTGCTGTTGGGAGAGATCAATGTGTATGATTCCTCTTCTTACTAAGGGGCCGATGCACAAAAGTCCCCGTAAAGCACCGTTCACTGTTTCCACCTCGGTAATAGCAAGCGATGCTAGAAAAAAATTACATGCAAATGAGCTGCTTGCAAAAACCAAAAGCAGCTCCGTAGAGAAAAAGCCAGTAGCTAAGCTGCACATGCACAGAACAGTCAATCGCTAAGCGTGGCTGCTCTGCGCATGCTCAGTGTGCTACCCACGGCTTTCATACAAGCATACAAGCTGTGTGTATGAAAGCCGTGAGTAGGTTTTTGTGGCGGAGGGATAAAATCCAGGGGCCCCAGGGCTCTGTTTGCATGCCTTGCCTAGGGAGCTCCAGCAATCACTGCAGTCCAGCTCACGGTTTGCATTTTTTTGTGTGTGTTGCCAGCGGCAGTAAGCAGAGCTGCGTTCACATGCTGCTGGGATTCCTAAGCCTCCTCCCAAAGCAGGCAAGCCTCTAATCTGATGTGGATTTCTCAGGGGATGGCTATCTGGCAGCAGCTCTTACCGTCCTGCTCCAGCTGCTACCTCAGGTCTTTCGGGGGGGGGGGGGGGGGGTGGGGGGGTGGCAGGAGATGGCAGATCGGTTACCTGTTTCCCAGGACCCAGCTCTGCAAGGGTTTTCCCCTTAAAGAAAATTCTTTTGTATATCTCGATACCCCCTGGTTGGGATTTGAAGGGCTGATCTGTGCAAGAACAGAGCACAAGACCACTGGGAGAAGCGACCATCACGCTAATGACAGCTCCTGACCTCACATAAAAATTCTGCGGTAAAAGTTAGGGGCTGTATTTCATGCATTGCCCTTAAAGAGCTGTGCATCACATGGAATACTCACATTGTAATGGCAATGAATTACATTGTAATTACAATGCCGTGAATGGTAAAAAGGTTGCTAAGTCCCTTTGTGCATGACTCGCTAAAGACCGTGCTCGCTAAACCAGCTGGAGCCGGTCAAAAACACACAGTGCTGGCCCAATAAGTTTAGTGCATCGGGCCCTAAGTCAAGACCGTGCCTGAAGTCTCCTGCATTGACCAGAGAATCCCACTTTGGAGGGTCATCTCCCACCCAAAATCAGGAAGGACTTGGGAGTCACTGCTTAGCTTTATTTCTGTCTGCATTTGACCATAAACAGTTTCAGATCTCAAACCAACATGACCCATAGTGAGATTAACAGGCAGGAAGTGTCAACTGCCAGATAGCTGTTCAGGGTGGCAGGGCTGGCTGAGAACTCTTAGAGAGGGGTGGAGAGGGAGCAGGACATGGAAAGAGTGGGGTAGAGCATGAGCTGGGTTGGGATGTGGGGGTCAAAATTTCCCACTGAAAAATTGCTCCCTCTTGCTTCATCTGATATTTCACTGTCCTATGATAAGAGCGTTTTGAGGTGAGATATGTAAAATCTCGTAAATATCTTCCCATATTATTGAGTTGGTGTACATTAATATAGTAGTTATTCAGTCACTTGCTATGATAGTACCCTTGACAAATGGTAGTGATGATTAGTCAACCTGATGATCTCCTTAACTATTCAAATGATTCTTGCCAACTGGAAGAATGCCACGTTTCTGAATAAATGTTTCCATTGCATGGTGATATGTTTTTATAATGGGATATAACATAGTAACATAGTAAATGTCGGCAGATAAAGTCCTGTATGGTCCATCCAGGCTGCCCAAATCACTGAAGGCTGCTTGTATCACCTCCCAAATTAGTACTCACCAACTAAGACTAAGACTGCGCGCCTATGAGAAAGTATTTTTATTCACTTACCAAGTATATTGGTACAATTAATATTTTCTCATGGGAGGACAGAACTGCTGCATACATATGCTCTCTGTATCTATCGCTCCCACATATAGAACTGAGACAGCTATTTTTATACACTTGTGTTTAACAATGATTTACAAGCTTTCAATAAGTTATCTTACTCAGGATCATCTAGTCTCCTTTCAAAGCCATCTGGTCTTTTCTCACCTGTTAAACCACATTCCCTGTGTTTGTTTATGGTCTCCTCCTTTCCCAGGCCAGTTTGTCGCAAGGACATCATATCAGATCATAGGTTCCTGGGCCTCACGATTTATGGCCTTTGCCCTTTGACTCTGCTTTAGGATGCATAACTATGCTTATTATCTATGGTGTTTACTTAGGTGCCAGCAGATTATGAGCTCTGATTCAGTAAAGAGGTCAACTAAGAGACACTCAAACACTTAGGCCTGTTAGCCTATATGCTGTGTTATGCCTTAGCTCTTACAGGCTTTAACCGTGGTTCATATTTCATAGTTCATAACTGTACCCATAATATACAGTTACTCTTCTTCATGATGTAATGCCCTCTAAGGAGTGTATCTGGGTTCAGGGGACAACCTGACAGAAGTCAATTCTGTCAGTCCCCTATATATATGGTGCCTGGTGTCTGGTGCCTTCACTTGAAGAAAATGGACTTAATGGGCAATATTTTCTCTCAGGAAATTACCACAAAACCTATGTGATTTCAACTGTCTTAAAATCTCTCACACCTCTCTCAACTGTGTTCTGCCCTCACTGATGGTTTCCACAGAACAACACCCCCCCCCCCCCCCCCCCGAACAGAGGAACACTCACTGATCTTTTCCCTCTTCAGGAAGCTCCTCCCCCCTTCTCCATAGCATCAGTTATCATGAAGAAGGGAAATTGATAAATTTTCTGATACCCCGTTCTAGTCACACACATATGTCATAATCAAAAACTGACAGAAAATCACTGTCACGGTCCCAGGCATTAAACAAACAGTCACAAACTCTGGAACAACGTGAGCCCTTGGCCTACTGTTGTTGAGTGGCAGCAGGAGGCAAACCCCCCCAAGCAGGACTGGACAGGATTCAGGATGCACTTGGCTTGGCTGGAATCGGATTCAGGAACGGACTTGGCTTGGCTGGACCCAAATGCTGGAACGGACTTGGCTTGGCTGGACTGGAACTAAATGCTGGCACAGACTTGGCTGGAACTGGATACTCAAGCAGGATTCAGGATTTTCAAACAAGCTTGGCAGGAACAGGATTCAGGATACTCAAGCAGGATTCAGGATTTTCAAACAAGCTTGGCAAGAACAGGATTCAGGATACTCAAACAGAATTCAGGATTTTCAAACAAGCTTGGCAGGAACAGGATACAGGATACTCAAGCAGGATTCAGGATACTCAAACAAGCTTGGCAGGAACAGAAGCTAAAAGCAAACAAGGCAGAGACAAGCAGAATACAAAGCTGAGCCACACAGACAAACAACAGAACTAAGGCTGAAGCTAAGGGGGACTAGAACAAGCAAGGCAGATTAGGCAGGACACAAAGCTGAGCCACACAGACAAACAACAGAACTAAGGCTGAAGCTAAGATAGAGGGGACTAGAACAAGCAAGGCAGATTAGGCAGGGCACAAAGCTGAGCCACCCAGACAAACAACAGAACTATGACTGAAGGCTGAACCTAGCACACAAACAGACCGAGAAGAACAGAAGCAGAAGTGCACACAGGCACCCTAAACAAGGAATCAAAACAGAAGTGCCCACAATCACACAGGCTAAGACAGGGGCGTAGCCACGGGTGGGCCTGGGTGGGCCCAGGCCCACCCAGTTTTGGTTCAGGCCCACCCAGCAGTGGAGGCAGCGGAGCGGAGGGAGCAGGCTGAGCTCCGATCCCGCATCTGCCTCCCCAGCCCGCCACTGCCCCGCCCCCCGCCGCCGCCTGCCGTACCTTTAAATATTACAGTTTTGCTGGAGTCGCGGGCAGCCGGCATTGAAAACATCGGCAGGCTTACGCCGGTTCCAGCAGCCTTCCCTTCCCTCGTTGCAAGTCGGATGATGGCTCCGCCCTCTTCTGACGTATTTCCTGTTTCTACGAGGGCGGAGCCATCATCCGACTTGCAACGAGGGAAGGGAAGGCTGCTGGAACCGGCGTAAGCCTGCCGATGTCTTCAATGCCGGCTGCCCGCGACTCCAGCAAAACTATAATATTTAAAGGTACGGCAGGGGGGGGGGCAGGAAGGAAACAGGGCAGACGGGAGAGGAGGGTTGCTGCACATGGTGGAAGAAGGGGAGAGGAGGGTTGCTGGATAGAGGGAAGAGGAGGGTTGCTGGACATGGTGGAAGAAGGGGAGAGGAGGGTTGTTGGATGGAGGGAAGGGGAGAGGAGGGTTGCTGGACATGGTGGAAGAAGGGGAGAGGAGAGGGCAGGGGAGAGGAAGGTTGCTGGATGGAGGGAAGGGGAGAGGAGGGTTGCTGGACATGGTGGAAGAAGGGGAGAGGAGAGGGCAGGGGAGAGGAGGGTTGCTGGATGGAGGGAAGGGGAAAGGAGGGTTGCTGGACATGGTGGAAGAAGGGGAGAGGAGAGGGCAGGGGAGAGGAGGGTTGCTGGATGGAGGGAAGGGGAGAGGAGGGTTGCTGGACATGGTGGAAGAAGGGGAGAGGAGGGTTGCTGGATGGAGGGAAGGGGAGAGGAGGGTTGCTGGACATGGTGGAAGAAGGGGAGAGGAGAGGGCAGGGGAGAGGAGGGTTGCTGGATGGAGGGAAGGGGAGAGGAGGGTTGCTGGACATGGTGGAAGAAGGGGAGAGGAGAGGGCAGGGGAGAGGAGGGTTGCTGCACATGGTGGAAGAAGGGGAGAGGAGGGTTGCTGGATGGAGGGAAGAGGAGGGTTGCTGGACATGGTGGAAGAAGGGGAGAGGAGGGTTGCTGGATGGAGGGAAGAGGAGGGTTGCTGGACAGTGGAAGAAGGGGAGAGGAGGGTTGCTGGGTGGAGGGAAGGGGAGAGGAGGGTTGCTGGACATGGTGGAAGAAGGGGAGAGGAGAGGGCAGGGGAGAGGAGGGTTGCTGGATGGAGGCAAGGGGAGAGGAGGGTTGCTGGACATGGTGGAAGAAGGGGAGAGGAGGGTTGCTGGATGGAGGGAAGGGGAGAGGAGGGTTGCTGGACATGGATGGAAGAGAGGGAAGGGAGAGAGAAGAAATGCTGGACATGGATGGAGGGGATGGAAGAATGAGGAAGGAGATGAGATGAGGGAAAAGGAAGAGAGGAGAAAAACTGCACATGGATGAAGAAAATAGGCAGAAGCTGGATCCACTAGACAGTCAAGTCTGCAGAGGACCCAGCTTTTACTTATGGATATAGAGCAAGAAATGAAGAAGAAAGGAGGAAAGTAAAGAAATAAATGGAAAGGAAGCCCTGGAAACGGAGTTAAGAGGACAGATAGCAGCAGAATCGGATACTGGGCCAGCATGATCAGAAAAACAGTCACCAGACAACAAAGGTAGAAAAAAATCATTTTATTTTCATTATAGTGTTTGGAATATGTCCACTTTGAGAATCAGGTGCTCAACATTAAAAGTTTATATTTATTTATTTACTTATTTATGGCATTTTATCCCACATTAAACATGAATTAAATTGGAACCTGGGATCATTTAATTTTTTTTCCCTGGAGACAGTAATGCATTGCCCCCCCCCCCCCCCCCCAGGCTCTCTCCCCGGCTATAGCCAGCTCTGCAATTTTGAGGGGAGGTGGACGGGCGCAGAGGTGGACCAGGGAGAGAGCCTGTTGTTAAACATTTACCAGCACACCACTGTCTAGTGCCCACCCATACAACCTGTTGGCCCACCCAAAAATTGACTTCTGGCTACGCCACTGGGCTAAGAACAAAGCAACAAGAAATCAAGGCAGAAGTGCCCACAGGCACATAGACAATAAACAAGGCAGAAGTGCTTCACTTCTATGGGATTTGCGTTACAAGACGTAAGAGGAGAGACTTGCGGACCTGAACATGTATACTCTGGAGGAAAGGAGAAACAAGGGTGATATGATACAGATGTTCAAATATTTGAAAGGTATTAATCTGCAGACAAACCTTTTCCGGAGATGCGAAGGCGGTAGAACGAGAGGACATGAAATGAGATTAAAGGGGGGCAGACTCAAGAAAAATGTCAGGAAGTATTTTTTCACAGAGAGAGTAGTGGATGCTTGGAATGCCCTCCCACGGGAGGTGGTAGAAACGAAAACGGTAACGGAATTCAAACATGCATGGGATAAACATAAAGGAATCCTGTTAAGAAGGAATGGATCTTAAGGAGCTTAGCTGAGATTGGGTGGCAGAGCCGGTGGCGGGAGGCGGGGATGGTGCTGGGCAGACTTATACGGTCTGTGCCAGAGCCGGTGGTGGGAGGCGGAACTGGTGGTTGGGAGGCAGGGATAGTGCTGGGCAGACTTATACAGTCTGTGCCAGAACCGGTGGTGGGAGGCGGGGCTGGTGGTTGGGAGGCAGGGATAGTGCTGGGCAGACTTATATGGTTTGTGCCCTGAAAAGGACAGGTACAAAACAAGGTAAGGTATACACAAAAAGTAGCACATGTGAGTTTATCTTGTTGGGCAGACTGGATGGACCGTGCAGGTCTTTTTCTGCCGTCATCTACTATGTTACTATGCACACAGACTAACCTGGAGACCTTTGGCATTGCAAAGGTCCTGAATTAAAGTGCACCACTTCCTTATAAACAGGACAGGG
Organism: Microcaecilia unicolor; assembly: GCF_901765095.1. NCBI lineage: Eukaryota > Metazoa > Chordata > Amphibia > Gymnophiona > Siphonopidae > Microcaecilia > Microcaecilia unicolor. The sequence continues at coordinate 299,812,492 of NC_044033.1, forward strand.
GCAGGAAATACACAGAACCCAAAGTGAGGCTTGAAACACAGAGGAAGTGGAAACCCTACAGGACAGAGGCAGGAAATACACAGAACCCAAAGTGAGGCTTGAAACACAGAGGAAGTGGAAACCCTACAGGACAGAGGCAGGGAATACACACTGAACACCAAAGCGAGGCTTGAAACACACAGGAAAGAAACAACCATACAGACAGTAGCCAGCTCAGCAGCTGACCATCTGAAATAAGGTGGGTAAGAGAGGGATCACAACCACTGTTGTGACAATCTCACAGATCAAAATGCCAGTCTGATTAACACACAAATTATATTCTATCAAAACCCAGTTTATAAAGGTTTACAATGAATAAACACTATCATCATAAACAGGGCAGTCGGCAATGTGCCACCTTGCCAACCTAATATAGACAATTCTCTGCTGACAAGCAGGCATAATATTCTCACGTGTGGGTGATGTCATCGACCAAGCCTGGTGCAGACACTGCCATAGTGCACTGTCACTTTAAAAATCTTGGAGGCAGTGCCCCCATCGCACATGCATGGGTGACTTCTCGCCCGACACTCAACCATGGAACCAGCAGTCTTGTGTTTTCCGCAGAGCAGAGAAGTTGGCTTTCTAATCTTTCCTCAGCAGCCAAACTTTCTCTTTTTTGGTGCCTTCCCTTTTATGGATATTTTTTTTCTGTCATATTTTCTTCTTCTCATTGTTATATTTAACCAAAACTCTTTCATATGATCATATTGTATATCTTTATTTCTACCTTTTCTTTCTTATCTACTTTGGGTACAAAATATTAAAAGACTTCTCCTTTTTGATTATATATCTTCTTTACAATATTTTGGTTTACATAGATTTTATATATATCTATATATCTATATCTATATCTATCTATATATCTATATCTATCTATCTATATATATATATACAGTGTACTCCATTTAAGTGCACGTCAGATAAGCGCATGCTCTGTTTAACTGCATGCCGTACTTCGGTCCCATTTTTGAAGCCATCAATTTCTATGGGGACAAACTTTGGTTTAGTGCACCACTGATAAGTGCAAGATTCGCTTATATGCATGGTTTAAGACTGCTCCTGTGCAGGAAAGACTCCGCATAAGCGCGCGCATGGAATATGGAAGCCGACAGGCGCGTGACAACCAACGAGATTTCAAATTTACCACCCCTTTAACTGCCACAGGCAGAATAAGCAAAAAAATGTTGTTATAGTGTACACTGGGGTCGTCGTCGTCGTCGCGCAACTGTAAGACTTTAACACTGGCTGAACGAATAGAAGTTTTTAAAAAATTAGAAAACAAAGTCAAGCATCTATTGCTAAAGAATATGGTGTCAATCCCAGTCAAATTTCACGTATCTTGAAGCTGAAAGATCGCTTCTGGAAGACTGGCAAAACAATACAAATCCACACTGGAAACGAAAACGGGCGGGAAAAGCTGAGGAGGTAGAAGAAGCTCTTCGGTGGTTTTCTCAAGTCAGGAGCAGACAGTGGTCCACTGCTTATGGAGAAAGCTAATCAGCTAGCTGAAAGTCTTGGACTAACTGAATTCAAATCCACTGTTGGATGGTTGGAAAGATGGAAGGAGAGGAACAACAGGAAATTCAAGAAACAGCATGGTGAAAAACAAGACGCTGATGACTTTGGTGCTGAAAATTGGGTTGTTTCAGTTCTTCCTACCATCTTGAACGAGTTTGCACCTTGTGACATTTTCAATGCTGACGAAAGTGGTCTCTACTGGCGAGCCATTCCTGATGGAACACTTGCATTCAAACAAGCCAAAACTACAGGAGGCAAAACGTCAAAGGACTGACTGACGATCCTCCTTTGCTGCAATATGGATGGGACTGAGAAGTTGAAACCACTCGTCATTGGAAAGAGCAAACAGCCCCGTTGCTTCAAGAATGTTAAGCGACTTCCTGTGTCATACGAGGCTGTCATGATCTCTGGCTTCTCTGACACTGGGATAAATGTGAAGCCTTGGGCTATTGCCGTAAAGCGGCAGCAGCAGGCAAAACCCCCCAACCAGAACTGGATTACCAAACAAAGACAGGAGCTGCAGATGCAGACAAACAAGTCAAGAACACACAGGGCTAGAGATTGGAGTGGAACTAAGCTATAGGCAAGCAAAGCTGGAAAGACAGGGCTGTACCAACTGGACTTCACCTGCAGTGGCCGCCGTTCCCCAGAGGTTGAGCCCCTAGGTGCGGGCAGCCTGCAGGACTTCATGATTCCACACAAGACACATGGTACAGGAACAAGCTAGACTGAAGCAGAGTTAGGGTTCAGAGGGGAAAGGAATAAACATGAGAGGCAAGGCAGAATACTAGGCTAGGACTCACAGACAAATAACACAGAAAACAGACAGACTAAGGAACAGGGACTGAAAGCTGTCAAGCAGCCACTAGGAGAGATACAATCAATATGCTAAAAGCTCAACTACACACAGACTGAACAGGAACCAGGCAAGACAAACAGACAAGAAACAAGACTAGGAAGTAATAAAACTTAAGCTAACCAACACAGACTGAACAAGAACCAGACAAGGAATTCAGACAAGAAGCTAAACTAGGCAGAAAGGCAACAGAGCACACCAACTTACCCAGAGACCTTTGGCAATGCAAAGGCAAAGGAGCAAAGCCCACAGGTGCTTAATAAAGACCATCACCTGCTGAGGCTCAGCTGCAGGAATCCCAAGACAAGTACGGGTGCTGCTTATGGACAAACAAGGCAAGCAATTCTGGCAGACGGGAAGATCCGGCCCGGACCGGCCTCTGACACAGGCTTGGGAAACAGCAACAGCTAGTCTATAGCAGTCACTGGTACTGGCCACCAGAGGGCGAGGGGAGCACAAACCAGGAAAACAGTCATAATCATGACAGTACCTCCCTCCCAAAGGCCCTCTAGTCTCCCCAGAGGGGTTTCCACGGATAACTATGGTGAAACTTCCTGATGAGTTTCGAGACATGAGCCTGGAGTATAAGACTGGAGTTCACATCTTGGCTGTCACTGAAGCTCGCACTGGACTCAGCATCTTGACCAGAACTAGAACTTAGAGTGGACCCAGCATCTGGAACTCGAAGAAGACTCAGCATCTTGGCTGGAACTGGAACTCGGCGTGGACTCAGCAGCTTGGCTGGAGCTGGAACTCGGCTTGGACTCAGCATCTTGGCCGGAACTGGAGCTTGGCTTAGACTTAGCCTCATGGCTGGAACTGGAACTCGGCATAGGCTCAGCATCTAGGCTGGAACTGGACCTCAGAGTGGACTCAGCATCATCTTGGCTGGAACTCAAACTCGGAGTGGACTCAGCATCTCGGCTGGAACTGGAACGGCATAGGCTCAGCATCAAAGCTGGAACTGGGACTCGGTCTGGACTCAGCCTCTTGGCTGGATCTGGAACTCGGCTTGGACTCCGCATCTGAGCCAGAACTGGAACTCGATCCAGACTCAGCATCTTGGCCGGAACTACAACTCGATCCGGACTCAGCATCTTGGCCAGAACTGCAACTCGATCCGGACTCAGCATCTTGGCCGGAACTGCAACTCGATCCGGACTCAGCATCTTGGTTGGAACTGGAACTCGGCTTGGACTCAGCATCTGGGCTGGAACTGAAACTCGACTTGGACTCAGTGTCTTGGCTGAAACGGGAACTCGGAATAGACTGCCCTCCTCCAGCCACCCAGCGATTCTCCTCTCTCTCTCCACTGCCCCCTCTCGAGCCATCCAGCGATTCTCCTCTGTCCCCTGCCTCCCTCCAGCCACCCAGCGATTATCCTCTGTCCCCTGCCCCAAGTTTCAGGGTCCCCCTCCCTCCCTCTCTTTTAGTTCTAGTGTGTCGTCCCTCCCTTCCTCCCTCCCTCCCAGTTCCAGTCGCACTCGCTCAAAGTTTTAGAAATCATCGTTAAAAGGCGTGCAGCCTCGGTCCTTCTCTCTGTGTTAGCTCTGGTCCCGCCCTCATTGCGGAAAGAGGAAATGAGGGCGGGACCAGAGCTAACAGAGAGAGAAGGTCCGATCCTGCATGCCTGTTGGTGGCAACCGGGGGGGGGGGGGGGCGTGGCGTTGTGGCGAGGGTGGCAGGGGCGGGGCCTCGTGCGGTTGGTCAGTGCTGCGGCTGACGTTCCCGGAAGTATGTGACATTCAGTAGCCCAGCAGTGCGCACGAATGCCTCGGCCATGAGCCACGCAGTCAGCTTCAGAACGTTGGAGGTGGGTTTTATTATATAGGATGCTAGAATTTTAAACTTTATAGGAAAAGTAATTGGTACAGAGTCAGTCAGAAACTGAGATTATCGGTTTTGACTGAAACCAAATCAGCAGTGAAAATTTGCTGTTCGGTTTTGGCTGATACCGAACCTGAAAACAAAAACAGCACCTCCACCCCCTCCCCTTCAAACTGTGGGTCCTCCACTGCCAACAGTACCACTGCCTCCCTCCTGTAGAGACTGAGTGCCATCGCTGCTGCTTCCAGGGGTGTGCAGCCACTATCCACTGCCTCGCCCTCGCAGAGATATGGGTCGGCCCCCTGCTCCACATTTGCCCTGCCCCCCAGAGGACAGTGGGTGCCGCTGAGCCACCTTCCTACCAGTTCCATCATCAAAATTGATACTGAGGGTTTCCGCAGCAGTCTCGTGAGGCTACTGAGGGAACACTCGGCAGTCATTTTGATGGAGGAATTGGAGGGGGCAGGCGCGATTGGGATAGATCCTGTCCTGAAGAGGTCACTAGGCCATCATGGAAGTAAAAGGTAGGCCTAGGGAGGGCCTTTGTTTGTCAAGGGAGGCTGGCTCAGTGACACCTGTTGTCCTTCAGGGGGCAGGGCAGGACAGGTGACTGATCCTGTTGTATTATTTGTAGTAAATAATTAGCAGATTTTAGTACACACAGCTTCAGCTTTAGAAATGTTAATTTCTTTCTTCATCTCTCTCTCATTCACCCCTGAATAATTCACTGCTGAGTCACTTTAAAGTTGAAGTAACAAAACATCTGTTTACTCACAGTTTGCAGTTAGATTATAATCAGACAGGCTTATATATACATATTACTATACATTTGTATTATCAGCTCCTTCCATGTGCTTAGATGGTAATGGATGCTCACACCACCATAGATCCTCTCAGGTTAGGAGAGATCATGAGCTCCATGTGCTCCATGTGCTGCATGTGCTGTGTCTAACCCCCACAGGAAGTTGCATAGCTGTGTGACCTCTCTAAGTAATTCACATCAGAGGTCACAGAGTAATCACAGAGAAATAATAGGTGACAGGCAATGCATGTAAAATACAATTACATTCCAACAAACCCCTTCTCATGCATAACTGTCATGCAATTATTTATTCATACAAAGTCCAAGCTTTATACGCAGATTCACAAAATGTTCTCTGGGTAACGGTTTGGTCATGATGTCAGCTGTCATCTCACTGGTGTGACAATAGTGTAGACTGATGACCCCTTCTTTCGCCAACTCTCGCACGTTGTGGTATTTCGTTGCTATGTGCTTGGTGCGTGACTGAACCTTGTCATTCTGTGACAGTCGGATGCAGCTCTGATTATCTTCCATTATCTGGATTGGTCTCTTTTCAGCTATTCCGAAATCCAGCAAAAGTTTTTCAATCCACATCAGTTCTCTGCACGCTTCCGATACGGCCACGTATTCAGCTTCTGTAGAAGACAAACTCACAATACTTTGTTTATGACTGGCCCATGAAATGTGTACATTTCCATACATAAATACATATCCACTTGTGGATTTATAATTAGAATGATCCCCTGCCCAATCTGAATCACAGTAACATATTAGTTTTGGATTACTATTGGCTGAAATCTTTAATTTACAATCAATGGTACCCTTTAAATACCTTACCATCCTTTTAACTGCAGTCCAATCTGATTTGGTAGGTGAGCTGACCCTTCTGCTCAAAATTCCTACTGCATTTGCTATATCAGCCCTGTACGTGGTAGCTAGATATAAAAGCTTACCTATGGCTGATCTATATTGGATGTTATCTGGTAAAGGTTCTCTTACTGTTTCATCCTTCAGAAAATCAGTGATCATGGGAGTGCTTACAACTTGGGCATCTTGCATACCTAAACTTTCAATAAGCTCATTTATTTTCTGCTTCTGGCTTAGAAGATAAGAACCATCATTTTGTTTCTCAATTTCTATACCAAGATAGTATGACACATTACCCAGTTCTTTTATCTCGACATTGAGGTTTAAACATTTTACAATGTCCTTGTACTCTTGCTCACTTTTGCTTGCAATGAGCAGATCATCAACAAAAGCTAAAATGTATGCATATTGTCCATTTGTGCACCTAGTGTACAAGCATTTATCTGCTTCACCTTGCTTAAATCCTAAATTTGTCAATATTTCATGCAATTTTTCATTCCAACATTTTGCACTTTGCTTTAATCCATAAAGACCTTTGTTTAATTTACACACTAGCTGTCTTTGTTTTGTATTTATGAAACCTGTTGGTTGTTCCATGTACAAGTCTTCAGTTATATCTCCGTGAAGAAATGCTGTTTTCACATCAATGTGGTTGACTTGCATGCCTTTTGAGACTGCAATGCTCAGAAGTGTTCTTATTGTCGTGTGTTTCACTACAGGTGCAAACACTTCATCAAAATCTTCTCCATATTTTTTGAAGATATCCCTTTGCCACTAATCTGGCTTTATACCTTTCCACTTTTCCTTGTGCATTCCTTTTTAACTTGAATACCCATTTGCATCCTATAGCTTTCTTGCCAGGAGGTAATTTTGTAAGAATCCAAGTATTATTTTTATCCAATGCATCAATTTCTTCTTGTGCAGCTTTATGCCATTCAGCAGCTTCTTCTGCTGGCATTTTCTCAATCTCATCCCATGTTAAGGGCTCTTGAGCTTCTGCTGACTTTGTTAGGTAAGACAGTCTTGGGGGTGGAACACCTTTGTTTTCCCTGGATGAGCGTCTGACAACAAGTTGGTCTGACCTTTCCGCATCCTCTAAATCTGAGAGTCCTTCTCCAATTGATTCCCCTTCTCCAACTGTACTGTCTTCTTCAATGATCCTTTCTGTGTCTGCTTCCTCTGCCTGTTCCTCGTTAGATACAGGTGAGTTGCTTTCAGACATCTGCCTTGGTATGGCATTTATATACACTGGCATGTCTATTATGGTTCTAGTTTCATATTCTGGATGATCAGGCTCATCTGGGATAATCCAGCCTTTATCAACCCTTTTGTTTTCATCAAAATATGTAACATGTCTTATGCCAACAATGCCAGTTTTCAGATTCAAAATTCTATATCCTTTGTGTCCTGGAGCATAGCCAACTAAAATGCCCCTTTCTGTTGTGGAATCCAGCTTATCCCTTCTTTGCTTTGGTACATGAGCATATGCTGTACTTCCAAATGTTCTTATATGTGACAGGTTTGGCTTCCTACCATGCCATGTCTCATGTGGTGTGCGCTCAGCGCCTTTAGTTGGCATTCTGTTTTGTAGGTACACTGCTGTGAGAATGGCTTCCCCCCCATAGTCTTTTAGGGAGATTGCTATCTGACAGCATACATCTGGTCATTTCCACAATTGACCTAAATTTTCTCTCTGCAACAGAATTTTGCTCTGGTGTATAAGCTACTGTTGTGATATGTTGAATGCCTTCTTGTTCTAGAAATGTGTGCATGCTTTGTGAAGTGAACTCACCACCATTGTCGGTCTGAAGAACCTTTGGTTTTCTTTCAAATTTATTGCTCACCATGGCTACGTATTTCTTCAGCATGTCTGTGACTTGACTTTTTTCTTTCAGCAAATAGGCCACACAATATCTAGAGAAATCATCCAAGAATATTAGCACAAATCTGTTATTTCCCAATGATGGGATATTAAACGGTCCACATAAGTCACTGTGTATTAAGTCCAGCACTTTATTACTCCTATTTCCTGTGTATGCAGGAAATGAGGGTCTTACACCTTTTTGAGTAACACAGTCTATGCATTTCTCCATTTTACCAGCATCTGCACTTATCTGAATGCCGGTGGCTAGTTGCTTACTGTGAAGATCCTGGATCACCTTAGAATCACGATGTCCCAGGCGGCGGTGCCAGATTTCCAGACTACATTTACCATCATTCTTCCTTACTTGCGCCATATGTGAGGCTTCACCTGAAATGCTCAGTTTATAAACATCATTATGCATAAAAGCTTCAGCATACACTTCATCATTTTTAGAGATTGTGCACTTACTGTTTTCAAAATGAATCACAAAACCCTTCTTATCTAATGTAGATACACTAAGCATATTGCAAACTGCTTGGGGAATATACAAGACATCACTTACAGGAATTTCTTTAACTTCATTAGACACTTTGCATTTTAAGAATCCAATTCCTTTTGCTTGGATCTGAGCAGTCCCTGCGTTTGCAGTTTTAAGAATACCTTCCTCTGGACACATTTCCTGAAAGAAATCCTTACAATTGGTTAAATGGCATGTGCTCCCTGAATCCAAAATCCAAGTACTTTCATTTGAATTATTATTTACCATAGTCAAAGATTTTTCTGCCATTAGAAAGCCCTTGTGTTTATCTTTGTCCTTCATACATTTCCTGGTTTGAAAATTCTTTAGTTCCATTGGCTTAGGTGAGCTAGAGGGAGTGTTTTGTGTTTCCTTACACCATTTAGATACATGTCCCTCCTTTCCACATGAGTAGCAAATCAGCTTGCCCTTGGGTGGAGTTTTTCCATAGCTCCGCCTTCCTCTGTTCTTTGCCAAGAAATTTGTTTCATTTCTCTCTGACTTGCTTTGAGAACACATCTCCTCAGAATCATTTATTATGCATTCCTGCCTTAGTTTTGATGTTGTCTGTTCAAAAGATTGCCCTTCAATGGCCTCATTTACAGACCTAAAAACATCAAACTTCTTTGATAGTGAGGTAAAAAGAAATGCTCTTTTCAATGCATCACACATGGGAATTCCAGAAAGTTCTAGCTTTTGAAATGAAGACATAAGATGCATAATGTGATCATTACATTTACTTTTATCCCTTAATTTGGTTTCATTCAACTCTGCCAACCAAATTGGTTGCTGCTTTGCATATGTAGTTGCATACATAGTTCTCAGTTTATATAAAATGTCCTTTGGTGTATCTTTTCCCTCCACTAATATGGCTTGTTTCTCTGAGAGAGCTTCCAAAAGCATGCACTTCACATAATAGTTTGCATTGTCCCATTCAGCCATATTTTCAGCTGTTCTGTCTTGATCTAAGCATATATATAATCCTTTTGCTCGAAGGAGACATATGAATCTTAATTCCCACTGCCGATAATTAAACTCAGTTAATTTAGGCACCTTGAGAGAATAGAAAAATGGTGAATTTCTTCCCTCAGCCATTTTCTTAGCCTTCTGTCTGCTGTGTGGGGGGAGAGAGAGACAGACTGAATCTTTCCTTTAAAACTTAAGAGAAAAATGTGGCCTTTTTTTCTGCCTGGTAATATTTCTCTTCTTTTTCAATTCCTGGACCCTGGGCCCATAACCCTTTTGTTGTATTATTTGTAGTAAATAATTAGCAGATTTTAGTACACACAGCTTCAGCTTTAGAAATGTTAATTTCTTTCTTCATCTCTCTCTCATTCACCCCTGAATAATTCACTGCTGAGTCACTTTAAAGTTGAAGTAACAAACATCTGTTTACTCACAGTTTGCAGTTAGATTATAATCAGACAGGCTTATATATACATATTACTATACATTTGTATTATCAGCTCCTTCCATGTGCTTAGATGGTAATGGATGCTCACACCACCATAGATCCTCTCAGGTTAGGAGAGATCATGAGCTCCATGTGCTCCATGTGCTGCATGTGCTGTGTCTAACCCCCACAGGAAGTTGCATAGCTGTGTGACCTCTCTAAGTAATTCACATCAGAGGTCACAGAGTAATCACAGAGAAATAATAGGTGACAGGCAATGCATGTAAAATACAATTACATTCCAACAGATCCAAGTCTCTGTGATGGTGGTGGTGGTGGTGGTGGGGGGGGGGGGGGGGGGGGGGGGATAGTGGCAGAGGTTAGTGACTGGAGGCCAGAGGCTTTAAGTTTTGGTTTCAGTTGAAAATGCACTTACATTTTCTCCCAAAACCCAAACTTGGATTTTGGGCTTGTTTCGGTGCTGAAACCGAAATTGAACCTGAAATTTGGTCGGCCTCTAAATCAGTAACCACTGAAACTCATATAAACAAGGTGTAGTTGAACTGAAGTGATTCCACTTCCATCAGAACATGAGCTGCTGGGTTTTCGCAACCTGCAGTGGTCTCGCAGCTGTGCCCACGCTGTTCCTACACTCCACCCCAGAACACACCAACAGGCAGGTAAAATTACATGCTTTCTTGTCACCGCACATACTTTTTGCACATAACCCCTGTGGTAATTTTATAAAAGTCATTTTACCCATTAAAAATCCTTTATCAAATTAGCTGCTATACATATACCACCTGAAAACCAGGTTTTACACAAGTGGCAAAATGAGATGTATAATCTGTACACATGGAGGATAATTCTGTATCAGTGGACCTATATTTAAGCACCTAGAAAGTGCCTATGTGACGCTTATTCTATAAAGGAACAAAATTGCCTTTTTTCCTTTATAAAATACTGGCGTAACAAGTCAAATATGCACCTATAACTTAGGCACAAGCACTTTCTGCCAGCCATAGAGGCAGTGTAAGGACTCACACCTAAATGCCAGAGATACCATGTAACATAAATGTCCTCTATATGTTATGTGGGTTAGGGTGAGTCCTTTCCAGACTCCACCCATGCTTATAGGGCAATAGTCTGACCAGTCTTTTGTTTGCATATGAGGCTAAAACCAGATAACATGGATTCTACTGCAAAGAACTTTGCCATTCTGCCTATGTGTGAAAAATCAAGGACAGTATGTTTATTTCTTTGCTGGGGACTTGCTGAAAGCAGTGCCTGAGGCTTCCTGCCTATATCTATAAGAAAACCTTGAACTGGCAACAATGTTGTTATTTTCAACCAGTTTTTAATTCATCAGCTGCACTCTGTGTCTCCACACTGATTTCCACATGATAAAAACTATCTGGTTGGTTCTGCTAACATTAGTGAGTTCTGATCCAACCAATAACAGAGCTTTTTTCCATAGTTCAGGCATGGTCTGCACACTGCGCTGATAATGAAAAATCTACTACTTGCCTGCAGAGACAAAGAATTTGCTGTTTTACTAATTTTATTTTCTTGGCTTTACGGCCATTTTTCTCTTCTGTTTTTTGAAATTTGTCTTCCACAGTTTTTGCTCTAGAAATTGCACCACATACATTCACTGTGCTGTCATCCAAGGCAATACAATAAGATTCACAGACTTACTAGACATACTACCCTCTTTATGCCATTGTAGCTTCAGCTGGAGGATCTGATTGGGTTGGGTTGGGTTGACTAGAGCATACCTAAGGAGAATTATTCCAGCCTCTTTGTGAAGTAGGAGTCCTTTCCAGGATCAAAAGACTGCATCCCATCTGCCACAGAAGATGATATGGTTGTTATTTTATTCTTCTTAGGGCATGGGGTCAGCTAGAGAAATTGTCCTTTGTTTGGTGAAGTATGAGTCAGACTATATGATATTTTAAGAAGAATTTATTCATTGTTATAGGAAGCTCGTGAAGAAGTTAGGAATGGAATTATTGCTAAGTGAAATGTTACTAGCTTTGTTCATTTGCTGTTTGCCAATTGTGTAATAAATCTTTATTTGCATGGGAATGTTCCTTTCAATGTACTTATTAACAGCTAACAGAGAGATTCCAAGACTAGGAACTGGTATAATTAATTCCATCAACAATGTACATATCCATATATAACAGGGCTTTCGCTCAGAGATAGCAATATTTGCATACAGACTTGGGGCTGTTTGTGTGTATGGTATCTCTGAAATTTCCAGGTAGCAGCACTTATCCAGCTAGTAGATGCTGTAATGCGGTTAAGCACTTTTGAGTATTGACCCATGGATAAGTGGGACATCTAGGGAAAGAAAATAACGCCAGTAGCAGGAGCCCTGCACTTTGGGTTGGTTTTACCTATGAGCCCCTGCTGTGCAGAGTTTGGTGCAGATGCCCCCTTTTGCCCATCGTAGTCCTGTATTTAATAAGTTCTTTGAGGCAGCACTAGGGTTGCTGGTTGACTGCATTAGTGCTAGTGATGCCAATACAGCTCATATGTGTGGTCTTGTATTTCTGATTTTCCTAAGGAAAAGCAGAATATGTCCATGTGATCACTGGGGTGAAATCAGGACTGACTCAGCTTAACTAACAAACATGGCGCCAATTAACAACTATAGACAGGGAATCCCCCTTCTCTTTTATCTAATCACTACTACTACTACTTATCATTTCTAAAGCGCTACTAGACGTACACAGCGCTGTACACTTGGACATGAAGAGACAGTCCCTGCCCGGCAGAGCTTACAATCTAATTAGGACAGACAGACAGGACAAACAAGAGATAAGGGAATATTAAAGTAAGGGTTAGGATATAAATGCTAAATAGTAGTAGTAGTAGCATCAAAAAGGTGGGCTTTTAGCTTAGATATGAAGATGGCCAGAGATGGAGCTTGACGTACTGGCTCAGGAAGTTTATTCCAGGCATATGGTGCAGCAAGATAAAAGGAACGGAGTCTGGAGTTAGCGGTGGAGGAGAAGGGTGCAGATAAGAGAGATTTACCCAGTGAACGGAGTTCCTGTGGAGGAATGTAGGGAGAGATGAGATTGGAGAGGTGCTGAGGAGCTGCAGAGTGAATGCACTTATAGGTCAATAAGAGGAGTTTGAACTGTATGCGGAAATGGATAGGAAGCCAGTGAAGTGACTTGAGGAGAGGGCTAATATGAGCATAACGACACTGGTGGAATATTAGTCGTGCAGCAGAATTTTGAACAGATTGAAGAGGAGAGAGATGGCTAAGTGGGAGACCTGTGAGAAGCAAGTTGCAATAGTCTAAGCGAGAGGTGATAAGAGTGTGGATGAGGGTTCTGGTAGTGTGCTCAGAAAGGAAAGGGCAAATTTTGCTGATATTATAGAGAACGAAATGACAGGTTTTAGCAGTCTGCTGAATATGTGAAGAGAAGGAGAGGGAGGAGTCGAAGATGACCCCAAGTTTATGAGCTGATGAGACAGGAAGGATGGGAGTGTTAGCCACAAAAATTGAGAATGGGGGAGGAGGAGAGGTTGGTTTAGGGGGAAAGACAAGAAGCTCAGTCTTGGTCATGTTTAGTTTCAGATGGCGCTGAGACATCCAGGCAGCAATGTCAGAGAGACAGGCTGATACTTTGGCCTGGATTTCGGCTGAGATTTCTGGTGTGGAGAGGTAGATCTGGGAGTCATCAGCGTAAAGATGATACTGAAAACCATGGGATGAGATCAGAGTACCAAGGGAAGAAGTATAGATGGAGAAAAGAAGAGGTCCCAGAACAGATCCCTGAGGTACACCAACTGACAGTGGGATAGAAGTAGAGGAGGATCCACAACCAGGAAAGAACAGAGCCCTGAAATCCAAGTGAGGACAGTGTATCAAGGAGTAGGCTGTGATCAACAGTGTCAAAAGCAGCAGATAGATCGAGAAGGATGAGGATCTGGCCAGGAACAGATTATTGTACACTTTAGCAAGCGCTGTTTCAGTTAAATGAAGGGGGCGAAAGCCAGATTGAAGTGAATCAAGAATAGCTTGAGATGAAAGAAAGTCAAGGCAACGGCAGTGAACAGCATGCTCAAGTATCTTGGATAGGAAAGGGAGGAGGGAGATGGGGCAATAGTTGGAAGGACAGGTAGGGTCCAATGAAGTTTTTTTAAAGAGTGGTGTGACTGCAGCCTGTTTGAAGGCATCAGGAACAGTCACAGTGGACAGTGAAAGATTGAGGATATGACAGATAAAAGGGATGACAGTAGGAGAGATAGTGTTAAGTAGATGGGTGGGAATAGGATCAGAGGAACAGGTAGTTAGTTTTGAAGAGGAAATAAGATGTGTAGTTTCCTCTTCAGTGATTTCAGAAAAGGAAGAAAAGGAGGCAGGGGTTGGAGGGTTGAGAGAATGGACTAAGGGAAGGAGAGGTGGAGGTGACCTGGTTGAGAATTCAAGTTTAATCTTGTGAACCTTATCATGAAAGAACTCAGCCAGTGATGAGTCAGTGATGCCTGCCATGATTTCTCTACACTCACCATATGTAGTACTGCATAAAGTGCCAGCACTAGATTAACAATTGACAGGAGCAGTTAGAATTTATTTGTTAATTTCACTATAATGTATAGAGATATTGTTCAGATGCACCTGCTGTATTGGATTTATTCCTTTTTCATCTTTCTTGCATTTGTGGATCTCTTTAATTGATTCTTTTATTTCCTGACATCATAGCTATGTTTTTTTTCCTGGTATTTTGTGCACACACTGTTGTGTTGTGCCAAGGTGTGGATTTTCAAAAGCTTTAACTAGCTAGGCTGAAATCTTAGCCACTTAAACCTCTGATTTAAACATTTTGTTAATTGATTAGCCAAGTTTAACCACTTAAACTGAATAAATTGTTTAATACCAACCTGTTATTGTTTAAGTTGCACATATTATACAGAAGCACACCTCTAGAACAAGTAGGACATGGATTGTTCTGAATATTGGAAGTTCCAGATAATGGGAGTTTTCTACTGAAAGAAGTTCAGATAATGGGAGTTTTCCCAAATAATGGAACATATGAAACTAACCATTTTCTGCATAATGGAACATGAGTCTAAGCTCATGATGTTTCAGGGACTAAGAGAATTTTTTTGATAAAGGAATTTCTGTAAAATACAGTGAATAGCAAGTTAAAAAAAGGGACTGGATTCTGTAAATGGCACCCAAATTTGGGCACTGGAAAAGAATTGGCATGGAACCCTATTCTATAAAGGGTACTTCAAGCTGAGTTCTCTTTATAGAATAGTGCTTAGAGCCCATTCCCATGCCCAAATTTGAATGCTGGTATTTACACCAGCTAGAGGCTGCCCAATATTGGTGGTTTTGGATCCTGCCCAAACTGAATCCTTAGACAAAATTTGCAGCTCGGTTTTGGCCGGAACCGAAAATGTTGTGCCTGATCCTGCCTCCCTGATGGAAAATGGAACATGCAAAATCTGCCCCTGCCTCCCCCCCCTCCACCAGGAGAAGATGGGTCCCACTGGAATGCCCCCCTCCTGGCTCCCCAAGCATCAATAGGCCCTACCTTAACATGCTGTGGTGGTCTGGTGTCTTGTTTGGTGGCAGTAAAGAACCCCAATCTTTCCTGCTCTGTGCCACTGCTAGTTTAAAATGGCTGCTGAGACTTCCTATGGCAGTCTCATGAAACAGCTGCGAGAGGTCCCAGCAGACATTTTGAGATTGGCACCTGCACAAGCAAGAAGCTAAAAGTCTCAGCAGCCATTTTAAACCAGCAGAGGCACTGGGTAGGAAAGAATGAGGTTCTTTCATGCTCATGAAGAAGCTACTGGACCACAAGGACTTGTTAAGGTAGGCTGGGAAAGGCCTATTAATAGTTAGGGGGCCAGGTTGGTGGGGGGGGGGGGGGGGGGAAGGACTGTGGGGGAGTGGGCAGTCAGGCAACTCAGGGTGAGTGTTGGTTTCAGCAAAAAATGCACTGGCATTTTTGGCTTTTCAGGCTGGTTTCAGTGCTGAATCTGAAACCAAACCCAAAATTTGGTTGGCCTCTAATGCCAGTGCCCAACTCTTGGCATTTGGGTGCAGGAATGGCACTATTCTGTAACACTGAGCATAAGTTTTTAGAATGCCCCTACCATGCCCCCTTTTCAGTTGCACACTATGGGATTTAGGCGTGCGTGGTTATAGAATACTGCCCAGGAAGATGTGCACATTAATATTTAATAATGTCAATTAATTTGCCTGTGCACCTTCGATCAGCACCCAAATTTGGATGCCCTATATAGAATCTGGGGGATAGTGAACATTTAGTAATAGAACAAAAAAAAAAAAACAACAGATGTAATAAAGAAAAAGAAAAGCCCAAAAGCCCAGTGTCTGGAACGATATGTGATAACAAACGCTTGTTAAACACATCTAGCCTTTTTATTCAGCACTGCTGTTTTTCACAAATAGCACTATACTCGTTAAGTCAGTGCCAGCCAAGCAGAACCCAGCTCAGCTCTGAGGCTTCAGGAATACTCATGAAAGAGATTGTTTTTACATGACGGACTCTATAAGCAACACAGCACAGGAATAATTTTTCTAGTGGGAGATGAAGACAGACCAAACCGATGGTGCTGAATTCCCTTTTCTGAACCTTGTGCCTAATAAAGGTCAGCACCCCTGTATTGCAGGGTGTTTCTCCCCTCCCCTAGCATTCTGAATTTCAACCCCTATGGCCAAAAGTACATCTGCCTTATCCATTTGTGAAAGCAAATAGTAATACTTAACCCCCCCCCCCAATAAAACCTATAGCAGATTCCTGCTGCCGAGGTCAGTAGAGGTCTGTGTGCTTGACAGGCTCTCTCCACAGCAGAAACTCCAGTGCTGACAGTGAAAATTACTACTAAGGGTTCATTACACCGGTCACTAAGAAAATAAAAAGAGAGCAGCTGACAGCATGAGTAATGTGATTGTCTTTAAAGAGCTGTGATCTGGTGACACAGTGGCCTAACAGCTGTGCTATGCACTGCTGTATAGGAAAACAGGGTTTGATGCCCAAACCCACACCTTCTGCTTCTTAACCTGGATGAGGATGAAAATACCGCAGAAGTAATTTTTCAAAAATCCTGGAGTAGGGGGAATGAAAGCCATTGCCTAACAGTGACACTGCTCAGACAATAAAGAATGCGTTTACCAGGTTGTGGAGGGCTCTGAAATCCTGCGCCTGTCAACCAAAAGACTGTCACTGCAATGGCTGAGCTACAACAAGAGGGGAGTTAAAGAGGGGTCCCAAACTGAGCTGCAAGCATCAAATGAGAAGGTAGAAAGCTACCAGCCCGAAAAATTAAAAATAAAAGATATCTGCTAGGAGGTGCAGTGTTACCTTAGAACAGTAGAGGGTGCTCTAGCCTCTGTTATAAGCACTAAAGCCAAGCATTTAAATTCATATTGTCTGTTTTGTATATTATTACAGAGCTGCCAAGGGGAAGCAATTGTTAGCCCATAGAATTACACAGCACCACAAGCTCCTTTCCTCTCTTGACTCCTTTTTATTCCACTAAAACACATTATTTAGTACCCCAGTAACCACAACAAGACTGGAACAGAAGAGAAAGTGAATAGATTTTGGACCTAGCTCACACCTTTTTCAGCGGTAGCTCAAGGTCCAGTGGGTACGTATCTGTGCCTGGAGGATTTACAGCCTAAGGGGTCCTTTTATTAAGCTGCAGTAAAAGGGGGCCAGCGCTAGCATCAGCACGTGTTTTTGAAGTACGCTGAGGCCTCTTTTACCACAGCGGGTTCTACTACTACTTACTTATCATTTCTATAGCCCTACTAGGGTAAAATGCTGTATTTTTTTCGGGAACAGAAATGGCCATGCGGTAAGTGCACCACGTGGCCATTTTGGGGTGGAGGACTTACCGCCATCCATTGAGGTGGTGGCAAGGTCTCCTGTGCTAACCCAGCAGTAACCAAGCAGTACGTGGCGCTGCCCGATTACTACGGTAACTAGCAGTGTGTGGTGCTGCCCGATTACTGTGGTATCCGGGCAGTTCATGGCACTGCCTGATTACCACCGGGTAAGCACCAGTACTATCAAATTGAAAATATTTTTGTAGCACTGGAAATGGCACACACTGGGGGTGAGAAGTACCGTTGGACTCCTGCAGTAGCCCGGCGGTAGTTTCAGATTGGCACATGGCAAGCCTGTTGCCACAGGCCAACCCTTCAGTAAAAGGGTCTGTAAGTTTGTACTTGTGGCAGTGGATGGTTAAGCAATTTCTTCAAGATCTTTTGCCCTGGATCAAAAGGAGCAGTAGGGAAATTTGAACTTGGCTTTCCTGGTTTTTGGCCTGCCACTCTAACCATTAGGCTACTCCTCCAATGTCCTAATTTCCTCTTGATACAGTACAGCTAACTCAGAAATTTTCACAAAACGTCAAACAAACAATCTTTAACCTTTTTATCTGTAGTATAGTTGTTAAATCCAAATTATCTGATCATTTTAGCTTCAAAGGTAAATATGGAACAGCTGTTTATCCATTCAAATGATACCACTGCTACAGTAGGACTGATATTCAGGCAGTGACAGTTAGCATTTTCTTGATCTCTGCCGGCATTATCCTCAGGAATTTAATGCTGGGCCTTGTCCGGGCTCTGGCATTGAATTTCCAGGTATATGGAGGTGGCGAAAACGTGGAGGGGCATAATCGAAAGGGGCGCCAAGTTTTCCTGAGGACGTCCTCGCAGGACGTCCCGGCGAAGGAGCGGGGAAACCCGTATTATCAAAACAAGATGGGCATCCATCTTTCATTTTGATAATACGGTCGGGGACGCCCAAATGTTGACATTTAGGTCGTCCCTAGAGATGGTCGTCCTTAGACTTGGTCGTTTCTGATTTTTGGCGATAATGGAAACTAAGGATGCCCATCTCAGAAACAACCAAATGCAAGCCCTTTGGTCGTGGGAGGAGCCAGCATTCGTAGTGCACTGGTCCCCCTGACATGCCAGGACACCAACCGGGCACCCTAGGGGCACTGCAGTGGACTTCGGAAAAAGCTCCCAGGTACATAGCTCCCTTACCTTGTGTGCTGAGCCCCTCAAAACCCACTACCCACAACTGTACACCACTACCATAGCCCTTACAGGTGAAGGGGGGCATCTAGATGTGGGTACAGTGGTTTTCGGGTGGATTTTGGAGGGCTCCCAGTTATCACCACATGTTTAACTGGTATGGGGGGATGGGCCTGGGTCCGCCTGCCTGAAGTGCACTGCAGTATCCACTAAAACTGCTCCAGAGACCTGCATACTGCTGCGATGGACCTGAGTATGACATTTGAGGCTGGCAAAAAATATTTTTAAACTATTTTTTGAGGGTGGGAGGTGGTTAGTGACCACTGGAGGAGTAAAGGGAGGTCATCCTCGATTCCCTCCGGTGGTCATCTGGTCAGTTCGGGCACCTTTTCATGGCTTGGTCGTAACAAAAAAAGGACCAAGTAAAGTCGTCCAAGTGCTCGTCAGGGACGCCCTTTTTTTTCGATTATGTGTCGAGGACGCCCATGTGTTAGGCACGCCCAAGTCCTGCCTTCATTACGCCTCTGACACGCCCCTGGGAACTTTGGTCATCCCTGCGATGGAAAGCAGTTGAGGACGCCCAAAATCAGCTTTCGATTATGCCGATTTGGGTGACCCTGGGAGAAGGACACCCATCTTCCGATTTGTGTCAAAAGATGGGCGTCTTCTTTCGAAAATAAGCCTGATAGCCCGTTAAGTATGATATTCAGCACTGAATGTGCTATAGCAAACTGAATATGGCCTCTTTACAGCATCCGCCTCTGAGGAAACAGGAAGTTGCATTAAGAAGTGGGCCGTAGTAGAGCGAAACTGGTGCTAGTGGCCTATGGGAATGGTTGCCACTGCCACCTTTTGGAAATGAATAAAATAAGGTAAACGTGGGGAAAGGGGTTGAGGAGGAAAGGGGAGAATGCTGCTTCTTGAGAGTGCCACCCAGGGGTGTGCTGGTAAATTTTTAACAATAGGCTCTTTCTCCGGACGTAGCCAGCTCTGCAGGTGGAAGGGCCAGGGGTGGCCGGGGGGGGGGGGGGGGGGGGGGGGGGAGGAAGCAACACTTGTGTCTCTCTCCTCCCGCCCTTTGTGCGGGCACGCTAGGCATACCTTTGCTGTCAGTCAATAAATGGACTGCCACCACTCTCAACATCTTGCTCTGAGCAGCATGCTGGAACTTCTCTCACATGCTTGAGAAGTCCCAGCCTGCTGCCCAGAGCTGGAAACAAGGAGCGGGGAGCAGCAGTAGTCTATTTACTTGGCTGGCAGGGCTCAGCATCCCCACCAACAAAGTAAAAGATAATTCAGCAGGGGGCCCAAGCCCACATTTTGGGAGCCAGTTGTTAAAGTAACCATGGAGGGCCCTACTTTAACAACCAGCTCCCAAAATTCTTAAAAACTTAACAACCGGCTCTTACGAGCCTGTGAGAGCCTGCTCCAGCACACCACTGGTGCCACCTGATGTCTCCGCCTCAGTTGGCCTAATGGTAGGGCAGCCACTGACTAGGTCACAGGCAAAGGGGGAGGCGCAGAGGCACAGATACCAGTTTTCAGGTGGTGGGGGGCAATGAAAAAGTTGGCTCAGCACACCAGAGTCCCTTGAGCTAGCCCTGCCAGGCATACTGTACGAGAGAAAGTCCCTGCTCCACAGAGCTCACAATCTAGTGAAGTCAAACATGAATTACAAACAAGTGAGTCTAAATTACAGTGTTGTATATATCTATTATAGCTATGAAAGTAAATATTCATTCAGTCAGTCAGGCATTGATAGCTGCAGCCAGAATCAGACTCGGATACTAAATGCCTTAACCTGGGTACCAGCATTAAATATTCAGGACTTGGCCACCTGATGGAAGTTATCCGAGTGGTGGTCAATATTCAGACTGGTGCCTAGATAATTGGTCAGATAAAGTTAGGATAGCCTTTTTGCTAACTTTATCTGGGCACTTACCCAGTTCCTCTAGGTCACATAACTTAAAAGAAATAATTAGCCCTGCCAATTTACCACCAGTGGTATGCAACATGGTCACAGGTGGGCACATAAAATGTCAACATTGTAAAACATGCACGATCACATTGGAGACACAGGAATTCAGAAACCCTTTAGATGGTAAAAGGTTTAAGTTGAAATATGACACAGATTGCCAGTCAGCATATACTGTATATGTCCTTATTTGTGCCTGTCAAAAAATATACGTAGGAAAAACCAAGAGACGACTACATCACTGGATCATGGAACATCTCTCCTGCATAAAAACACAGAAAAGAGGAGCTCCATTAATGACACATTGTTTAGACAAGTGCCATGAATTTGAGTCCTTTCACTGCTTGATAATTGATCACATTCCATAGAGGCGGGGACAGAAACAAAATTTTGATTCAAAAAGAATAGAGATGTATTTTCACACTCCAGTCTTTAGAACAACGCGGCCTGAATGTACAGATTGAATGGTCAGCGTTTTTCTAAAACATCAAATAAGTTAATTTACAACTGTGTTTGTTTTAAATCTGTCAATCACATGAATGATTTAAATAGCCTGACCCTGCTTCCGGGTTGGGTCTGTAGTGTCGGCGTCCTAGAGACAGTGGATGCCATTTTGTAAGGTCAGTGAATACAAATGACTTATTTCATAGATTTCACTGTGAGCAACATTTCACTAATATTTTGGTATTACTTTAGTTTTCAGGCACAGTGAATGGCTACAAGTTACTTAGCCCCCTGAGGAAGCTCAACAATAGAGTGAAACAGAGAGCCCCGTTGGGCAGAGATTCAAAGCTAAGTGGCATAGTTTATAACTCATGAAGTACCGTAGAGTGTCATAATTATTTAGAAATATCAATAAGATTCATGGAGTGATAATTAATCTAATGAAGTGGAGTTTTTTTGACTGATGATAATAACGGAGTCTAGAAGAAGCTGGCATTTAGAATAATATCTGTTCTTCTGCCATGCGTAGACTACTGAGGTCTTTTTCTCCACTATATTAATTTGAATCACTTCAGATAGTATTGGCTTATGGTGATTAGATTTCATTATTACATTACTGTAGTTGGAATTTTTTGAAACTTCATCTTGCTAAGAGCACTTACTACTACTACTACTATTTAGCATTTCTATAGCGCTACAAAGCGTTTGCAGCGCTGCACAAACATAGAAGAAAGACAGTCCCTGCTCAAAGAGCTTACAATCTTGTAGACAAAAAATAAAGCAAGCAGATCAATTAATGTGTAGAGGAAAGAGGAGAGGAGGGTAGGTGGAGGCGAGTGGTTACAAGTCAAAAGCAATGTTAAAGAGGTGGGCTTTCAATCTAGATTTAAAGATGGGCAAGGATGGGGCAAGATGTAGGGGCTCAGGAAGTCTATTCCAGGCGTAGGGTGCAGCAAGACAGAAGGAGCAAAGTCTGGAGTTGGCAGTAGTGGAGAAGGGAACAGATAAAAAGGATTTATCCATGGAACGGAGTGCACGGGGAGGGGTGTAGGGAAGGACAAGTGTGGAGAGATACTGGGGAGCAGCAGAGTGAGTACATTTATAGGTTAGTAGAAGAAGTTTGAACAGGATGCGAAAATGGATAGGAAGCCAGTGAAGCGACCTGAGGAGAGGGGTAGTATGAGTAAAGCGACCCTGGCGGAAGAAGAGACGGCACTTACCCAGTTAGCTATTGAAAATCAGTTCTAGGTCAGTTCCCACCTGGACAGTTCCCACCAGAGAGTTCTACCCACCAATTCCCATCTGGAAATTGCCACCTAGGACAATTCCCACTGACCCAATTCCCACCATACCAAGGAGGACAATTCCCACTCATAACCCCCAAAACACACTAGGACAAGTAATCTCTCTCCCTTTTCTCTTCTAGATCATTTGGGGGGGGGGGGGACAGTACCCCTTCACACCCCCCATCAACATTATCTTTTATACATCCCTTTCCCCTTCCAGATATGCAGTTTGTATGTGGGGAGGGGGGGGGGCAATGTCCCCACACAACCTCAAACTAGGTTTCAATCTAATTCTTGTTTAATCCAGGATCTAAATGCCATAAATAAGTAAATAAATAAATAAACAAACAAACAAACAAACAAACAGATATATAGATAAATACATCCATATGCTGTTCTAATCTCCTTGTTCCAGATGCCATTAAAAAAAAACAGCAATGCATAGGCTCCCGGTATAAGAGGCTTGGGGAGGCTAAGCCTCCCCAGCCCAACTGCTGCCCCACCCCGCGAACTGCAGACTTCCCCGCTCCCCAGTCGCCAATCATCTCCCGTCTCTGCCCTCAGCTGCCCGATAGCCCTCGTTCCCTTCCTGCCCTCGCCCTACCTTTAAATATTGTAATTTTCCTCGAGTGGGTGGTGCCGGCATTGTAAGCAGCAGCAGGCTCCAGCCTTCCCTCGCATGCCCTCGCGGAAACAGGAAATACGTCAGAAGAGGGCGGAGCCATGCGAGGGAAGGCTGGAGCCTGCTGCTTCTTGCAATGCCGGCGCCGCCCGCTCGAGGAAAATTACAATATTTTAAGGTAGGGCGAGGACAGGAAGGAAACGAGGGCTATCAGCTGAGGGCAGATGTGAGATGATTGACGACGGGGGGAGCGGGGTAGTGGGGGGGGGGGGCTGGAAGAAGGCAGGACATGGCTGGCAGAAGGGAGATGGTTGACATGGGCTGCTGGAGGGAGGGGAGGGGAGGGCAGGGGAGAGAGGAGGGTTGCTGGATATGGGAGGATGGCGGGGACGGCAGGGGAGAGGAGGGTTGCTGGACATGGGTGGATGGAGGGGAGAGGAGGGTTTCTGGACATGGGTGGATGGAGGGGAAGGGAGAGGAGGGTTGCTGGACATGGATGGAGGGGAGGGAAGAGGGAGGAAGGAGATGAGATGAGGGAAAAGGAAGAGAGAAAAACGGCACATGGAGGAAGAAAATAGGCAGAAGCTGGATCCACTGGACAGTCAAGTCTGTGGAGGACCCAGCTTTTACTTACGGATGTAGGGCAAGAAATGAAGAAGAAAGGCGGAAAGTCAAGAAATAAATGAAAAGGAAGCCCTGGAAATGGAGTTAAGAGGACAGATAGCAGCAGAATCGGATACTGGGCCAGCATGATCAGAAAAACAAAGTCACCAGACAACAAAGGTAGAAAAGATCATTTTATTTTCATTATAGTGTTTGGAATATGTCCACTTTGAGAATCAGGTGCTCAACATTAAAAGTTTATATTTATTTACTTATTTATGGCTATCCCACATTAAACATGAATTAGGGTGTTTTGTGGCTCTACACGTACCATGATATTATGATCCCTTGTTTCATATTGTTGACGGTCTGCATTTTCCATATGGGTGATATATTGGTGTATTAGGTTCTGCCCAGTGTAATATTTATGGTACAGTAAGGTTCTGAGTATGTTTTTGCACAAAGTAGTGCATAGTGTTTTGCAGTTGAGCGATTGTGCTTAGTATATGCTTTGAGCAACCACTTTATTGTTTGACATATGATACATATCTAATATCTAAATTTAATAAAAGGTATTAATTGTGACTTATTTTTATTTATTTTTTTATGTGTGTTATCAGACAATTATGGATTTAAGCTCCACCCCAACCCCACCCCCTTTAGCCTCCCCAAACAGTTGGGCCACCGACCGACTATGAAGCAATGCCAGGACTTGTGAGACCTGATACAAGAAAGAAGCTATGTTCGATAAAAAAGGCTAAGGAGGGTGGGAAATGTACGGGGGGGGGGGGGGGGGGGGGGGAGTCCTTGGTAGGAATCGTCCCCCTTAAGTGGGAATTGTCCTGGGGGGAATTGTCCTAGGTGGGAATTGTCTCAGGGGGAATTGGTAGGTGGGAACTGTCTGGATGGGAACTCACCTGATACCCTGAAATTCACCACCAACCAAGTAAATGGCAGCATTGTCTTGTTTTTAGTCTCAGATTGCCCTTGCACTAACCAGAGAGTGCCATTGAGATCTCCTTGGGTTTTCAGCAGCATTTTCTGGTTATGGACCACCGAAAATCTGGGGATCGCCTCTCCTGCTCAGTTAAATTGTTTAAAATATTGGCCCAAATATTATTACTAAGAAACTTCAAAAGGTTCCTCAAGATAGCCCAGAATCTTTGTTGAGTATGGAAATCCTAATATATCCTTCTAATCTGACTTTAATTGCTACTTTTTATACTGAAATTGAAAGGGATTGGGCTTTGAAAATGTGCTTTGGGCATAGGAATCAATGTTTCCTTGATAGTAAGATCTGGATATTTCCACACATCATGCAGAAAAGAAGGAAGTAATTTCTGTTATTAAGATGAAAGGTACTTCAGTTAGGGGCTCGTTTCCTTCTTAATGTTGCTTGTAAATGTACTGCTTGGTATGAGAATGTTGAGTACATACCTTTTGAATCCTCTTATTTATCCAAATTTTTGTTTGATAAGTTTCTTAGTCCAATCTAAGAGGCTTCTTTGGCATCTCTTGTACTGGTTGATTTTCATAGAGACTATAATACTTTGGTTTGGAGTAGGAGCTATTTTCCTTAAATTCTATAATAAAAGATATTTCTTTAGTTTTCTCTTCTAATTGAGTTTAGGCCTCCTATATTGGGGATTTTTACATTAGATGTGTCTGCATTATTCTCTATTGCTTTTTACTTTGTACATTTTCCATTGACTTATTCTATTATTGCTTTCAAGTATTAATTTGTACTTTAATTTTGAAAATGCGTTAAAAGAAAAAAAGAAATCCAATATATTTTTTAAAGAAGCTAAGCTTTTAAGTTAGGGTGCTAAATTTGTGCCCTATTTTCAGCCAAACTTAGGAGCCTAAGCTTTCAGCTGAAAATTCATCTTAATTTAGGGGCTGAAAAGTTGGCTCTGTAATTCATTTGCTTAGATGAATGAGCCTAATTTACTAATCTAAGGGCTCTTTACTAAGCTGTGGTAAAAGGGGCCCGCTTTAGTAGCAGAGGATGTTTTTGCCATGCGCTGAGGCCCTTTTTACCACAGCAGGTAAAAAGGCTGGAAAAAGAAATGGCCCTACAGTATGATTGCACTTACTGTGTGGCCATGTTTGTGGGGGGAGGGGAGAGTAGCTCTTACCGCCATCCATTGAGGTGGTGGTAAGAGCTCCCATGCTAAGCCAGTGGTAACCGGGCAGCGCACGGTGCTGTCCGATTACCACCGGGTAACTGCTGCGGTAAAAAATAGGAACCTATTTTCCCTAGCGCTGGAAATGCCACACGCTGGGTGTGGAACTACCACCAGGGTCCGTGCTGGGCTGACAGTAGTTCCGGATTGCCACGCGGCAGTGCCGTAGCAAGGGCGGGGCGGTGGGGGTGGTCCGCCCCGGGTGTCCGCAGGTGGGGAGTGCTCCGTCACGTCTCTCTCCTGCCACCGCCTGCCTTTTTCTTTTTTTTTTTTAAAATCCGTGCAGCCACGCAGGCAGCGCTTCGCATCTGCCCTGCGTGTGCTGTGAAAGAAGTAAATCGCCAGCGCTGGCTTCAGGGCTTCCCTCGATGTCCTGCCCTCGAGGAAATAGGAAGCTACCTCACAAGAGGGCGGGACATCGAGGGAAGGCCCAAAGCCAGCGCTGGCGATTTACTTCTTTCACAGCACACGCAGGGCAGACGCGAAGCGCTGCCTGCTTGGCTGCACGGATTTAAAAAAAAGAAAAAGGCAGGCAGTGGCAGGAGAAGAGGGCTCTGTGGCTCTCAAAGGAGGGGGGACGGGACTAGGTCAGGGGGGGAGCTCAGAGGGAAGAAGGGGATTGGAGAGGGGGTGGGGGAGTTCAGAGGAGGGGTGCTCAGAGGGGAGAAGGGGATTGGAGAGGGTGGGGGTGCTCAGAGGGGAGAATGGGGATTGGAGAGGGGGTAGGGGAGTTCAGAGGAGGGGTGCTCAGAGGGGAGAAGGGGATTGGAGAGGGTGGGGTGCTCAGAGGGGAGAATGGGGATTGGGGAGGGATGGGGTGCTCAGAGGGGATTGGGGAGGGTGGGGGAGCTCAGAAGGGTACTCAGAGGTGAGAAGGGGATTGGGGAGGGGTAGGGGAGTTCAGAGGAGGGATGCTCAGAGGTGAGAAGGGGATTGGGGAGAGTGGGGGTGCTCAGAGGGGAGAATGGGGATTGGGGAGGGGTGGGGGTGCTCAGAGGGGATAAGGGGACTGGGGAGGGAAGTGCTCATGGGAGAAGGGGTCTGAAACTGGAACTGGGGGCTGAAAAGGGGCAGGGGCTGAAACTGTGGGGACTGGGGGCTTTAAAGGGGACAGGGAGAACTGGCTGGGGCTGAAGCTCGGGACTGGTGAGAGAAAAGGGCTGGGGTTCAAACTAGGGGCTGAAAAGGGGACAGGGAGAAGTGGCTGGGGGCTGAAGCCCAGGACTGATGGGAGTAAAGGGCTGGGGACTGGTGGGATAGTGGGGCTGACAAGGGTGGCAGGTGGGAGATGTGGGCTGGAACTGGAACTAGGTGCAGGTGGAAAGAGGGGGCAGAGAGAGGGGACAGACCCTGGATAGAAGGGGGGGAGCGTGAGGGAGGGCAGACCCTGGATGGATGGGAGAGGGAGGGCAGACGGATCGAAGGGGCAGAGAGAAAGGGCAGATGGTGGGTAGAAGGGGGAGAGAGAAAGAGGGCAGATGGTGGATGGAAGGGGCAGAGAGAGAGGGCAGACACTGGATGGAAGGGACATTAGAGAGGGCAGACACTGGATTTCAGAGAAAGAGCGAAGACAGATGCTGGATGGAAGGAAGACAGTGAAAAGAAGATGAGGAAAGCAGAAACCAGAGACAACAAACTGTAAATAAAATATATTTTTTTTATTTTTTGCTTTAGGGTATAGTATTGTATCTGTGTTTATTTGTTAATAAATGTTTATAAATAGAACATATAAATAAGGTAATCATTTTATTGGACTAATTTTTAATACATTTTGACTTAACTTTCAGAGAACAAAACCCCCTTCCTCAGGTCAGGATAGGATACTATAACAGCACTATACTGTATTGACCTGAGGAAGGATGTTTTGGCCTCTGAAAGCTAAATGTATTAGTCCAATAAAATGGTATTTTATTTTCTATATTTGTTTTATTTCTATTTGTTAATTTGTAAAGTGGTGATTGGATTTGTTAGTTTTTTCAAATTTTATATTTTGCACAGTACTAGGGGACATTTTCTGTTTCTGTGGTGTTGCATTGTATGCAGAGTCTGGCATCGGGGGTTCAGTTTAATTTTTGTCTAAATAGAAAGTTTATGATTACTTATTCTATAGTGGATTAGGGTGTATCTGTGTTTGTGAAAAAGACATGGCTTTCGGTTGGCATTGACGGTGCAGGATCGACAATCTGTACTAATCTGTCTGTTTTCGTTTTATAATAGGTGAATTGATGTTCTAGTGCTCACTGTAGCGTTTAAGATGCTTGTGTGACTTGTAGAAATGACTGCTTATGGTATGGTAGAATTGCGCTATAGGTCCTGAGTGTTTTGTATTCTCGGTATGCCTAGTACTGGATTTGTGGGGGGGGGAGGGGGGGTGTTAAAAAATGACCGGCCCCGGGTGTCAACTACCCTAGCTATGCCACTGCCACGCGGTAAACCCACAGTGGGCTTACCGCTGCTTAGTAAAAGGGCCCCTTAGTGCTGAAAATCAGTGCTAAGCTCTTAACTTCTTTTCCCCACCCCAAATTTACCTCTGTTGCCGTCCACTTTTTATGCTCCTGCATTTTAAGAGTTTGATGAAATGTTGAAGTCAATATTCAGCCACTGGTGGTGAATGTTTTGCTGACCACCTCCGGTGATATTGCCATGCCCAGGTTTCGGTATTGAATATCTGTTTTTTATGGCCCTGGCTAACGCATAGCTAGTTAAGTTGGTATTCATCATTTAAGTGGTCATGGGTTATCGCAAAAAGGGCCCCTTTTACAAAGCAGTGGTACCTGTACCGCTGCTTTGCCCTGCACCAATCCACCACTACCACCAGGCTCCTAAAGGCTATTTTTCTTAGTGCAGGAGGGTGGATAGTGGAGTGACACAGGGATCTGTACTGGGACCGGTGCTATTTACCCTATTTATAAATGATCTGGAAATCGGAACGGCAAGTGAGGTGATTAAATTTACAGATGACACAAAGCTATTCAAAGCTGTCAAAACACATGTGGACTGTGAAAAAATTTGCACAAAGACCTTTGGAAATTGAAAAACTAGGCATCTAAATGGCAGATGAAATTTTTTTTTTAATTATTTATTTATTAATTTTCATTAAATAACAAGCTGTTACACTTGACAGTTAATTCAGAAAGGAAAATTTTACAATAACCACAGTTTAAAGATAAACAATATTAATTTCTTCTTTAGACCTCAAACATAAAGGAGAGCATAAGGAAAAAGAAGACTTCTTAAATCAATAATATCTATCCCAAAGGAAATATGCTTAACACAGTTTACCGGTCCCATAATTCAAATTTCTATCATCAAAACTGGGAAATGACATTAGCCAACGTTTTTCAATATTATAAACTCCTTCAATTGTTCGGTTGGAAAAAAATGTATTTTATACCCGTGTATTTGATGACACATTTACACGGGTAATTCAAATAAAAAGATGCTCCCAGTTTTACCACTTCAGCTCTCATAGAAAGAAAAAGTTTTCTCCTTTCTTGTGTTTGCTTGGTTATATCTGGGTACATCCACACTCTTTTCCGCCAGAACAAAGTATGCATCTTTTTAAAATACATTCTCTTTACTGCTTCCAGATCTTGTTGGAAGACAAAAGACACTATTAAAGTCATTCTTTGAGAATCCACAGTTAGAGAAGTCTCTAATAACTCAGATATATTTAATTCTTCCTCTCGTAGCTCTGATGGTAATGCTTGAAGGGGATCATCCACTGGTTTTTTAGTATTTATGTAATATATTTTATTCAGAGGAGGCAAAGACTCTGGGGTAAAATTTAAAATTTCTAGTAGATATGTTTAAAGGCTTCCAGTGGATTTATTCCAATCTCCTGAGGAAAATTCAAAAAACGTAAGTTCAGCCTACGGTTGTAATTTTCTATTTGTTCAAGCCTACAATGGATTATAATATTGTCCTTAATTACCGAGGCTGATACTCCTTGTAACTGAGAAATGTCTTTTTTAACAATATTAAATTGCTCCGCAGTTTCTTGTTTAGATGTATTTAAAGAGAGTTTTTTCAACAGTACCTACTAAGGCTGTAATCTCTTGTGCTGACAAGGCCATTGTCATTTCCACTCTCTGGAGAGCGTCCCAAATGCTCTCCAGAGTCACCGTAGTCGATCTTTTTCTGAGCTCCCAGCTCAGCCAGGGTTTTCCCCAACTCCTGGCCTCTTGAATGGTTCGCCTCTCGAGTTCCTCGATCGTCGACAAATACCCCTTCCATTTCCGGGTCGGGCAGGTCTCGCCTGAGAAGACGACCATAGGGCGGCTGCGGTGGATGATAATCCGGAGAGGAGAGTGAAACATCAAGCCCCAAGATTCCAAGGATGTCTTCCCCCGTAGCTTCAGCAGGGCCCCTCTCGGTAAGTTGGACCGGTTGTCTCATGGCGTAGTGCTCAATTGTTTGTTGTTGCGGGAACAAGGATACAGCAGTCGAGGAAACTGCTCTAACAGTCCCCTTACGCTTTGTATGGGGCATATTTCTAAGAGGAAACAGTTTTGTTCTCCAAACTTTCGAGAGCCCGCACCAAGAGAGGTTAGCGTGCTGCAATCTTGACGCTCTATGGCAGATGAAATTTAATGTGGACAAGTGCAAAGTCATGCACATTGAGAAGAATAATCCAAATCTTAGGGGGTCCTTTTACAAAGGTGTGCTAGTGTTTTTAGCACGCGCTAAAAATAAGTGTGTGCTAAATGCTAGAGATGCACATATATTCCTGTGGGTGTCTCTAGTGTTTATTGCACATTAAAAATGCTAACACACCTTTGTAAAAGGACCCCCATAATTATTTGATGCTAGGGTCCACCTTAGGAGTCGGCACCCAAGAAAAGATCTAGGTGACTATTGTAGACAAAATGCTGAAATCTTCTGCCCAGTGTGCAGTGTTGGCCAAAAATAAAAGCAAGCAGGATGCTAGGAATTATTAGGAAAGGGATGGTAAATAAGGCTAAGAATACTATAATGCCTGTGTATCGCTCCATGGTGCGACCTCACCTTGAGTACTGCATTCATTTCTGGTCACCATATCTCAAAAAAGATATAGTGGAATTAGAAAAGGTTCAAAGAAGAGTGACCAAAATGATTAAAAAAAAATCATTCCCCCTTTGACTGGTTATCACTGTAAACCTTTAAATTGTCTTGCCAGAGCTCATTTAAAAATTTCAACTCAGGTATGAAAAATTCAATTATTTCACTCCTATTTCTTCAATGGTTCAACAATGTTTCTTTTACAGCAGTTTTTCCATATATACAGAAATCTGTCAGGCTTAAGTGTTTTAAGGTTCTCCTGATTCATTTTTAGTTCTGCCAGGCTTTAAGAAATGCTTCTCCTCAAATTTTTTCACAAAGTTTGCTTAAGTATAACATTTTCTATCCAAACTCACTTCAAAAAAATACATCTGAAATTTCCTCATATACTCCACAGTATCTTCACTTCACAGCAAACAAAACAGCTGAAATATAGCATTTGTTCTCTCAAACAAGAACAAGATTTATTGCATTTAAGCACTATAATTGCCATCACTCTGTTCTCCATCTGACAAATATCACCAAACTATTACTGTTGACAGCAACGCAAGAAAGTGTTCTGCACAGCTCAGCTATCACCATTGATCTCCCAACTTAAAACTACTGTGATTATGAGTAGTACTCCCTCCTCCCATCAAGCTAGTTGCTATGGAGTTACCAGGGTTACTCCAATCAGGAGATAACATAACATAACAATATGTTTTATATTCCACTGTTAACCTTGTGGTTCTACTGGATTACAACAAGAGTCTGGACATTACTAGGAATTACAATATCCAAATCAAAATACACATAAATATAATAAATTCTAACAAACGTCAACATTTTTTGATACATATTTGTAACATCTGCTACTGTTATTGACGAAAATTAAAGAGAGGATATTCACATATTCTCAAAATGAGAAAAGGTTATAAGGGAGATAAAAAGACTAACAGGCTCATTTTTGAAAGATATGGATGTCCAAAAAGTGACATAAATCGGCATTTGGACGTCCATCTCACAGAAACGTCCAAATCGGTATAATCGAAACCGCATTTTGGACGTCTTTCTCAGAAGTCCGTCAGAAGGATGTCCAAATCTCAAGGGGGCGTATTGGAGGCGTGTTCAAGGCAGGACTTGGGCGTTCCTCAGTGGCATAGGAGGGGGGCGCGGTGGGGCGGTCCACCCCAGGTGCATGCTGCTGGGGGTGTGTCGGCTCTGCCAGTTCCCTGCTCCCTCTGCCCAGGAACAGGTTACTTCCTGTTCCGGGGCAGAGAGAGCAAGGAACCAGCGGAGCCAACGCAGCTCCCAGCGACGTGCACTCGGGGGCAGATCGGCCCTCTCACCCGCCCCTCGCTTCCTAATGCAAGTAAGAATGCACTCCAAGGAGGGGGAGGGGGGTGCCGAGGGGGGGGGGGGCGCCGTGCTGCACCTGGGGGGGGAGTGCGCAGCGGCGACCCGCCCAGGGTGTCAGCCGCCTTCGCTATGGCACTGGCGTTCCTAAGACTTGGACATCTTTGAGCCATAAGCTAGACCTGTTTTTGTTACGAATAAGACACAAAAAGGTGCTCCAAATGACCAGATGACCACTGGAGGGAATCAGGGATGACCTCTCCTTACTCCCCCAGTGGTCACTAACCCCCTCCCACCCCCAAAACGTGTGTTGAAGAACATTACTTGGCAGCCTCTATGCCTGCCTCAGATGTCACACTCACTTCCATGACAGCAGCATGCAGGTCCCTGGAGTAGTTTAGTGCACTTCAGACACGTTGACCAGGCCCATACACCCACTACCTGTGCAGGAAACTGTAAGCCCTCCAAAACCCGACAGATACCCACTGTACGCACATATAGGTACCCCCTTCACCTGTAAGGGCTATGATAGTGGTGTACAGTTGAGGGTAGTGGTTTTGGGGGGCTCAGCACCCAAGGTAAGGGAGCTGTGTACCTGGGAGCATTTTTTGAAGTCCACTGCAGTACCCCCTAGGGTGCCCGATTGTTGTCCTGGCATGTCAGGGGGACCAGTCTACTAAAAATGCTGGTTCATCCCACATCCAAATGGCTTGACTTTGGATGTTTTACAATTGGACATTTTTTTTTCCGAAAATGGCCAAAAATCAAAGACATCCAAATCGCAAAACATCCAAATCGAAGGACGTCCATGGTATTTTCGAACCCAAAGATGGACGTCCATCTTGTTCGAAAATGATCTTCTCCCTGCTGTGGGAAACAGTCTAGAGAGCCACTCCCCCTTGGCCAGTGAGTTTTCACTGAGTCACACCTTATCTGCTGCTGGCAGTGAGAAGTTCAGAAATGGTTCAGCTTCGATTACTGGGTGGGGGAAGTGAGTCGAGCACGACCGACAGACCTCCATGGTCAGTGTAGTGGAGTCTTCAGAGTTGGGTGTGGCCTTTTCAGCAGGAGAGTGTGACCCAGAAAAACTATAGCTTATAGAGGGGAGAGAGGAGGTTTCTGTAACAGGAGACTCAACAGAATTATCCAATCTAACAATGGTCCCACCTATGGTCCAGCCAGAAGGGGTCACAATGGATAATATTTGGTCTGCGGTAGCTTCAATATACTTATTTATTTATTTATTTGTAGCATTTGTATCCCACATTTTCCCACCTATTTGCAGGCTCAATGTGGCTTACATATTACCGTGATGGCGATCGCCAATTTCGGTATGAGAAATACAGAGTGGTTTTGCGTTAAGGTTCATAAGTGACAGAGTAAATTAAGTAGTCAAGGAGAAAGAGTTAAGTTTTGTCCCGTTCATTTGTCCAGTTCTGGTATGAGTTTCGTTGTGTAGCAGGATTCAGGTGTTTAGGTTGGATCATTATGGTATGCCTTTTTGAACACCGTGCATTCCACTTAAGTGCATGTCAGATAAGTGCATACTCCACTTATCTGCAACAGAAACTTACTGTCCCAAATTTTTCTCCTTCATTCCAATGTTAACTTTCTGCAGTTTGGCACACCAACAACAAGTGTATACTCCGCTTAAGTGCATTGCCTTGAACCACATTTTTTACAACTTCACTCCTTTTAATTGCAATTTTCCTCATTCACTCTAGGGCTTCTAAAGTCCTAATACTGCGTGAGTGATCCATGTAACCTAATTGGCTCGCCGGTTCATGATGTCCAATTGCTGTACGGCACAGCAGTTGAATACTGTATCATAAGGCCTGAAGCCAATGAGATCGGAAGGGCGGTCGCCGGTCCTCCCTCTTTCCCCTTTATTGGTTAGTAGCTTGTGATGTGCAGAGTGTAGAGGTCATTTGACCACCATGTTCTGCTTCTGTATCAAAACTGTGGGCTGAAGTGGTGGTGGAGTATGAAAAGTATGGCCTGTAAAGTTGAACCAAGTGCCTAAACACAAGTTTGATTCTGCATCTCTATCAAAACTGTGGG
Source organism: Microcaecilia unicolor (assembly GCF_901765095.1). Classification (NCBI taxonomy): domain Eukaryota; kingdom Metazoa; phylum Chordata; class Amphibia; order Gymnophiona; family Siphonopidae; genus Microcaecilia; species Microcaecilia unicolor. Next base: position 299,846,785 of record NC_044033.1, read on the forward strand.
CTGCGTGAAGTTAAGGCGAGCACCTAAATGCAAGTTTGATTCTGCATTTGTACAAAAACTGTGGGCTGTAGTGGCAACGGAGTACCAAAAATGTGGCCTGTAAAGTTGAACTGAGCACCTAAATGTTCTGCCTGTACAGTAATGGCCATGTCACTACGCATGTGTAAAGCGCTATCACTTGCAGATAGGATCAATGTTATAAAAAGACTGGACAAAAAGGAATGTCAGGCTTTCATTGCAAAAGAGTATGGGGTGCATACAAGCCAAATCTCTCGCATCTACAAGAAGAAGGACAAGCTTCTTGAGGACTGGCAGAACAACACCAATCCTGAAGCAGGGGCGTATCTGGAATCCGGCGGTAGGGGGGGCCAGAGCCAGAGAGGGGGGGCACATTTTTGCCTCCCTCCCCCCCCCCGCCGCCGCCGCCGCCGCCTCTCTCCACCCCCTCCCCGCCGTCAACCCTCCCCCGCTGCTTACTTTTGCTGGCGCCGAGGTCCCGACCCGCAATCTCCGTTTTTCGTCTTCCTCCGTGGCCATGCTTCCAGGAAGTAACGCTGCAGTGCTGATTCGTTGACTCCAGTTCGACGTCTGACGTCAGACGCCGAACTGGATTCAACGAATCAGCACTGCAGCGTTACTTCCTGGAAGCATGGCCACGGAGGAAGACGAAAAACGGAGATTGCGGGTCGGACCTCGGCGCCAGCAAAAGTAAGCAGCGGGGGAGGGTTGACGGCGGGGAGGGGGGCCAGGGTGAAATCTGCGGGGGCCCAGGCCCCTGTGGCCCCACGCAGATACGCCCCTGTCCTGAAGGAAACGCAAGAGAACTGGAAAAGCAGAAGATGTGGAAGAAGCTCTTTTTCGCTGGTTTTCACAAGCAAGAAGCCGTCAGTTTCCTGTCAGTGGTCCCCTTCTGATGGAGAAAGCCAATCATTTGGCAAAAAACCTTGGCTTGGACGGTTTCAGTTCAACTGTTGGATGGCTGGAGCGATGGAAAGTAAGACACAACATCAAGTTTAGGAAACAGCAGGTCAAAAAACAAGATGCAGATGAGATAGATGTGGAGAGATGGGTATAAAATGTTCTACCGGGCATCATGAAAGATTACCAACCATGTAACATTTTCAATGCAGATGAAACAGGTCTTTATTCCAGATGGGATGCTGGCATTCAAACAGGCTGAGGTGGCTGGAACAAAAGTGCCAAAGGAAAGACTGACACTGGTACTCTCATGTAACATGGCTGGAAGTGAAAAATTGGAGCCACTAACAGTCGGGAAAAGTAAACAGCCAAGTTGCTTCAAGAATCTTAAACAACTCCCAGTGGCCTAAGAGGCGAACAAAAATGCTTGGATAACCCGAGAAATTTGGCTGCAATGGCTGAAAAAATTGGATAACAAAATGCAGAGGCAGAAGTGTGAAATTTTGATGCTATGTGACAGCTGTGCAGCACACAGCACTGACGTTAGACTATCTAACGTTAAGGTTGTGCTCCTACCACCCAGTATAACTTCACTTATCCAGCCAATGGATCAGGGTATCATAGCCAATTTCAAGAAGCATTACAGAATGCTGGTGCTGCGTCATTTGATGGGGACAATGGACAATGATGAAAACATTGGCAAGAGAGCGGCCAAGTTGGCTTGCAATCTGGACTACACATGCAGAAGGAAGCCTGGCGTTGTATTACCCAAAGTACAGTTACCAACTGCTACAGATGGGCTAGCTTTATGAAAGAATTCTATGATGATGAGAATCCTGCATCCACTGTGGTTTTCCCAGCAGGAATTACTCCAGAGAAGTTTGACCACTATGTGGCTCTGAATGACGACCTGCAGACATCTGCGGATGTAAACGATGAAGAGATTTGCTCAGAGTTGAAGCCTGTGGCTGAGGATACTGGAGACACAGATGATGAGCCAATGGGGGTGGAAGTTGGCAGTGAGCATGAAGCAAGACCCACTGTGACATTTGCTGCTGCATTACAAAGCTTGGACATAGGAAAAGCTTATCTAGAGGGGAATGGTTGCCAGAGTTATGAACATAATTATGACCTGCTGAACCTTGTCTACAACTCAAATAAACAAAACACTGTACAGAAAACAATTACAGATTTTTTCATACCTTTTAAATAACACTAGCTCTGTATTGCCAAATTTTTATTTATGTTTTATTGATCTTTTTCAGAAAATTGCTAACAGTCCAATAGAAGTACTGTAATAAATACATTAAACTACACTGGCTCTGTGTGATTTCTTAAATAATGGTGTGAAAATGGTAACCGGTTGTGTGCACGCTTTAGTTAAGTGCAAGTAAAAATCCAGTCCAGAGCCCTTGCACTTAACGGAGTGCACTGTATAAGGTTTGTACACTGTATATGGTTTGTGCAATTTTCCTCTCAATTAGTTACCATATCTCTGTCTGAAGAAACTCAGTCCCGAGCCAAGTTTGCCAAGATTAATAATCTGGAGCAGGAGATTAATACTGTAAAGAATGTTCAATCCTCGTGCTGTACAAAACTGTATTGCATAGAAAAATTGAGAATATGGAAAATACTGCTAGGCATCTAAATATTTGAGTGTTAAATTTTCCTCAGACTTTTTCTGTGTCCCCTAAAGATCTTTTTTTATAGATAATTGAGGGAGGTTCTTAAGTTTCCTGACTCCACTGAGAGCAGATACCAATGTGTTTGGTTTGATCCAGGAGGAATTCTGAATGAACCCAACTAGTGATTTATTCTTGGTTATCACTGTTCAGCTGTTGTGCGTAAAAGCTATTACTTTGGGAAGGATATTGGGGGAGGGTTTGATAGGTTGTTTGGGGGGGGGGGTTATCATATTAAAACAATTTAATGATAAATATTTCTTTCCTGTGTACATAAATAACAATATATATATATTTTTTTTTTGTTACATTTGTACCTGTGCTTTCCCACTCATGGCAGGCTCAATGCGGCAGGCAATGGAGGGTTAAGTGACTTGGCCAGAGTCACAAGGAGCTGCCTGTGCTGGGAATTGAACTCAATTCCTCAGGACCAAAGTCCACCACCCTAACCACTAGGCCACTCCTCCATATAAAGTGCAAAATACTAATGTAAGTTAGTTGGTCTGTTGCATCTCATTATCATCAATAAAAAATGTTGATATTAAATAGCATTTACTATATGCCTGCATCTAGGAAAGAATCTAGACCTGGAGAATCGTCTGAGACTTGTCTGGATGTGACGGATTTTTTGTATTTGCCCAGGACATTATCATAGCCAATCTTTTAGAGACAAGGACTTTGTAATATATCTGTATTTTTTATTTCAAAACCTTGAATTTCTTGGTGGTAAAAGTTTACCCTGATTTGTGTAGAAAAACTTAGGAAAGGAGGAAACAATTTCTTGCCATACAGCAAAAAGTAACCTCCTTGGAAATTAAGGGGTCCTTTTACTAAGGCGTGCCAAAAAATGGCGCGCAGGCCCATTTTTCAGCGCGCCTGCAAAAAAGGCCTTTTTTTTAGCCGAAAGTGGAAATGCGGCAAAATAAAAATTGGTGCTCGTCCATTTTGGTTCTGAGATATTACTTTCACCCATTTACTTAGCGGTAATGTTTCATGTGTTAACCAGGCAGTAATCATCAGTGCGCATACACTGCTGATTACTGCCCTGTTAGCACCGTGTGCCAGAAAATAAAAAATGTTTTCCGGTGCACGTATTGGACGCATGTAAAAATTAGAATTACCACCCGGGGCATGCAGTAGCCAGGCAATAGTTCTAATTTGACGTGCATTTTACGCACGTAGGTGCCTACGCACCTTAGTAAAAGAGCCCTAACTCTTTTTTTTGTGTGTGTGTGATTTCCCTGAAAATGCATTAATCAGTACCAAGAAACTTCCTTTGTTTTCTTTGAACCAAAACTACTTAAAACTTTTCTACTTTAAAATTAGAACTGTGAGAAAAAGTAATGTACTATTTAAAGTATTTTTGTCATCGTGATTAGGTTAATGATCTTTATATCTCAAGGTTATGGAGAAGCTCTTTTTTCTTTAATATTTATTTTCTAGTTTAACATATCTGAAAAGGATAGGCTCAGGAATAATCTAAAATATTTCATTATGGAAAAGGTGGTGGATGCACAGAACAGCCTCTCAGTTGATAAAGACTATCTGGATTGAAGAAGGCATGGGACAAACAGAGGATCTCTGAGGGAGAGGAATGAATTGTAGAAGTTAGCAGGTGGTATGGATGGCCAGACTAGATAGGACATAAACTCACAGATTCTATATATTGTGCCCAAATTTCTGCACCCAACTTTGTGCGAATATCAGAGATGTGTATGAAAATAAATTGACTAATGAATTCAGAAACATCAACGACTGGTTGCTAACAACCAATTCTTGATATTAATTGGCAGTCTTCAAAATTTGCGCATGCATCTCACTGCATACTATCCTATAAAGCACGACGTCTAACTTCAATTGTGCAATCTGAATTCAATCTGAAGAAGGGGCATGGTCAGGGGTGTTCCAAAAAGTTGCCCATGGATTTACAGAATTCGCCTGAAGTGTGCCTAAGTTGAGTGCTGGCATTTACAACCGCTTTTAACAGGCGTAAGTTCGGCACCCAAAAGTTAGGTGCCGGATCCATGCCAAAAACTATTCTATAAAGGGCGCACTCCCTTTATAGAATAGCACTTAGTGCTCACATTTTTGTCACACTAAGTTTTCAGCAACATTTATTGAATTTCCTTCATAGTCTTTATCTGCCATCATTTTCAAAGTTTCTGTGTTTTAGAGTCTCTTCTTCCTTAGTCCAAATCATAAAAATGTCATCAATGTACAGTAATATTTGGAGAGTTTATTAGCATATTGTGGTATCATCCTGGTGCCCATAGCAGTCCCTGTGAGGGAGAGAGGAGAGGGGAGAGGAGCTCTAGATGAATGCATTTGTAGGTTAGCGACAGACGCTTTAACCGTTTGTGGAAGCAGATGGTGAACCAATGAGGAAAGGGGTTGCATAGTCATATTGACATTGCAGACAGATAGGCTGGGCGACTGCATTTTGAATAGATTTCAATGGAGAAATAGGATTCCACGGGAGACCTGAATGGAGTAGGATGCAGTAGTCTAAGTGGGAGGTAATGAGAGAGTAAATGAGTGTTTTGGTAGTATGGTGAGAGGAAGGGATGATTTTAGCAATGCTGAAAATAAAGAAACTAAAAAGAGAGGCAAAATCCTACTATATAGAATATATCAGCAAACAAAAAACAACAACCAAAAAAAAAACCAGCAGAAAGATAACAAAAACAGAAGGAGCTAGGACAGAGCTAAACTGTTGGTCAAGACCCCAAATTGGGTCACAAAACCTGCCTTTGAGGTAATGACCTAGGTGGGCTCTCCATAGGTGCATCATTACTCTGCACCTTCAGCGAGAAAGTCAGCAGGGTGTCTCCAGCCACCGATGCCGGCACTCCCTGAGCATGCTTAGTTCATATATAAACTGAGCATGCTTGGGGATTAGAAGATTGGGTGACTCCATGAAGTCCATGGCAGGAGCAAATGCAAGGAACACTGTCTGGTCTGGCCCATGGCAGTACAGCATGGAACTCTCAATTCCTCTACCAGTATAAATTCACAGCAAGTTGGTGTACAGGAGAAAATAACTGGGAGCCAAAGAGGGGCATTGTCGAAAGAAACGTCTAAGTTGAAATTTGGACGTCTTTGTAAAATGTCCAAATTCAGAGACGGGGAAAAGGTCATTTTCGAAAAAAGATGGACATCCATCTTTGTATTTGAAAATACCATGGATGTCCTTGGATTTGGACGTCTTTGATTTTCGCCCATTTTCAAAACCAAAAATGTCCAAGTCTAAAACGTCCAAATTCAAGCCATTTGCAAGTGGGAGGAGCCAGCATTTGTAGTACACTGGTCCCCCTGAAATGTCAGGACAGCAATCGGGCACCCTAGGGGGTACTGCAGTGGACTTCATAAAATGCTCCCAGGTACACAGCTCCCTTACCTTGTGTGTTGAGCCCCCCCAAAACTCCCCAAACCCACTACCCCCAACTATACACCACTACCATAGCCCTTACTTGGGTACAGAGGGTTTCTGGTGAGTTTTGGAGGACTCACTGTTTCCTCCACAAATGTAACAGATAGGGGGGTATGATCCTGGGCCCGCCTGTCTGAAGTGCACTGCACCTACTATGAAACTACTCCAGGTACCTGCATGTGCTGTCATGGACCTGAGTAGTGACATCTGAGGCTGGCAACTAATATTTTTAAAGATATTTTTTGAGGGTGGGAGGGGGTTAGTGACCACTGGGGGAGTAAGGGGAGGTCATCCCCGATTCCCTCCAGTGGTCATCTGGTCATTCCAGGCACCTTTTTGTGCCTTATTCGTAATAAAAACAGGTCCAGGTGAAAACGTCCAAGTTTTAGTCATGGATTTCTTTGCTTTTTTCCATTATGGCTCAAAGATGTCCAAGTCTTAGGAACGCCCAAGACCCGCCTCAAACACACGTCCGATATGCCCCCTTGAGATTTGGATGTCCTTGCAATGGACTTCTGACAAAGACGTCCAAAATTAGGTTTCGATTATACTGATTTGGACATCTCTGTGAGAAGGACATCCAAGTGCCACTTTATGTCACTTTTTAGACGTCCATGTCTTTCAAAAATGAGCCTGAAAGTCTCTTAGCTATGCGGAACATTTAGCAGATCTGCTATTGCACTCTTGAAGAAGGTGAGGAGGAAGGATATATTGACTGTAATGCTGCCGAGACTTTCATGAACTTTATATACTAATATTAATGAAATGAACATGTTGGATCTTAACCACTTTGTTCTTTTGGTAAGCTGCCAACTGAATTAATTAAACACAAAACTTCTAGTGCTGCAGCTTTCAGACTTTTTTGTTTCGACATGTGAATGATGGAAGCACAATGAATTTTCTATTTTAATTCAGCTTCAGCAGAGTACTGTGGTTGCCATGTTAGTCCACTTGAGTACATTTAATTCAATATTTCCAGGTGGTATTAATTGTGGTTTACTTGGGAATGTTGTGTAAGACTGTTTATTGTTACATTCGAACATTTGTTTGTGACTGTAAAATGCAGGTAATTCTGCATAGATCTAGTTCTTTTTCATTCTGCTGTGCCCCCGATTAAGCCAGTGGAGGACTGCGTTTTGAGCCATTTTCAGTACCCACGCTTCCTTGAGTGACTCTTGTATCAGGATCACACGAGCAGTTGAAATAAAAGATCTTTTATTTCTCTGTGTACTGCCTCTGTTTCTTTAAAAGAAAATGCAAGTGCGGCCATTTTTAAAATAATATTAGATGCCAGAGAATGGAAGCTAGTGTCTGATTAGCCAATTAAATGATCTTCTGAAATCATAATTGTACTTTAAAATATTGGTGTAATATTAAAGCAACTTGATGGGAATAATGCCCTTTGGTAATTAGAAAAAGTCCCATGATTCCCTGCAGCAGCATAAAAGTATGTTCCACAGATGTGCAGAAGACTGTTTTATGAAAATATTTTGAGACCATTGTATTGTAAGGCAAAACTTGGCAATAGGAGCCAGCTTCATTTTGCTAGCACCATTTGCAGTAGACGCATGGGTTGGTCAGAAGCAATCGGAGATTAGTCCTGTCTTGGTGAAAAGAAATTAGTATGGTAAGAGGGATGAGAGGATTTGGTGGTGGTGGTGGTGATGGGAGTCCAGGAGGACTTTTTTCTTAGGGAAGAGGTGATTTTGTTTTTCATTTTGCAATAGTAGTTGGCCTTTTTCTTTCCACTCTAAGATCCTAGCAGGTAGATATATTTAAAATAAATTTGAGAAAGTTATGGAAATGGTTGCTAGAAGATGTGGTTAACGTAGTTGGATTTAGAAGGGCTTCAGAAAAATTCCTGTAGAAGAAGTCCATAGACCATTATTAGCCAGGTGGACTTGAGGAAAGTCACAGCAACAAGGAAGGAATCTATGCTTTGCGATCTACTGGTTCCTTCTAGTGACCTGGATTGGCCACTGTCAAAGGCAGGAGCTGGGTACCTTTGGTCTGACCCTGCATGGCACATCTTATGTTGCCAGCTATATATAATATAATTTTTTGCTGCTCGATAAAAATCCATTTCTTAAATTTGTTTTAAACCTACTACTAGTTAGTTTGAAAGGGTTGAGAATGGGCAGTATTTGTCAATTTGAATTTTCAAAGGGAAACTCTTTGAGAAGTTTCCCTTTGAAAATGAGCTTGCAGGACTGGTCCACGGGTATATGCAAGTTTCCTTTCCAGTTTAAAAATGATCCTCTAGGCTCTTCCATTGGTCCCAAATGGTTTGAGCACTGGCTCTCCAGCATCTCCAGGCCTCAGAGCAGACGCCTGGCCCAATAATCAAACCCAGGTCCTCTGCATGGAAGCATGCAGCACTCACCATGGAGCCACCAACACACAAAACAGTCTTATAATAGTTTTAAAATACTGCAGATCATGTTTTCCTTGGGCATGACATTACTTTTGGAGTGTTTGAATCACTAGCCATGTAGAGCTGTATTGGCCATGAAAAAAAACTGGATTCTGTGCTGGTTTCACAGTATAGTATTGTTACGTTCCTCACCTGATTCCAGGCCTGCGCGTCTGATTCGCCGGCAAGGTGCGGTCCAGCAGAGCTAGCCGGCTTTTTGATGTTTCTCCAAGATGGGTCAGTTTCAGTTTCCCATGTCTGGCAGCCGTCATCCGGCTTAGAGCACAGGCAGCGGCCATCTTGGCTAGCTCAAGAGGGGGCGGCCATCTTGTATAAACGAGATCAGGAAGGAACTCCATATTTGGTCTTGGGAGGATCTCCTATGGGGGCAGCCATGTTGGCTTCACCTGAGTGTGGTTTGCTCAGATTTCCTCACTATTTAAAGCACTGCCTCCAGGCCTTCATTGCTTTGGCCTCATTTGTTCTGAGGAGTTGCTGTTGGAGTGCTGTTCACTGACTTCCTTCTGCTCCTGTTTTTCCTGTGTACCAGACCTTGGCTAGTTATCTCGGATTTTGCTTGTTTGCTGCCTGCTTTGACTCTGGACTGATTTGACTATTTCTTTGCTTGTTGGAGTACTGGTTCTGGACAGTGTCTGTTTCCTGCTATCCTGGTCAGCGGCTGTGCAACCCCGCCGGTTCCTGAAGTCCTGGTGGCCGCCTGCAGCTGGGGGCTCAACTCCCGGTGAACGGTGGTCGCTTCCCAGGTGAAGCTAGGGGTTGTCTGGCTGCCTGACCGAGTGCGGTGTCACTCCATCTCTGTGGTGCTCAGTCGGGGCACAGGGGCTCACCACTACCGGGTCATAACAAGTATACCCAAGAGCTCTGATAATCAGTGCAGCATGGCTTACTCACTAACATGGGTGGAGGGGAGAGGGATTAAAATCTCCAGGGCTCAATAGTGAGGGGTCACTCTTGTATAACTCCATTAATATTACAACTAAAAGAACCATGATACACTGGACTGATATTCCCCAAAATGTCTCCTTTTACTTAAAGGTGAGTGGTAGAACATTATTTACCACAGAATACACAGTTTTTCTGTTCTTCATTTTAGAGGGTTGACTTTGCAATGGAGATCTTGCTTCAATAAACATATACTTTCCTTTCTCCAATATAATCTCTGCTGTCTTCCTATCCAATCTGTTACTTTCAGTAGGATATTGTTCTCTACCCACCACAAAATTGCTGTTGGGTCTTTACCCCCTTTCAAAGCAAATATGAACACTGCGTTCTGAGTCCATTTTCCACATGAAGTTACTGAACAGGTGCTGATCTGGACAAATACAGTTGTTCTTGAGCTCAGCCCAAAGGCATACATGGCAGCTTTAGAAATCTTTACAGAGGCTGACACTATTCTTCTCTCCTTCCATGTTCTGGGAGGGCAGAAAACCTCTGCATCTTTCCCTATGGAGGTTTTTGCATTCACAGTGGCGGATTCTGCCATTCCGGCAAGTTTTGGTTCCTTCCAGAGGCCTGCTTTTCTCGGGTAATTCCGGGCTTTCAGAGTTGTTTTGCCGCAATGGGTCTTGCACTTATCATAAAGGATAAGCCGAAGGGAAAAAGCCACTTGTATCTAATTGTTTCTCTTTGTAACAGGGTGGTCACATCTTTAAATTCCCTTCTTTTTTGAAGAGTGGTAGCTGAAAGGTCCTGATAAAGTTCAATTTTTTCATCCATATATTTCAAAGGACTACTCTCGTGAGCTGTATTCAATAACCGGTTCCATAATTTAAGTAAGTTTATAAGCAAGCAATGATGTCGCAGAGTTTATTATTACACTCAGGGCCCAAGGCCTGGTGTGCTATCTCAAATTTTACCTCAGCACCAGAAGTTGCTTCAGAAGAGTCACACTGTAAAATTTGCTTACAAATCTCTTGAACAATGCATGTATAGTTCTCTTCACCCTTTGTCTCTAGGACCCCCAGATACGAATATTATTCCGTCTAGAATGATTTTCCAAAGCGTCCACCTTTTCTATCAGGGTCCCTAACACTGCACCCATTCTACCCAAGGTCTCTCGCACAACATCTGCCACTTCCTCTACTTGCCTTTCTGCTTCTTCCATCAGGTGCCCTAAGCCCTCCAGGTCCTCACAGGTCACTGATAAGTGTTTTCAACTCCATTGCTCTATTGGCTGCATCCTTTTGTGAAGTGCACTTGAATTCATGCAGCATACTCTTTAAATCTCTCTTAGTTAATGGAGCACTGTTATCCATGGATTTGGGGCCCTGCCTCCAGCTCAAGCAGTGACACCTCATTATCTTCAAGCGCCACATCTATACTTGCTGCACCATGTTTCCTGGCATGCGCCTTTTTTCCTGCAGCCAAAAAATTATTGTTTAACTGCAGCTCTGTGCTCACAAAAAACACCAAATTTGTTGAGAAGAACACGCCTATTTCATCTTTGTAAGGGGGCTTGTGCAGAACTTCAGGCTGATGCGTTCATCTTGGGATGACGTCACCGGAAGCTTTTCCACATATTGTTTTATTATACCAGCTCAGTTTCTTGGGATTAAGTGGCAATGAACTATTGTGATTTTCATCTTTTTTGAAAAGGAGATGCTACAGGGTCAGACAACATTTAATTTAATTCTGGTATTTATAATCTACTTAACCACCAAGTTCAAGGCAAATAACAATCAAACATCATAAGCAAGTACTTTCCCTGTCCCTAGAGGATTTACAATCTCTGTTTTTGTACCTGAGGCAATGAAGAGTAAAGTGACTTGCCCTAAGTCACAAGGAGGTGCAGTGCAAATTGAATCCAGGATACTGGAATCAAAGCCCACTGCCCTAACCATTAGGCCACTCCTCCACTCCAAATTCAAGTTGTGGAGTCCTCCAGGGTTCCTTGCTGTCTCCTATATTGTTTAATGCTTATTTCAGCTTATTGGGTAGTATGCTTTGCTCTATGAGTATATCATATTTTATCTACGCAGATGATATTCAGCTGATTTTCCCTGTGCAACAGACTGTCTTTGTTTTGAATAGCAACTTGACTGAGGACTCATTCTTTAAAATTGAATGCTGATAAGACTACAATTTTATGGGTGGATGGTAAAGGTCGACCTATTCCTATGAAGGGACCTATCTCAGAGAGGAAGGAAATAGTCAACTATTTGCAATTTGGGAATACTGATTGATTCATCTTTGACATTGGAACCTCAATTAACCTCAGATTAATCAGATTATTAAATCATGTTTTTGTCAGTTAAAATTACTGAGACAGATTTAAGACTATTTCTCTCTACATGATTTGCAATTGATTGTTCAAGCTATGAAAGCTTCTAGATTTGACTACTGTAATAGTCTTTATTTAGGTCTTCCAAAGAAATTGTTAGATAGCATTCACATACTCCAAAATACTGCGGCATGGATTATTCTCTATAAAAGCAGATATAACAAGGCAACATATTTCCTTCTTTCTTTGCATTGTAGCACGAACTGAATTTAAACTCATTTGATTAGCTTTTAAGATTGTTCATGGTATATGTCCTTCCTATTTTGCAGAATTTTTATCGCTGAGACCACAGAAATGTTCCTCACATCAAGTTTATATCAATCAATTGCAATTATTTCCCTCTTCTAGTCTGAGAAAGAAAGATCCTTTTAAGAAATTTTCAGCTATTATAACAAAAATATTACTGTTCGATACCTTCATTGAATCAATTTATTCTGTTTTTAGAAAACTACTTAAACCTGGCTTTTTAATAAGTGTTTTGTTTGATTTTTTTTTTGTTGTTAGATATTTTGGTTTTGCAATTGATATTTTATGATTGATTTTTTTGCTGTTTGGATTTCTTTTAACTTGCATTTTATGATTCTATTCATTGTATTGTATGTTAGCACGTTTTACTTTTTATAAGAGTCGCTTTTGTTGGTAGAAGCAGTATAAAAAATGTTATATTAGCTATAGCTAGTTGGCAGCTCTGCCCTCATATCCACCAACTAAACCCTCACATTAAATTTTGGAAAGCCATAACACGTGGAGGGGCATAATTTAACAGGACGCCCAAGTTTTCATGAGGGCATCCTCGCAGGACAGCCCCGCGAAGGGGCGGGGAAACTAGGGTTACCATTTTGTGTCCTCTGAAAAAGAGGACACATGTCACGCCCCTACCCCGCCCCGCCTCATGCCCCGCCCCCGCCATGCCCCCTTCAGGTCCTCGTTCCGCCCCTATTCCCCGCCCCCCCCGTCACATAGTCCCCTCCTCCCCATCACATACCCCCCTCACTTACTATCTAGCCCTGGTGGCCTAGTAGCGTCTTCTCTTCGGGGCAGGAAAGAGCCCCCTCTTTCCTGCCCGGAGCGCTGCCTGCCCTTGCCTGCTGCATCCTCCTCGGTCTGGCTGGGGATTCAAAATGGCCACCGAGAGTTGAAGCGGCCTCGCGAGAGTTCAACTCTCGGCGGCCATTTTGAATCCCCAGCCAGACCGAAAAGGATGATGGACAGGGGAGGCAGCGCTCCGGGCAGGAAAGAGGGGGCTCTTTCCTGCCCTGAAGACGTCACTAGACCACCAGGGAACATGGTAAGGAAGGGGAGGGGACGGGAGACCAGACCCACGGCGCCGATCGCCTGCCCACACGCCCACCGCACGCACATGCCTGCCCGCACCCGCGCCCACGTTTGTCCAGAAATCTGGACAAACGTGGGCGCGGGCAAAATCCGCCGGACACCCCGGACATGCCCTCAAAAAGAGGACATGTCCGGGGAAATCCGGACGTATGGTAACCCTAGGGGAAACCCATATTATTGAAACAAGATGGGAGTCCATCTTTCATTTCAATAATACGGTCGGGGATGCCCAAATCTCAACATTTAGGTTGACCTTAGAGATGTCGACCTAAATGTTGAGATGGTCGACCTTAGAGATGGTCATCTCCGGTTTTCAGCCATAATGGAAACTGAGGACACCCATCTGAAAAACGAGCAAATCCAAGCCCTTTGGTCGTGGGAGGAGCCAGAATTCATAGTGCACTGGTCCCTCTCACATGCCAGGACACCAACCGGGCACCCTAGGGAGCACTGCAGTGGACTTCACAAATTGCTCCCAGGTGCGTAGCTCCCTTACCTTGGGTGCTGAGCCCCCCCCAAAACCCACTACCCACAACTGTACACCACTACCATAGCCCTAAGGGGTGAAAGGGGCACCTACATGTGGGTACAGTGGGTTTCGGGTGGGTTTTGCATGGCTCACATTTACCACCACGTATAACAGGTAGGGGGGGATGGGCCTGGGTCTGCCTGGCTGAAGTACACTGCACCCACTAAAACTGTTCCAGGGACCTGAATACTGCTGTCATGGAGCTGGTTTTTCTGAGCAGCCTTGTATTGCGTATACGCTGGGGCAGAACCTCACTGGTTGGTGCATACTTCCACTGGATATAACAATCAAAGTAGAGAAGATGGCATACATCAACCTTGTGGCACTTGCCAATTCTGCAGTCAAACCTACAGTATGACACAGTGGACTCATCAAAAAACGTCACGAACATTTAAATTGAGATATAACACTATGTGCACTACATCTTTTGTTGTCTATATTATTGAATGCCCTTGCCATTTGTATTATGTAGGGCGTACTACAAGGCACATGAAGGTGAGGTTAACAGAACATAAAAGCAGATTATCTACAAAAACTATGACAGCTCCTATGGTTGCCCATTGTGAGCAATTTAAACATACATTTGCAGATTTACGTTGGTTCATCATTGATCATGGCCCTGTTTGGATGAAAAGCATGGATCGGGCTACTGCATTAGCCAGACGTGAGCAGTGGTGGATCTTTACTTTACAGATAGTGAACCCTCAGGGGCTCAATGAAAATGTGGAATGGAATACTATAATTTGACCTGGAGTGGTCTGCAGAGATGTTTGCAGCTCGATCTTCTGACTGTCTTTAAGTAGTTTGTATAAAGCTAGTTGTGATTATGACCTTACATGGATGGGGATGCCTTATAAGCCACAGGGGATAAGCAGGCTTTAGGTCTTGCTTTGTCTTGTTGATTGCTTGAGAGAAAAAAGAATGAGGAAGAAAAGAATTATGCAGCCTTAACCCTTGTCCCTGAGGAAAGTGATGGTTAAGATGTGTATGTTCTATCTTACTTGAGTTTAAATTTCAGGCTCACCTGTTTAAGCAATGCTTTCTTCAGTTTAGTTACCCTGAATTGGTAGTGAAGAGAGCATACTTGTGAGCACTGTTTGCTCAAAGAGAATTATTATTATAGCATCGCCAGTGTGAGCTAGAAGAATATCTTACTTTTGTGCTTACATATTCTTAAGCTATCGTTGGCAATAGCAGCAATAGTATGGAAACATTGGCATCTATTGGAGTTGTTGAGGATTTCCCTGGAACCACCAATTATAGTATTGCGAAGAGGGAAGGCAATAGGAAAATAACTATTTTTGAATTCTAAGGGGCCCTTTTAACAAGCCGCGGTAGGGCTTGGCGAACAGTGATTCAGCCCTACCGTCGGGCTACCATGGGAATGCCGACTCCCACTGCACAGCATTTCCAGCACCAAAAAATATTTTAAATTTTTTAATGTCAGGGGCTTACATGGCGGTAATTGGGCAGCGCTGTAATGCAGGAGCCCTTACTGCCTCCCAAATAGGAGATGGTAAGGGCTCCCCTGAAATGTCCGCGCAGAAAAAGGAGGACAGATTGAGCCAGTCCGGAGTTTACTTCCATTGCTTTCAATGGAAGTAAAATCCGGGCTGGCTCAATCTGTCCTCTTTTTTTCTGGAGCCATATGGTAACCCTACTTGTGAGCGATCGCTTTCCCCCTTCTTCCTTCTCTCTTCCCCCTCTCCCCACCATCCCACATAAGCTCAGAAAGTAAGCTTGCCTTCCTCTTCACCTGTGACAGCCCTCAGAGACTGTGTTAATGGAAATACCAGAAGGTTCCTACATTAAGAAACATCCGTCTGTAATGAGGTGATTCAGATAATCATTTATTTCCACCTTACTTTGCAGTATATCATGAGCAGATTAGGCCTGGAGGTGAATTTGCGTTTAGGAACCATAAATTCTGTGCAAATAGTCTTTTCATGGCTGTTGTGTGAGGATAACAGCAGATAGTTTCTCCATGGAACAGCTGTGATGTGATATGAATCAGATACCGCATGCACTGCTCCAGTGGTGTGCAGTCAGGGCTTTCGAGAGATTCAGTGAATTCCCCAGAAACTCAGCATCCATACATGTTCATTCTTCCTCAGGCTCCACGGGATGAACTTCAGTATGGAAAATAATATTTGTATTATGGAGCTTATTTTCGAAGCATATAGATGTTTCAAAATGCCTAAATGGACGTCCATCAGGGATGGATCTTTGCATGAGCCAGGCCCAGTGGCCCAAAATTCTGAGGGGGCCCTTCTCATTATCAAGGTGGGCTTTGTGTTGCAGCCAACCTGTACTATTTATAAACTCTCCTGAAACCCTGATGTTTACAGTTTATTAATGCTCGTGTCAATACCCTATAACACTAACAGTAACTTAACTAAGCAAAATGTTGTGCCATCAATCACTTAAAGTTCTTTTAAAAACTCTCCTGAAGCTTTCCGTACTTCTTAGGTTGGTTGGTTTTGTTTTCTTTTTTTCCCAACCCATCAGTACCCACAGAATGCATTTGTTTTTAATTGTTGTAAACAGCCTAGTTGCCTGTATAGGCTTTATTTGTGGAATAGCAAGTGTATGGAAATAAATAAACCCATTAGGGACAGAGAAAGTATCTGCATATAATAAACCTAACCCACTTTGGTTGTACCACAGAAAGGTGATATATCAAATCCATGACCCTCTAGCTTGAGGGTTCTCAACCTTGACTCTGTGGGATTACAGCCAGGTCAATTTTTTTTTTTTTTTTTGAGTAACCATAATATTCACATATATTTGATACCTTGGACCGAGCTTATTCAAATATAGCTGTTGATTAGTCTGTGTGGTCATCCGGAAAACCAGCCCTGTTTGCAGGTGTGGTCTAAATACACTTGCAAAACTTCATGTGGCAGGTATTGACGAAATAACCAACTTCCGCAAAGTTTTGACAACACATCTTTTCAACAAGGCCTACAAAGAGAACCCATAGCCTTACAAAATTACCTCGCCAACCCACCCAGTTATTAACGTCCACCTTCTATCCTGCCTAACACCTTCCTTCTTTCCTCCCTCACTTAATCTTTGTACATTACTAATTGTATCTGATATCATGGAATGATTATGCTATAACCAAACTCTGTAAGCCACATTGAGCCTGCAAATAGGTGGGAAAATGTGGGATACAAATGCAATAAATAAATAAAAATTTTCTTTTCTTCCATCTACCAATATCTATGAAGACTGTGTTTTGTACTCTATGCAACCTACTTCCACTTACATTATTTACGTCATTTGTCACTGACATTTTGTTGGTTGTCTTTGTTACTGTTATTGTTTAAATGGATCGTAAGTCTTTAAGTGGTGCAAACTTCAAAAAGAAAAAGATAAGAAAGAATTGGAATTGTTTAAAATTGTGAAACCAATATTGTCATTTGGATTTGTATCTTTGTCAGTGGGTTGCAGCAAGGGCCCCCAGTTGGCAACAGATCAGGCAAGAGATGAATTGGACTCGGAGGAGGAAGGAAAGTTAACATCAGTGGTTGCAGCAGGGACGGGCAATGATGAATGTGAGACTGCCGCAGGCGACAGATGGGACATTTGAATCTTGCATACAAGGTGAGGCTTCAATAGAAGAAAACAAGGTAACCAGCTCTTACTGGCTTGAAACCACAACTGATCCTGCTTTGTGTAAGGACATAAATGATCACTTCAGAACAGTGCTGATCGATAGAGGGCTGGAAACCTTCCACAACTGACGTCCCAGTTACCCAGCCTCAGCTAGGAACTGTGGGCTCGGGGGCAAGCGACGTATACTTTCAAATGAGCTGCTACACTGTAGCTTACACAATGGGCAAGTAGTACCAAGGGAGTGGGCCTTTTATGCTTCATCTACTGGCAACGTATTTTGTTTTGCATGTAAACTGTTTTTGGCCAAATCACAGTGTTGTATAACATTCAAATATAGAAAAATGTTCTTTTCATTATGTAGTGACATCATGAGAATGATTTCTGGTTCCTGCCTCGAGATGGGCGCCTTTATAAGCTACAATAGTAAACACGGTGAATGTCGTACATATTGTTTTGTCAAGTGAAGACGGCTTTAACCCAAGTCCCTGAGGAAAGACTTCTGAAACCCACGGAGTCTAAGTCATAGCATGTTTACAAAATGAAAAAAGAGAGTAGCCCGATGAAAGAAGTGCTATGCCACTTGGCAATAGAAATGTAATTACCTCAAAATAGTGGTTTTTGCTGAGGGTACTCTTAAGAAAAAGTTTAAATAAATAGAAAGTAAAAAACAAATGTAGAAGTAAATACTTCCACATATGGCTTTATAATGTGTGGCAGTGGCTATTCCAGTGTAGCAGCAGTAGTCTTGGTTCTTGTTCAATCTATTTGATTTTTTGCCAAAGACTGTGGGATTGTTTGTGAATATCTGGGGTGTCTTACCCACACAGGATGAAGGGACAGGCAGTGAAACGCTAACAGAAATTACGTTAATAAATCTGATGGCACAGTAATAATGGGAGTTTTCAAATGGAAGCCATTTTGAGAGTGTCTTTGCTGATACGAGTGGTTACAGATTCCCCTGAAATAGCCACTGCGTGAAACAAGGCCTCTGTTGGGAACCTTGGAGTAACCCTGATGAAGAATATAGATAAGTATTGTATTTGGCATGATTGGAAGACATTTTTGAGAACTGGGAACACAGTAGTTATTTGATAAAATTGATAGAGGGTTGTTTTTCAGTACCTCTCTAAGCAATCTGTTTTTGGGTTTTGGGAAATGTATTTGTCTTTTTCCAATAACATTTTTGTATGTTTCCATGATTGCTGGACAAGATTCTTGGAGGTTTTCTTTTTCTTTGACCAATGAATGATTGGGCTCTTGTCCAATGTATATTGGATAATCTATAGGCTTGTGAACATTTGTTTGCTGAGGTCTCTTTTCTTCACTTTTTTTTATGCTAAAAAAATATTTCTTTTCCTAGAACCTATACAGTATTCACTTTTAATTGTGGTTTATTTGATATTCTACAGTTTTCAATTAGCCAAACATTGGGCTTCTTTTACAAAGCCACACCAGCGATTCTTGTGCAGCAATTCCTATGAGATCCCTCTCATTTGCTGCGTGGGAGTCACTAGCGTGGCTTTGTGAAAGAAGCCTATTGTTTCGGCAAATGTCTGATTAGGCATGTTCGGAGGTCAAGTTTCTAGATGCCATACGTAACATTTCTGAGAATGCCACCCCGGAGGTTCTGGATTTCAGCTTTCTAACTTAGGGGCCCTTTTACTAAACCGCGGTAGGCTCTACGCACATGCAATGAGTGCCCAAATGAGACTACCGCCAGACCAGCATGCTTTCCTGGCGGTAATTTCAGATTTGGTGTGTGCCCATAACGTGTGGATGAATTATTTATTTATTTCCTCATATGCGTGCCAGTTCTGGCAGTAATTGGAACTTGGAGCACGCCGACCGGTCACTGCACGTGTAGCGTGCAAGCCTATACTGCTAGATCAATGGGTGGTGTTAAGGACTGAGGCCGATTTTGGGTGCGTGCTGGTTTCATTTTTACCACAGCCCCTTTTCCCGTCCCATTAAAGAAAAGACCTTTTTGTAGTTGTGGTAAAAACTGGCTTGGTGCGCACCCAATGCAAGCGCCTTCACTACTGCAGGCCACTTTTTACCACGGCTTAGTAAAAGGGTCCTTAAAAGCATAACTTCAGCTGCCAGAATCTCCCTCCTGCATCTTCCTATGTTGCTGTTCTTCACATGTACCCAGACAGCCGGCTCCTCTCTTGCAGTGGCGTAGGAAGGGGGGGCGGTCCACCCCGGGTGCACGCCGCTGGGGTGTGTCGGCTCTGCGCTGGTGCACTGCCCTCTCTGCCCCGGAACAGGTTACTTCCTGTTCCGGGACAGAGAGAACAGTGAACCAGCGCGGAGCCGACACACCCCAGCAACGTGCAGTCGGGGCGGATCGGCCCTCCTGCCCGTCCCTCACCGCAGGTATGTGCTCCGGGGGGGGAGGTATGTGCTCCGGGGAGGGGGGTGCGCTCCAGCGGGAGGAGGGTGCGCCGTGCTGCACTCGGGGGGGGGGGGGGGGGTACGCAGCGGCGACCCGCCCCGGGTGTCAGCTCCCCTCGCTACGGCTCTGCTCTCTTGCACTGTTTAAAATCCTACTGCGGTGATACCTGAGGTCTGCCAACTTCACAGCAAGCACCTGAGTTACCAAGCAATCCTCACATCCACCAGCCACCCAGCTGAAAGAGAAAAATATTAAAGCAGAAAATCCAGGAAGCAATCATATTCTAAATAAACCTTTTGTTTCGATGCTTTTTCCATCAGCAATGTGGGTGCTAGAAGAAAAGCATAGATGAAAAGTGCAAAAACCAGGCAATGTATGTATTAAAATGACTGATTTCTTTTTTAAACTTTGGACTAAACACCCTTTCTCTCTGGGAAATATGTATGTCCTTAACAAAAGTCTTTTATGTTGAAATTCTATTTTTAAAATCTCAAGTGTTTGGAAGAGAAAAAAAAACCATGGCTAGCAGAGGGAGGGAGTGGGAGGAGGGTGACATGTAGAAGGAGACGGAGAAGGAGGAAGATGGTCAGAGAAAGGAGGGTGAAGTGAGCCAGGAGAGAGACTGCTCAATATAGTTTTCTATTAAAACCTGTAATAAAAGATGTGTCTTCTAAATTGATGAGGTCAACAGATTGTGCTGACTTCAGGAAAATGCTGTTCCAGCTAGAGCAGACTGAGTTGTAAACTAGAGAAATCCTTCCTGCTCCCACCAACATGTGCCCCATACTGCCTTACTTGTCCTCTCTCCTGGTACCTATTGCTATATAGGTAATGCCATAAAATGGACATGTGGAATGTAATTTTATAACAGGGCATCTGGTTTGAGAGAGCAAGTATGGTGTCTACATAAGTGCTATTTCACAAAGTCACAGAAATGCTTATGTGCCTTTATAACATACTCAACGCAAGACTATCTCTACTTCAGGAAGCAGGTGAAAGCTTGGCTTTTCTCCCAAGCCTTTAATGGAAAAAGCAATTAATTTGCTGGTTGCTTACTCACTCCTGCTGCAGCTGAAATTATATTCATACACTCTAGTGTCACATTAGTCCCCTTAATTTCTTACGCTATTTTATCTATCTGGATGTTTCACCATTGCTTACACCCATTCCCAAGCCAGTCCTTGGGGCACACCCAGTCCATTCAGGTTTTCAGGATATTTACAATGAATATGCATGAGATAGATTTGCATGCACTGCCTCAATTCATTGTGGATATCCTGAAAATACGATGGGACTAGGTGTATCCCAAGGACTGGGTTAGGAATAGCTGCTCTATGGTGTCTATTAAGATGCGTACTGTAGGGGTCCTTTTACTAAGCCGCAGTAAAACGTGGCCTGTGGTAGTGTAGGCGCGTGTTTTGGGCATACATCGGGCCAGTTTTTACTGCGTCTGCAAAAAAGGGCTTTTTTTTAATGGGACAGGAAAAGTGTATGTGGTAAAACTGAAACCAGCGCAAACTTAAAACTGGTCTGAGCCATTATTGCCATCCATTGATCTAGCAGTAAGGGCTCATGCGCTACACACGTGATGACCGGTCATCACGTGCCAACTGCCGCGCATGGGAAGAAATAAATAAATAAATCATCCAAGTGTTATGAGCATGTGGCAAATCTGAAATTACTGCCAGGAGGACATGGTAGCCTGGCAGTAGTCTCATTTTGCTCTCGAGCTGGTCTAAATAGAATATTTGGGTACATGCGTACGATAGTGTACTTTATAATCTGTGCATGTACTTGAAAACTCTGTCCACACTCTGTCCCTGTAAATGCCTTTCAACAAAGTCTACCCATCATGTCATGGTGTGTACGTTTACACTGGTCAGTATAAGAAGTCATTTACATGCTTATATAGCCATGTACATGCAAAAAAAGACTTCAAAAATTAACCCCCCAAAATAACAGTAATTGTCAAACCTCTTGGTCTCTCTAGTTGTGCCTGCCTTAATTGATTTCTCTCACTTCCTATTACCACCATCCTTGGTATCTGTCCATGTTCCCAATTTCTAACACTGTTTTGGTTGCTAGCACTTCTGCTGATAGATGATTTCAGGCATCAGTTTTTTTTCTCAGTAGAGAATTATTTCATAAGCCTCTTATCATAACCCACAATCCTTGAACTTTACACTAGAATCATGGTTCCATTGTCCCTTCTGGCTCTTTGGAGGTACATTTATCTGCCAGAGCTATAGAATATTGCAGCCAGCACATTCACCCTCGGCAGGACCGCCATGCGATACAGCCAGTCCTGGGGCAGAACCGCACTGCTTCGCGCTGCCCCCCTCACTCGCTCCACCACCCCCCCACTCGCGCTGCCACTCCCTCCTGCCCCACCTGCCCCTTACATTTCTGTCTGCCTCCAAGGGGGGAGTCCGGACCCGGCGTCTGCAAGCCTCTTCCTGCCTGGTTGCTCCCACACTCTTTCCTCTCCTGCTCCTGTCCGTGCTGGGAGTCAGGATCCGGGTCCTGAGTGGCACATAGGAGCAGGAGAGGACAGACCAGGAAGCAGACAGGAAGAAGCTTGCCAGCGCCGGGCCCAGGCCCCCCCTTGGAGGCTGGGCCTGGGAAATGTGCCCCCTGCCCCCTTCTCGGCAGCCCTGACCCCCGGATTCCATATATGGCACTGAAATTTGGGCGTGCCACCAAGATGCACAAGTAACTTAATTGCTTAAGGGGCTATTAACAAGCAATAATTGGGAGCTAACAGCCACTTATCAAGGTTAATTGGCAACAGAATTTGTGCAAATATCTGGCTGCATTCTATTCTGTATTGCAGAGCGCCTAAATCCCATGGGGTCCATTTATAAAGCTGTGGTAAAATGGGGCCTGCACTAGCGTCAGCGTGTGTTTTTGGCATGCGCTGACGTACCCTTTTACCGCAGCAGGTAAAAGGCTGTCTTTTTTTTTTTTGACACGAAATGGCCATGTGGCCATTTCGAGGAGACCACGTATCACCACCCATTGAGGTGGCGGTAAGGGCTCTTGTGCTACCCGGCAGTAACCAGGTAGTGCACGGCAGTACTCAGTTACCGCCAGGTAAGCACCAGCGTTACAAAAGTAGAAAATATTTTTGTAGCATCGGAAATGGCATATGCTGGGGATGGGAACTACCGCCAGGCTCCTTCAATAGCCTGGCAGTAGTTCCAGATTGGCACACAACAAGCCCATTGCCACATGTAAAGGGCCTCGTAGAGTGCAACCCCAAAGGGGGTGTGGCTATGGAAGGTGCATGGGCATGCCAAAAAGTTGTGCGTGATTATACAGAATAATGGCTCAGCATGCCCAACTTGGGTACCAGCATTTACATTAGGTTTCAGCAGGCATACTAAAGTTAGGGCATAGTAATCGGCGCTAAGTGAGATTGCGCTTAGTGCCAATCTTTTCAAGCATCCATTTTTGAGCATCATTTATAGAATCCAGTCCAGAAAGGGTAAGAGTGTATTGATTTTTTTACTCTTTCAAAAAGTACAAAGAACTTGTTAGCATATCTGGGTTTAAAAAAGGTTTGGACACGTTCCTGGAGGAAAAGTCTATAGTCTGTTATTGAGACAGACATGGAGGAAGACACTGCTTGCCCTGGGTTTGGTAGCATGGAATGTCGCTACTATTTGGAAAGTCTGACCTTTGACATCTGTACTAATATAAAGGAAGTCATTGCTCACTTCCGTTTTTTTTACTATAGAAGATCTTTTTGATCATATGATGTCTCGATTTTGAGTGCAATATTGCTTGGGAAGAAGCTGACCTGCTGTTTATATGCTTTTGCTTTGTTTGATATTACAGCAACTGAAAGCCCCTGACGCGGCCCTTGTGGGCGAAACACAGTCTGTGTCGGGCGATTATTTCTCCAATAAAGTCTTATTAATACCACCTAGTGATCTGCTCTTTTGTTTGCTTCCACGTTGGATTTTGCGGATCATCTGCCTTCTTGTTTTCTTGGCCACTGTTGGAAGCAGGATACTGGGCTAGCTGGAACATTGGTCTAACCCATTAGCTAGTCTTATGTTCTTATGTACTAAAGTGTATAGGGTCAGACTTAAAGTTCTCAATATATATACTTTGGAAGAAAGGCAAGAGAGGGGAGATATGATAGAGATGTTTAAATACCTACATGGCATGAATGCATAGGAGGTGAGTATCAATTGAAAGAAAGCTCTGGAATGAGGGGGCATAGGACAAAGGTGAAAGGGGATAGACTCAGAAGCAACCTGAGGAAATACTTCTTCATGGATAGGGTGGTGAATTTGTGAATTGGCCTCCTGGTGGAGGTGGTGGAGATAAAAACTTGTATCTGAATTCTAGAAAGCTTACGACAAGTACATGTAATCTCTAAGGGGGTCTTTTACTAAGCTGCGGTAGAAATCAGCTGGCGGTAAACACAGAGACACCCATTATATTCCTATGGGCGTCTTGGCGTTTACCGCCAGCTGATTTCCACCACAAGCTAAAAATGCTACTGGGGCTTAGAAAGCACCCCCTAAGGGAGTAAAAGGGAGAGTAGATGGCATGGATGGATAGACTGGGTAGGCTATATGGTCTTTATCTCCCTTCATTTTTCTATGTTCGTATAACAAGTATTTGGTAGCAAAAATATCCTTCTACTGTTCTCTGAAGTGGGAAAACCACTGCAAATGGAGAAAAAAAAAGGTTCTTTCTTTCTTTTTTTAAATCAATTAGATATTGGAAAACAGGTTACTATAGCCACTTAACTATTTTGCAGGCAAAGAAATTAAATCTCATTTAGGGCTTCGTTAAATGATATCTCTGTTTTGATGGCGGTTTTACATTTAACATCCCATTTAAATGCAAATTAATAAGAGCAGACTGTCTTTGCACACCTCTTTAAGATGCTTTTCTTTCAAAGACCTGACCTCTACTAGATCCTTCAGTGGTAATTAAGGTGCAGTACTCATGTTGAATACACATTTTAAACAATAGCTACTGATGTACAGTGGGCTTTTTGCAGTTTTTCTCTAGATAAGTACTTCTCAAGTTTGTCCTGAAGAAATCCCCCCCCCCCCCCCCCCCTAGCCTGTATGGGTTTCTGGACATCCACAGTACATATACATGAGATAAATTTCAATGCCGAAAACTTAATCGGCCAGGTGGTTCCTGGTTTGAGAACTATTGCTGTAGTTAATACTTGTATTGTGTCACAGAGCAGTGGCATAGCCAGACAGCCAATTTTGGGTGGGCCTGAGCTCAAAGTGGATGGGCATTAACTTTCTTCCTGCCTCCACATCTCCCTGTGGCACCTCCCAACATAAAATATAAATACTTTAGCTAATGAGGATCCCCAAGGTCTGTCAGCTGAAGCCTTCCTCTGAAGGTGGCCAGAACTCCCTTTAACCAAGCTTAGCAGACAGCAGAAACATCCATGAGCCACCGATGTCTGCTCCCCACACATGCTTAGTTATTGGTGGCTCAAGGATGCTGCCACCATCTGTAGAGCTTGTTAGAAGGGAGGTTTGGCTGCCTTTGGAGGAGGCCCTCAGCTGGCAATGTTTGGGCATCCCCACTAGCTACAGCAAGGGTCAGGGCTGATGTTAGACATGCTAGGGCCCAGGTCAGAAAATAAAGGAAGGGATCGATCCCCTGGATCCCCTCTCCTCTCTGCCTCCCCTCTGATCTCCCCACCTGCTAGTACTATCCCACTGACATACTCTCAGCAAATACAGAACAAGAGATCACAAATTAGAAATAAAAATACGTAGACAAAAATTGATCTGAGAATCCCAAGAAGTTGAACTCAGCATGTTCTGAAACACTGGAGAAATAAAAAGGGATAGCTTAGCCGGTTGTGGGAGGCAGGGCTAGTGGTTGGGAGGTGGGGATAGTGCTGGGCAGACTTATACGGTCTGTGCCAGAGCCGGTGGTGGGAGGCGGGACGGGTGGTTGGGGGGCGGGGATAGTGCTGGGCAGACTTATACGGTCTGTGCCCTGAAAAAGACAGGTACAAATCAAGCTAAGGTATACACAAAAATGGCACATGTGAGTTTATCTTGTTGGGCAGACTGGATGGACCGTGCAGGTCTTTTACTGCCGTCATCTACTATGTTGCTATCCAGCTCATTTTCGAAAGTGATCGCCGGCCATCTTCCGACATAAATCGGGAGATGGCCAGCGATCTCGCAAAAGCGGCCAAATCGGTATAATCAAAAGCCGCTATTTTGACACCATCACCGCTTTCCCGTCGCAGAGCTGGCGAAAGTTCAAGGGGGCGTGTTGGCAGCGACGCGAAGGCAGGACATGGGCAGGGTTTCGAAATGGCCGGCTTTAGCCCATAATGGAAAAAAAACCCGGCGATGAGGAGCGTTTGGCCGCTTTTACTTGGTCCCTTTTTTTTCAGGTCCAAGCTTCAAAAAGGTGGCCGAACTGACCACATGACCACCGGAAGGAATCGGGGATGACCTCCCTGTACTCCCCCAGTGGTCACCAACCCCCTCCCAGCATAAAAAACAGGTTACAAATACTTTTTTGCCAGCCTCTATGCCAGCCTCAAATGCTTTTCCCCCTGCTTACTGGGTCAGAGTGTGCCCTGTTTTGTTTCCTATTGTAGGCCATGCGGTAGTGGCCATTTTTGTCAGCCAGTTTTAGTTCTCTTTCCTGTGTTACCCACATTAGAGAACGTAGTTCTTACCTTGAATGGTGCTGAAAGAGTGCTGAGTACACCATTGTGCCAGCTCTGACCTACTGCTAATCTTAGTACCAGGGGACTCTTTGCCAGTGGGGCACAACCTCTGATCTGCAGTTAACTGTGAGTAAACGTGGTTATTTCAAGAAAGGAGATTAGTCTTCAGGTGTAACTGGTGTGCCAAAGTTATACAGCAGCAATAAGTCCTAGAGGCTGTATGCAGGTCCCTGGAGCAGTTTTAGTGGGTGCAGTACATTTGTGGGTAATGGGTTTGGAGGGGGGGGGGGGGTTGGGGGGCTCAGCTCCCAAAGTAAGGGAGCTATGCACGTGGGAGCTTTTCTGAAGTCCACCGCAGTGACCCCTAGGGAGCCCGGTTGGTGTCCTGGCATGTCAGGGGGGGCCAGTGCACTAAAATGCTGGCTCCTCCCACGGCCAAATGCCTTGAATTTGGCCGGGGTTTGAGATGGCCGACATAACTTTCCATTATCGCTAAAAAACAAAGCCAGTCATCTCAAACCCCGGCCAAATCCAATGCATTTGGCTGGCCGGAACCGTATTATCGAAACAAAAGATGGCCGGCCATCTTTTTCAAAAATATGGGTCTGGCCAGCTGTTTGCGGCGCCGCCAAAATACATCGCCGGCCACGTATTTCGCTGGTGCCGTTCGATTATTCTCCTCCATGTTACTATGTTAGTGAACACAGTACAAATATATGTGTTATGTACATTTCCCATAGCTAACATATTTCAGTTAATAAATTTAAAATACTTTTTTTTTTACCTTTGTTTAGACATTTTATTTTTCCTTCATGTTGGTTCTAGTTTCTCTCTTCTGCTTTCCTGTCTGCCCTCTGCTAATTCTCCTTCAAGCAGCTGCTGTACATTTGTCTTTTCTCCTCTCTCCTGTCTTGCTCCATTCCCTCACTACACCTGCCTTTGACATATTGTTCTTTTTTTTTTTTTTGTCTCTTTCCTCTCTTATTTTCTTTTCTGCCTCTCTGTTCACTCAAATTTCATCCTCTCTCTCACCCTTCTCCTTTTTTAACTTTTCAGCTACATATCAAATTTCCATCTCCTATCACCCAGTAGCTTTCCTATTTCCTGTCTCACTCCTTACCCAGCTTTCCATTCCCTTTCATCTTTAATATAGTCCCCATTACCATATTTCTACCCCTTGTAATAACTATCCAATTCTCATTCATTCCCCTCCCCCAGCCTCTCCCATATGGTTCCACCATTCCGAGCATCTCTCCCTCCTTCTCCACTCCCATGTCCATCTCTACCTCCTTCTCCTCCACCCCATGTCCAACACCTCTCTCTCTCTTCCCTCCTCCCTTTCTCCCATTGTCCACCATCTCTCTCCCCCCACTTATTTGCACCCTGGGTCCAACATCTCTCTCTTCCATGCAGCATCTCTCCCTCTGACCCCTCCCCTGCCATGTCCAACATTTCTCCCTCTCTTGCCCCTCTCCCCATGCAGCATCTCTCCCTCTCTTGCCCCCTCTCACCCCTGTGCAGCATCTCTCCCTCTCTTGCACCTCTTCCCCCCTGTGCAGCATCTCTCCCTCTATTGCAGTATCTTTCACCCCTCCCCCATGCAGCATCTCTCCCTCTTGCCCCTCTCACCCCCATGCAGCATCTCTTCTTATCTCCCTCCTCCCCTGCCATGTCCAATGTTTCTCCCTTTTGTCCCTCTCTCCCATTCAGCACCTCTCCATCTATTGCCCTTCTCCCCCTGTGCAGAATTTCTCCTTCTCTTGCCCCTCTCACCCCCCTATGCTGCATCTCTCCTTCCTACTCTCCTCCCCTGTTATGTCCAACATTTCTCCATCTCTTGCCCTTCTCTCCCATGTAGCATCTCTCCCTCTCTTGTTCTTCTCCCCCATGCAGCAGTTCTCCCTCTCTTGCCCCTCTCCTCTGTACAACTTCTCTCCCTCTCTTGCCCCTCTCCCCCTGTGCAGCATCTCTCCCTCCATCCCATCTGACTCTCCCCATGTCTAATTCTCGCTTTATTCCCTTCCTCCCATTGTCCCCGGTCTAGATCTCCCCACTCCATCTACCTTAATAACTGCATGCTGCCTGTGGCTGACCCTCAAGCCTTCCTTGTGCTGCATCTCACCCAGGCAGAAATAGGAAGTTGCATCAGAGGGGGGTGGGACACAGCAAAGAGAAGGATTCCAGGTCTTTCACAGGTGGTGTGTAGGAATCACTGCTGCTACTGACAACTCTTTGAAGAGAGAAGATCATTAAGGGAGGGAGGGAGGGAGAGGCAGGACCGTGGGAGCCCAGTTTGCTTCCCTCATGCCGGCTGTCAAATGTGTACTACTGCTGGGTGGGCCTGAACTCAAAATGGGTGGGCCCAGGTCCACCCATGGCTACGCCCTTGCCACAGAGCCTCTTTCTAAAGTTCATAAAGTATAATATATATAGACAATACACTAAGGTGCACTTGGAAATTCTTTTTAATCAAGCCAGTAGTGCACAATGCAATTGGGAAAATTTATGTATCTTTGTCACATTTTCTTGGTCTTTTGGGACCGTTCTAGAAAATTCCAAAATCATATTTGAGTGTTGGTATTGAAAGTTGATTGATACCTTTGATGCTATTTTGTGCTGTGAAAACACTTTTCAGTATCAGTTTTTGTTTCTTATAGTGTATTTTGTTGATCTTTTCTCTCAGTAATGTTTGCAGGAAAGTTGCACCTTCTTCTGTCTGAAATACTTATATATAATAACTGCCTGCTCAAGTTCCCTTATATTAAAATGTTCAAGCTGAGTGTATATTCAGTTTTACTTATTAAGGAAGGCCACCTTAGCACATTTCTACAGGCCAAATGTCATTCTTACATAATCTGAGAAGCTCTTCACTTCTTGAAGTTGTTTCACTAAGGGGCCCTTTTACTAAAAGGCATTAAGTTCTTAATTCGACGCTAGCACACATAGACAGGCTACTGCAATAATGTGTCAAAGTATTTTGTGGTATTTTGCCTGTTTGCATTCCCTCTAACCTAAGCAGGAGTTCTCCACCTACTGTCCTACCAATGGGAGGTGCTGTTTCACTATCACATTTTCAATGGTAAGGGACAGGCAAGCTCTGTGTGACTCCAGGAAACCTCCCTTTCCCTAGCAATTAAAAGCACAATATTGAAGAACTCCCCCCCCCCCCCCCCCCCCCCACACACACACACACACACACATTCTGGTAGCAATGCAGTTGGAAGACTCCTGCTGAGCTTAGAGGGAACAATGAGAAGAGGGGTATAATGCTGGTCACCTGGGGAGGGTGTGTGAGGAGAACTGAAGTGTCCATACTTGGGAGAGGGAAGGGGAGGGGAGGATAGAAGTGCTGGTCATCGGAGGGGGGGATATGGATGAATCTGGAGCATTAAACTAAGCCTGCTCTCATTCACTTGCATATAAACCCCACTTTTGGGGGGAAAAACTGTTATCTCGGTTTCTATATTCAGATAGGTTTATATTTGAGTATAGACAATAAATGCCGCTGAAAAGTAGCAGTTAGCCCCAAACAGGTGATTTAACTGGCCAGGAGCCATTTGTGGCCAGATAAATCGCTTTGAATATCAACCTCTTTATTTTTATATTGTACTTTTTAAAGGGGATTGTGATTAGTGTGCCTACTCAACATGCTGATTAATGTTCATGCTTGCTAACTGTAAAAAAGACAGCTCATTTCACACATCATTTTCTGTCATCTGTTGATGAAAAACAAGGCCTAAGTTTGTTTAGGATGTCATTAAATAAAAGCATTGAAAGATGAGATTCTGTGACAAGGAAATGTGGCACCTATCGAATTGCTGAAGGCAAGACTTTTTGAAAGGTTGGGGCAGCAGATAAACTTGGACATATCAAGCAAAATCGCTACTCAATTTTACTGAATAACATTCCCCTATTCTTGGTTTTGTATTTATCGGCGTAAAGTTTGAGCTAGTATGGCAGCCATATTAAATGTCGGCATTGATACTGTAGGCATATTCACAGGAGGACAAACTCCTACTATATATCCAGAGGTACTTAGCTGACAGAACATTACTAAATAGCAATTATTCTGGGCTTGTTTCTAGGGGAAGCATACCTCTTTAACCCTTAGGCTAGCTAGCTGTACTAAAGAAAGGAACAATGCCACAGATGGAATATATATTATTTATTAGGAATAGAAAAATAATAGTTATATATATGTGACAAATTGTAAAGCAGATTACAAAAATAACTTAGTTACAAAAAATAGATTGTCACCAAAATATATATAAAGATATATGATTATCTAAACGGACTATCTAAATGAGTGATTACACACTAATCACAATACTGATATCCTAATACTACTACTACTACTTATCATTTCTATAGCGCTACTAGACGAATGCAGCGCTGTACACTTGAACATGAAGAGACAGTCCCTGCTTGACAGAGCTTACAATTTAATTAGGACAGACAAACAGGACAAACAAGAGATAAGGGAATATTAAAGTGAGGATGATAAAATAAGGGTTCTGAACAAGTGAACAAGAGTTAGGAGTTAAAAGCAGCATCAAAAAAGTGAGCTTTTAGCTTAGATTTGAAGACGGCCAGAGATGGAGCTTGATGTACCGGCTCAGGAAGTCTATTCCAGGCATAAGGTGCAGCAAGATAAAAGGAACGGAGTCTGGAGTTAGCAGTGGAGGAGAAGGGTGCAGATAAGAGAGATTTACCCAGTGAATGGAGTTCCTGTGGAGGAATGTAGGGAGAGATGAGAGTGGAGAGGTACTGAGGAGCTGCAGAGTGAATGCACTTATAGGTCAATAAGAGGAGTTTGAACTGTATGCAGAAATGGTTAGGAAGCCAGTGAAGTGAATTGAGGAGAGGGCTAATATGAGCATAACGACACTGGCGGAATTTTAGTCGTGCAGCAGAATTTTGAACAGATTGAAAAGGAGAGAGATGGCTATGTGGGAGACCTGTGAGAAGCAAGTTGCAATAGTCTAAGTGAGAAGTGATAAGAGTGTGGATGAGGGTTCTGGTAGTGTGCTCAGAAAGGAAAGGGCGAATTTTGGTGATATTATAGAGAAAGAAACGACAGGTTTTAGCAGTCTGTTGAATATGTGCAGAGAAGGAGAGGGAGGAGTCGAAGATGACCCCAAGGTCATGTGCACTTTTAGTTGCGGGGATCCACACATAAATTTCACGTATGGCTCCAAAAAGAGGGCATGGCCATGGGAGGGTCATGGAGGATCAGGGGTGTTTCTACAATTTATGTGCACTGTTATAGAATAAGGGGGAGCGGCACCTAATTTACTTGGTGTAAATCCTCATGTCTAAAGTTAGGCTCTAACCCCCAGATTCTATATAGCATGACTTACGTTGTGTGTGCAAATCTGGTCGTATTATTGATTTGTGCATGCAATGTAATTAGTTAACAAGCACATCAGCTACTCGCACCAAGTGGCATTTGGTGCACAAAGGTCATTACCACCTGGCTCTGAGGAAAGGGGGAGTAGGAGGAGTAGGCTCTTGAACAACACCAGTAGGCGACGTAGGTTAGGAACAATCTCTTTATTTAAATATACACGACTCAACATGAGCCGAGTGTATATTTAAATAAAGAGATTGTTCCTAACCTACGTTGCCTACTGGTGTTGTTCAAGAGCCTACTCCTCCTACTCCCCCTTTCCTCAGATTCTACTTTTCGTAGGAATTTGTGTACCTCCACCCTCGTGGTGGTATGGCTTGCTTGCATTACCGCCTGGTTACCATGTGAGATTTTACTGCTAGGTCAATGGCTGCCAGTAAGGTCTCAGACCCAAAATGGACGTGCAGCAATTTACATTTTTCCACATCCATTTTCAACAAAAATTTTAAAAAGGCATTTTTTCCAGGTGCGCTGAAAAATGATTCTGCGCACGCCCAAAACACGCGTCTACACTACCACAGGCCATTTTTCAGCACACCTTAGTAAAAGGACCCCATAATTTACCATGCCACCTCTGCCACTCCCCTAACCTGGCCCCTTATTATTGGGATAAAATCTGATGATTTAATAATTTTAAATGCTTGATTTTATTTGGATAATTCTTTAAAATATCTAAAAAGGTGAGTTACGTGCTCACCAGCTGCTGGTGAATGCATAGCTCTCTTTCAATACTGATCTGATCATATTTGGTAAGAGAATGAAGAAATGTCTTGATGTCCCTCTGAAATACATTGGAGTCTGGAGATGTTTAGGAAAGAGACATTAAAAGGGTTGTTCCCATCTTTGGTCCAACAAAATAGTGAATTGACAAGTTTCCAACCTTTTTTTGGATGCAGTACAAAATCGTCCTGTTTGCCTTTAATCTTCAATAAGGTGCGCATGCAAATTTTAATGAGTGCCAATTAACATCAATAATCAATTGTTAGCACCCAATTATTGATGGCTCAGAGCTCATTATCCAAATTATTCGTGCATGCATCATGGCACAGAAGTTTGGGCATCATATATAGAATCCTGGGGATAGTGCATATTCTTTCAAGAGTGCTCACTTACTCACATTGCTCCCGTGATAGCCAAATGACAAAAAAAGATAACAATGAACATTCCCAGATATGACACAAAAATGAAAACTTTTCTGGCTGCACACCCCTATTCATGTTGAATTTACATTTTAAATTATAACGACACACGTAAAATAAGGTCACGTTGTCCTCTGAATTCCCACTCAGCGAGATCTGTCAGGCAATTAGAAGGTTGGACTCTGTGGACCTCTGATCATTGAGCCTAGGCACCTGAACAGTTACTTTTGGAAGCCACCTAAAGAGGTCATCTTGTCCTTCTCGCCAGTCTCATCTCATACCATAATACAAAGTTTTGCACAGTGTGCTATCTTTTTTTCCCCTCCACATTGACTCATCTGTGCCTCCTTTCATTTTTCTGAATCGTATTGTTATATATCTTTGTGTCTGATTGTGACTGCAGAGCCATTTAGGGATGTTTGTATGAACAACTCAGTGGAAAATAACATTGCATTGTACAAACTCTGTTTTTTAGCCCTTTGCTAGAAATGATTTTTGCTTTAGATGGTTTTGTGCTGTCCCAGCTTTGCTGATCTATTGAAAAATGCAACCAATTATCTTTCCTCAGCAGAAAGGGCTCAAAGAGAGAGCTGGTAATGTAGACAAACTCTGATCAACGCACAGAGGCATGTTTTACTGTTGCTGACTTCAGGACAGGGACCTGACTTCTTTATCAATTAAGGCTCAATTTATCAAAAGGACTTATAGACTTAATTGAGAAAAGGTTTGTCCCACAGGTCAAAAAATAGACCTTCATAAAACGAGTCACATAAATTCTACAGAACCATTCTTATCCACCCCATTGCAAAGCAGAAATCTAAGACTAAATGCCAAACGATAGTAGGTCTAAACACTTAGCTTCCATTCCATTCCATTAACTCAGCACAGATTTCTTCATTACACTGTTCAGAACAGGCCTGGAACAAGGAGGTGGCAAATGAGGCAGCTGCCTCTTGGCATCATATGGCAAGGGGCATCAGGCAACACACTTTCCCCTAATTCCCTCCTTTCCTCTTCCCTTAGCTCCCCCCCATTCTCCAGGCTGAACAGACCACTGTGGCTTATCCCACTTGAACCTCCTCCCACCCACTGTGCAGGAGACCCACTTAATTTATCATCTCCTACTGCTTTGGGGCCAATCTCATAATGAAAGATATGCAGTTTGATCCCACAGCAGCAGGAGATGATGTCAGATTAAATGTGTCTCCTGCTGTTGCCCTATAGGAATGCAAGATGGGAGAGAGACTGAATATAGGTAACCTACAATGGCCTATTCAGTTTGGGAGGATGTATGAGGTGGACAACTGAAGGAAGAAAGGAATTTGTTAAAAAAAAAGCTTGGGAAGGACAGACCAGAGTATTGGTGGGGGAAGGGGGAAGGAGGAGAGGAGCAGGAAGAATAGCATTTGGAGGGAGGAAGGGTGTGAGAAGAAGGGAAGAATATTAGAAAGGAAAAACTTCGCTAGAGGGAGGAAAGAAAAAGGAAGAAATATCTTCAGAAGGAAGGCGGTAAAAATGGGGGAAAGAATACGTAGGAAGGTCTGAGAAGGGGAATAGCATCTGGAAGCAGGAAAGAAGCAAGTATGAAGGAGGATAGAGTATCTAGAGCATGGAAGGAAGTGGGTGTGAAGGGGTAAAGAGTGGAGGGTGTGGGTGTAAAGGGAGGAGCTGAGAAGGAAGAAGAACACCTGTAGGGAGGAAGAAGGAGGAAAACTGTCTGAAGTAAGCAGGTTTGAAGGAGATGAGAAAATGGGAAGAGTGTTTGGAGGGATGGAGATATATGAAGGTTCTGAGGTAGTAGGAAGGGATGAGGGACTGTGGTAGCTAGGGTGAGAGACTGAGGAAATGGGATGGAGAAGGAGGCAAATTAAAAGAGGGTCAATAGGAAGCTGGTAGAGGTAAGATAAGATAGCGATTGGATGCCAGGAGGGTTTGGATGACAGGGACAGAGTTGGGGCTAATAAACAAATCAGAGTCAGAGGAAGGAAGATGATAGTTTGGGAGGGGGTGAGTACAAAGGGTGGAAATGGGGGACTAAGAAAAGGGTGATGGGGCAACAGGAAGCAGAAAAAGAAATAAGAAACAGGACATAGTAGGAGACTAAGGATCACAGAGGGGGACAATGAGAGACCAAAATCTAACTGGGTAGAGGGGCAGAGAAGAGAGACATGAAATATAAAAAACAGATGAAGGGGAAGATTAGTGTTACACAGATATAGAGAAAGAAGTGAAGAAGACAGGAGAGAGAAGAAATGGAAAGAAGACCCTGAAAAGGGAACTTAGAAGATTGACACAAAGAAAGTGGAAGGGAGACCCTGAGACCAATCCAAAAAGAAATAACATTTTTACATCACAGAGGTAGAAAAATATTTTTAATTCCTAAGGATTGGAGTGCATTGGTTTGTGTATTTTCCGCAATCTCCAGTATTGTACTTGTAATATCGGTCTCATCATTCAACATGGACAACAGCTAGCTCACCACGGGTCTGGGGCAACCCAAGACTGGGGCCACAAACAAACTTCCAATGTTCACCTAAAGCACTGCAGCTTTATTAGTCACTCAGCTGGGCGAAGGCTGGGGCCGGACAAAAATCTAGAAGGCCGTAGGGTTTTGATTTGGGGCTTTTTTCTTTTTTACTCTCTGATCTCTTTTTTTCTTTACCAGTCTGGGAGTAAATAAATTCTACTCTTATTCAAAGAAAAGACTCCAGTCCAGAGAGTTATGCAAAAATAACCAAACTTTACTGAACTTCTGCAACAGGCAGTTCAATTCTTCCTTGAAGCAAACAATTTATAATCCACTTATTGTCAGATGCAAATTATAATCCAAAGCAATTTAGGGATATGGTATATCTTCTCAGAGGCAATTTATAATCCTACAGTATATACATATTTACAGCTCTTCCTCTCTATACCCATCCCTTCTGGGTGAAACAATCTAAGGCTATTTATCTGCAGCACTTGTGCAGCAAGCAGATCTTCCTCTTTGGACCAGACCTCCTCTCCTCTGCTCCAAAGGAGTACCACTCCGGGCTACCACCTTTGGCTCCAAACAGCTTTTCATTGCTCCTACTCCCAGGCTGGGATCCCCTGTTACCACCTGAAACACTCCTCCTTCTCACAGTTAGTGCTAGAATTAACAGAAACTACCTCTTTGGTCAGTCTTAGCTTTTTGAACTAATTCAGGGCTCCCCCTCTCCTCCAAGGGTCCCTGTGGGGATACAGGCAACCAAAGATCTCGTGACCTCCCCATCAACATTATTCAACTCCTCCCACACTGTCACTTACTAACTAGAAACATTTCCCTCTGCAACTTACCCAGGAACCCACCCCCTTGGGCTAGATTCTTTACCACCCACAACTCAGAACCCTCCCCTCAGAGACTCATGATGACACTTAGTAATCCTCATTATAATAGGGGATTGCATACTGGTCATAGAAGCTAGCCACAAGCCAGTCTAATCTGGAAGTTAGTTTCTAATTTGTGATCTCTTATTCTGTATTACCTGAGTGGTCTGTCTACGTCCTATCTGGCCAATTTTCAAAGCAATTTAAGTACCATGATCAGCTGCAAGAGGTTGTGGCAGCCATTTTGTGAAGGCAGTTGCAAGGGGAAGGAGAGAGTAGGCATTGCTCCTGCCCCCATCACCCCTACAGGACCACCAGGGATACAGGTAGGCTGGGGGTGGCTATCTAGACCCAGGTAGGTTGGGGAAACATTCTGGGGGAGGAAGTGCTTACTGGCACAGGATGGGGAGAGGAAAGGGAAGGAGGCAGGCTGCTTTGGGATGCTTGAGGGGGAGGAACATTTTTTTAAAAATTATATAGGCCCGGACTGAATATTGGCCAGGACCCACCTAAGTTCCGACAGATAGCACAGCACCATGTAGCTCTGGATATTCAGTGCAGGCGCCCACACATGGCCTGGTTCTGAATATCCAGGGCTAATTTAGCCGGTCACTGTCAGTGTTTTAAATAACGCTGCCCGCCACCAGCTGAATATCTACTTCTGTGTGTATAACAAAGTAAAGGATTCTTCTAGCCTGTAGTATGGATCTATTGCAGTGGTCTTATTCTGCTTTTCCAATACTAGGTGTACTGGTGCTCCAGGGTCGTTTCAGTTTGAGTCCTGGGAGTTAGCACTGTTATGATAAGTTTGCTGTACATTTTATTTGTCTCTGTATGTGGTTTTGTTTTATTATGCAAAGTGTCTGGCTGCGGAAGTAGTGTTTTACTGTTCTTGAGTTAACAACATGATTTTGAATATTTGTTTGTTTGTTTGGTATGGTGAGTAGTAAGGGAAAGTATCCTATCATCATTGCCATGGGAATGTGTAATATGTATTACAGAATTGGATGTGCAGGTTTTATAATGAGATTCTCTCTAGTCCTGAATAGAATTCAAACTTTACTTTCACATGAAATAATTAACTGA
This sequence comes from Microcaecilia unicolor, assembly GCF_901765095.1. Classification (NCBI taxonomy): domain Eukaryota; kingdom Metazoa; phylum Chordata; class Amphibia; order Gymnophiona; family Siphonopidae; genus Microcaecilia; species Microcaecilia unicolor. The sequence goes on from NC_044033.1 coordinate 299,884,080, forward strand.
ATGATTTTATCAGTTGTTTATGAATGTACTACCTTATTGAAGAACATAAGGAGATGTACAGCAAGAATAGGCTGGCCATAGGTAATAGACAATTACAGCAGAAGAAAATATTCAAATAACAGAACACATTATGGCAGTGGCGTACCAAGGGGGGGCGGTGGGGGCGGTTCGCCCCGGGTGCACGCCGCTGGGGGGGGGGTGCCGCGTGCCTGTCGGCTCCGCTCATTCCCTGCTCCCTCTGCCCCGGAACAGGTTACTTCCTGTTCCGGGGAAGAGGGAGCAGGGAATGAGCGAAGCCGACAGACGCACGGCAACCCCCCCCCCCCCAGCAGGTAAAAATGCACCCGGGGGGGTCCTTTCGCTGGGGGAGGTGTCCGTCCTTTCACCGGGGAAGGTGTCCTTTCGCTGGGGGGTGGGGGTTGCGCTGCACCCGGGGGGGGGGAGCACATTGGTGATCCGCCCCGGGTATCAGCCACCCTAGGAACGCCACTGCATTATGGTGTAGTATGCTACTTACAATACCAACACAATGCACATTAAAACATCTTAGGGTCCAATATTCAGTCGGCGGGATCAGCGTTTTGCCATGTCCAGGCACCAGCATTGAATTGCTGGGTTTCCGGAACTGGCTAATGTATAGCCGGTTAACTGCGATATTCAGCACTGAGAGGTCCTTTTACTAAGGTGCGCCAAAAAATGGCCTGCACTGTTGTAGGTGCGTGTATTGGATGTGCACAGGTCCATTTTTCAACGAATACTACAGAACGGAAGGTAACATACAAAATGCTCTGGGACAAAGTTACAGTATGCATTACCCAGTTGTCAGTGGAAATTAGGATCTTGTTTAGAGCTCTGTGCGTGGTTTTTAAGGGCATGCGGGGAATAGGCCCTCTTTATTTGGAGCAGTTTGAAGATTTATGAACCACGGAAGCAGTTGAGTTCCAGTGGTATAGGGATAATGTAGTTGCTTAAGATGAGAGCATCATGTTTTCTCAGGCAGTCCTAGGGTACTGGAATAAACTCCCAGAAGATCTGAAAATGTATCAGGATTATCTGATTTAAGAACCAGCTTAAAGCTTGGTTGTTTATGGAATTTTTTAAATGTTGAATTCTGTGTGGCATTTTGTTTTATTAACTTCAACAATAACAGGTTGCACATAAAAATAATCCATCCTTGTTACAGATAGATTATCAGGCAGGAATAACCTCAGAAGAAGGACAATAAGTAATCATGAATGTAATTATACTTCCTGGAGGAGGATAAGCATCATGTATTACAAGAAACAAATCATGTCAGAAAGAAAAAGAATAACTAGCACAAGAGACTATAAAACAAGATATTGAAATTAATAGTATCAGATTGAACATTCCTATATAAGATACCCTTCTTCATCTATTTTGAATATAAAGAAAAAATGGTTGCCATATTGTTTGAAAAAGCAACATTCTCTCTTTTAATTATGCTGTCAATCTTTCCATCAACATAGGGAGAAGTTATCCAGGTGCGGTAAAAGGTGAACTTTTACTGCACCCTGATTTACCGTGGGACTCAGCAACCTGCGGTATCTCAGGTAAAAAATAAACCTGCTTATGAGCCACCCCATAAACAGCATCATTCTATGTGCCCAGGCATATTGAGCCTGAAAATCGCTGCCAATGCTCCCAGGCCCAGTGTTAAAGGGGCCGCAGTGCTCCTGTTAACCATGCATCATGCCCCTCCAATGAAGGTCACTCACCCAAAGTCCCCCATCGATCAAGACTCCCTGCAGACCCCCCCCCCCAATGAAGGCCACACCAGAGGATCCCCCGATCAAGGCCACCTCCTCTGATGACCTCCCCCCTACCTGCCCCTCCAACTACCGCCCCATCTCTCTCCTACCCTTCCTCTCCAAAATACTTGAGCGCGCCATTCACAGTCGCTGCCTTGATTTTCTCTCCTCTCATGCCAGCCTCGATCCACTTCAATCCGGTTTTCACCCTCTACACTCAACAGAAACAGCACTCTCTAAAGTCTGCAATGACCTGCTCCTCGCCAAATCCAGAGGCCACTATTCCATCCTCATCCTCCTCGATCTATTCACGGCGTTTGACACTGTCAATCATGATTTACTTCTTGCCACACTGTCCTCTTTTGGGTTCCAAGATTCTGTCCTCTCCTGGTTCTCCTCTTATCTCTCCCACCGCACCTTCAGGGTTCACTCTCATGGATCTTCCTCCACTCCCATCCCACTATCTGTTGGAGTTCCCCAGGGATCTGTCCTTGGACCCCTTCTCTTCTCAATCTACACCTCTTCCCTAGGCTCACTGATCTCATCTCATGGTTTTCAGTATCATCTTTATGCTGATGACACCCAGCTATATCTCTCCACACCAGACATCACCGCGGAGACCCAGGCCAAGGTATTGGCCTGCTTATCCGACATTGCTGCCTGGATGTCCAACTGCCACCTGAAGCTGAACATGTCCAAAACCGAGCTCCTCGTCTTTTCACCTAAACCCACTTCTCCTCTTCCTCCACTCTCTATCTCAGTTGATAACACCCTCATCCTCCCCGTCCCATCTGCCCGCAACCTCGGAGTCATCTTCGACTCCTCCTTCTCTGCGCATATCCAACAGACTGCCAAAACCTGTCGCTTCTTCCTCTTCAACATCAGCAAAATTCGCCCTTTCCTTTCTGAGCACACCACACGAACTCTCGTCCATGCTCTCATTACCTCTCGCCTTGACTACTGCAACTTACTCCTCACCGGCCTCCCACTTAGCCATCTATCCCCCCTTCAATCCGTCCAGAACGCTGCCGCACGTCTTATATTCCGCCAGAACCAATATACTCATATCACCCCTCTCCTCAAGTCACTTCACTGGCTTCTGATCAGATACCGCATACAATTCAAGCTTCTACTCCTTACCTACAAATGCACCCGGTCTGCGGCTCCTCACTACCTCTCTACCCTCATCTCCCCCTATGTTCCCACCCGTAACCTCCGCTCACAGGACAAATCCCTCCTCTCCGTACCCTTCTCCACCACTGCCAACTCCAGGCTCCGCTCATTTTGCCTTGCCTCACCCTATGCCTGCAACAATCTTCCTCAACCCCTATGCCAAGCCCCCTCCCTACCCATCTTCAAATCTCTGCTTAAAACTCACCTCTTCAATGCTGCTTTCGGCGCCTAACCTTTCGAGAAACATAGTAAGCCCTATCAGATCGACTCTACACTTGTCTTTTAGATTGTGCACTCGTCTCTAGACTTACACCTGTCTTTTAGATTGTACACTTGTCTTTAGATTGTACACCTGTCTTTTAGATTGTAAGCTCCTTGAACAGGGACTGTCCTTCCATGTTAAATTGTACAGCGCTGCGTAACCCTAGTAGCGCTTTAGAAATGTTAAGTAGTAGTAGTAGTAGTGTTCATGACCTCTTCCCAAAGACTCCCACCTTTCACCAAGAGCCTCATGGCCCTGTACCTGGTAATCCAGTGGGTGCTGGGCAGGAGTGATCCCTTTCGCTTCTGCCTGCTCGATGCAAGCTTCTTATATAGAAATATCAGCCCTAGTGGTAGTAGTGTGATACTGCCACTAGGGGCACCATTTTGGAGGTAGCACCCAGTGGTCAGGAACAAGAGGGATCATTGCTGCTCAGCACCCATTGGACCACCAGAGGTCTTGATCGGAGGATGTGGCCTTGATTGGGGAGGATCTAAGGGGGTGGTCTTCATCAAGAGGGGGTCTTGATCTAGGGGAGCTTAGGGGGTCTTCATTGGGGGGTGCCTTTGGGGGGGTGGACCAGGGGGAGGCATGATGGGGGGTGTTAACTGAAGCACCGCAGTCCCTTTAACATTGAACCCAGGAACATCGGGTCATAGCTTTCAGGCCTGATGCTCCCAACATGGTATAATAATCCAAGCTTCTGGCCTTATGGTTTTTACATAGTAATGAGCTGCTTTACATGAATTTCCATGTTTTGTATCTCATTACTATGTAACCCACGGTGACCTAAATATTGGTGCGGTATAAAATGTTAAGCTGCGTTAGGACCCTGTGTTAAGGGGCAAATAGTGTGACTAAAAGCCCTAGTGCAGCTTGATAACTTCCCCCCATAGTATAAGTTATCTGATTAAGTCATCCCATTTTGGAAAGGGCAGATTGTTGACTCCAAAGGCAAGTTAGAAATATATCTAGCTGATCAAAGTAAAATGTAGATTAAACATAAATGATGTGAGTTCCAGACACCTGGGGGATCAGAGACCAGTAAGTATTCAGGTCCTAGCAGAATGGTTACTTTGACCACATCCCAGAATAGAACAATCAGAGGACATTCCAACCACATATGATTGAAAGAACCTCTCCAGCAGAAGGATTGAACATTTGAAAAACCATGTGCCAAGCTTGCAGATGTTAAAAGAGAAGTCAGGATTTGCATCAGTGGCTGAACTCTAGATGATGAGAAGGGTCATTTCAAAATGTAAATCCAAACTGGACTAGACTTCCTGACAGTTTGGAGGTGTAGCCTAATGGTAGGGGCAGCAGGCTTTGATCCTGGTGATCTGGGTTCAATTCCCACTGCAGCTCCTTGTAACCTTGCGCAAGTCATGTAACCCTCCATTGTGTCAGGTATAAAAACTTAGATTGTGAGTCATCTAGGGACAGAAAAAGTACCTGCATATAATGTGTACAGCACTGTGTATGTCTAGTAGCGCTGTAGAAATGATTAGTAGTAGTATGCTCCCCTATGGCTTTCAGAAGAAATTTCATAATTTATAGTATTTTTTATACCCAGGTTTCCAAACAATAATTTTTCTAGAACAAAGGTTTCTCTTAGTAGTTCTTGGTTACAGACAGGATGCAGTACAAAGTGTCTCAATTGGAAGTACTGAAAAAATTAAGAGAAAAACCCATGATCCCTGGATAAGTTATTTAGGAGCCCTTTTACTAAAGCTTACTGTGCACTAATAGAATTAGTGCATGCTAAATTCTAAAAAACCCATAGATATAAATGGGCTTCTTAGCACTTAACACACGCTAATGCCCATTAGTATGCACTAAGCTTTAGTAAAATGGCCCCTTAAAGATTTCACAGAGCTATCTATGAAAAGGTCTCTGAATTTCAAGGGTAAGGCATTTTCTTGAGTCTTATTATTTATTAGGATTTACTTACTGCTTCTTGGAGCAACTGGTCCAGGAACCGACTAGAGGGGGAGCCATTTTAGATCTAGTCCTTAGTGGAATGAAGGGCATAGTACGAGAGGTAACAGTGTTGGATCCACTTGGAAACAGTGATCATAAGTAACATGATTAAGTATGAGCTAATATCAGGAGTGAAGCCACAAAGGAAATCTACTGTAGCAGCATTTAAGTTTTATAAAGTGACTATGATAAAATCTGAAAAATGGTTAAGCTAAAAGGATCATCTGACTTTAAACCAGGCAAGCACAATGTTTAAAAATACCATCTTGGAAGCCCAGACCAGATACATTCCATGTATTTACAAAGATGGAAAGAAAAGAAAATGATAAAAGCTGAAGTGAAAAAGGCTATTAGAGCCAAAAGAATATCCTTCAAAGAATTGAAAAGGGACCCAAATGAAGAAAATAAAGAAGCAACAAAAGCACTGGTGAGTTAGATGTAAAGCATTGCTAAAGAAGGCTAAAAAATAATATGAAGAGAAACTTGCCGTAGAGGCAAAAATTCACAGTAACAACTGTCAGGCACATCAGAAGCAGAAAACCTGCGAGAGAATCTGTGAGACTGTTAGATGATGAAGGAGTAAAAAGGGCACTCAGGAAGAACAAGGACATAGCAGAGAGACATTGAATTCTTTGGTCTTTATGGAAGAAGATGAAAGAGGTCTACCTGTTCCAGAAATGGTTTTCAAGGGTGATAATGTGGAGGAACTGAAAGGGTGATAATGTGGAGGAGTGGCCTAGTGGTTAGGGTGGTGGACTTTGGTCCTGGGAAACTGAGGAACTGAGTTTGATTCCCACTTCATGCACAGACAGCTCCTTGTGACTCTGGGCAAGTCACTTAACCCTCCATTGCCCCATGTAAGCCGCATAGAGCCTGCCATGAGTGGAAAAGCGCGGGGTACAAATGTAACAAAAATAAAAAAAATCTCAGTGAACCTAGAAGACTGAGCCAAGTCGACAAATTAAAGAGTAATAAATCACCTGGACCAGATGGCATGCATCCAAGGGTACTGAAAGAGCTCAAACATGAAATTGCTGATCCCTGTTAGTAATCTGTAACCTGTCATTAAAATCATCCATAGTACCTGAAGATTGGAAGGTGACCAATTTTTAAAAGGGTTCCATGGGTGATCTGAGAAAATATAGATCAGAAAGCCTGATGTCAGTGCTGGGGAAAATATTGACACTATTATAATAAAATTACAGAACACATAGATAAACATGGTTTAATGGGACAGAGTCAGCATGGAAGTCTTGCCTCATCAATTTGCTTCATTTCTTTGAAGGCATGAATAAACATGTCGATAAAGGTGAGCCGTTGAAGTAGTGTATCTAGATTTTCAGAAAGCTTTTGATGAAGTTCCTCATGAGAGACTCCTGAGACAATTAAGGAGTCACAGGATAGGAGGCAATATTCTCTTCTGGATTAGGAATTGGTTATTGAACAGAAAATAGACGGTAGGGTTAAATAGTCATTTCTTTCAGTGGAGGAGGGTGAATAGTGGAGTCCCACAGGGATCTGTACTGGGACCAGTGCTATTTAACATATTTATAAATTATCTGGAAATTGGAGGTGATTAAATTTGCAGATGACACAAAACTATTCAAAGTTGTTAAAACATATGCAGACTCTGAAAAATTGCAGGAAGACCTTAGGAAATTGGAAGACTGGGCATCCAAATGGCAAATGAAATTTAATGTGAACAAATGCAAAGTGATGCACATTGAGAAGAATAACCCAAATCATAGTTACCTGATGCTAGGGACCACCTTGGGGTTCAACACCCAAGAAAAAGATCTAGGTGTCTTCGTAGACAATACCCAGTGTGTGGTAGTGGCCAAAAAAGCAAACAGGATGCTAGGAAATATTAGGAAAAAGATGGTAAATAAGACAAAGAATATTATAATACTTCTATATCGCTCCATGGTGCGACCTTTTTGGTTGCCTTATCTCAAAAAAGATATAGCAGAATTAGAAAAGGTTCAAAGAGGAACGACCAAAATGATAAAGGGGTTGGAACTCCTCTCATATGAGGAAAGGCTAAATAGGTTGGAACTCCTCTCATATGAGGAAAGGCTAAATAGGCTAAAAGGCTCTTCAGCTTGGAAAAGAGATGGCTGATGGGATATATGATTGAGACCTACAAAATCCTGAGTGGTGTAGAACGAGTAGAAGTGAATCGATTTTTTACTCTTTCAAAAAGTACAAAGACCAGGTGACTCTCAATGAAAATACATGGAAATAAAATAGGAGGAAATATTTTTTCACTCAACAAATATTTAAGCTCTACAACTCAGTGCCAGAGGATGTGGTAATAGTGGAGGTCTTATCTGGGTTTAAAATAGGTTTGGACAAGTTCCTGGAGGAAAAGTTCATTGTCTGCTATTGAGACAGACATGGGGAAGCCACTGTTTGCCCTGGGATTGGTAGCATGGAATCCTGCTTCTATTTGGGTTTCTTCCAGGTACTTGTGACCTGGATTTGCTGCTGTTGGAAACAAGATACTGGGCTAGATGGACCATTGGTCTGACCCAGTATGGCTATTCTTTTGTTCTTATACAGCAAGAACAATCTGGATTTAGGCAATAGACAATTACAGTAGTAAAAAAAATATTCAAATAACTACATATTATGAGATAGTATGCTACTTACAATGTCAACACAAAAGATATAGTGAAATTAGAAAAGGTACAGAGAAGGGCAATGAAAATGATAAAGGTGATGGGGCGATTTTCCTACGAGGAAAGGCTAATACGGCTAGGGCTCTTCAGCTTGGAGACGAAGATGACTGAAGGGAGCTATGATAGAGGTCTATAATATACTGAGTGGAGTGGAACAGGTAGATGTGAATTGCTGGTTTACTCTTTCCAAAAATATTAGGACAAGGCAGCATGCAATGAAGCTTCTAAGTAGTAAATTTAAAACAAACCGGAGAAAATATTTCTTCACTCAATGTGGAATTTTTAAAAAGGGCATCCAAATGGCAGATGAAATTTATGTGGATAAATGCAAATTGATGCACATTGGGAAGAATAATCTAAATCATAGTTATTTGATGCTAGGGCCCACCATAGGAGTCAACACCCAAGAAAAAGATCTAGGTGTCATTGTAGACAATACACTGAAATCTTCTTCCCAATGTGATGTGCAGCAGTGGCCAAAAAAGCACACAGGATGCTAGGAATTATTAGGAAAAGGATGGAAAATAAGACAAAAATATTATAATACCTCCATATCGTTCCATGGTGCAACCTCGCCTTGCGTATTGCATTTAGAACTGGTCGCCATATTTCAAAAAAATTAGAAAGGTTCAAAGAAAGGGAACCAAAATGATAAAGGGGATGGAACTCTTCTCATATGAGTTAAGGCTAAAGAGGTTAGGGCTCTTCAGTTTGAAAAAGAGAAGGCTGAGGGGGGATATGATTGAGGTCTACAAAATCCTGAGTGGAATAGAATGGGTAAAAGTCAATCAATTTTTTTACTCTTTCAAAAAGTACAAACACTAGGGAACACTCAATGAAGTAGCATGTTAATACTTTTAAAACAAATAGGAAGAAATATTTTTTCACTCAATGAATAGTTAAGCTCTGGAACTTATTGCTAGAGGATGTGGTTACATCAGTTAGCATATCTGGGTTTAAAAAAAGTTTAGACAAGTTCCTGGAGGAAAAGTCCATAGTCTGGTATTGAAACAGATATGGGGGAAACCACTGCTTGCGGTGGGATTGGTAGCATGGCATCTTACTACTATTTGGGATTCTACCAGGTACTTGTGACCTGGATTGGCCACTGCTGGAAGTAAGTTACTGGGCTAGATGGACAATTGCTCTGCCTCAGAATAGATATTCTTATGTTCCTATGTTTATGTTCTACTCTTCTGTTCACCTCTTTTCCAGCTCAATGATGTTACAATCCTGAAATGGTTACATTTCATTCACAAAGTATTGGGGAAGGCTCTCCACAGAGTGGATGAACACAAAATCCCACGAGGTGCAAATACAGAAAAACAAAGTGGGAAGTGGACCAATGACTTCAGGACTTCGAGACTATGGTGGTATGAAAGAGAATAAACTTTATTGTAGACTCGTCGAGTCGAGTCTCTTTCATACCACCATAGTTTCAAAGTCCTGAAGTCATTGGTCCACTTCCCACTTTGTTTTTCTACATTTCATTCACAAACTACTGCCAGAGCACAATGTCAATTAAAAAGCTCTCTTTCTGTCTCAATTTACTGCAGCCAGAGAGCTATCCTGTCTTCCAAAATCACCTTAACCAAAGATGTCATTTTCCTTCTCAAAATCCCCTTCCTTTAGGGGGGGGGGGGATAATTCATTATTAAACTTGGATGCAAAGAAATATGCCCAAATCCAAAAGGCTTAAGCTTAACACCTGATTTTCTATAGCATAGGATTTCGCATGTGCTCTGAGGTGTAAAGTTATCTCATAACAAAGGCACTTGGAAAAGCTACGATTTTCTGCCGACCCATTTTAACTTAAGAATTCTGTCACTATTGCCTCCATCTGTCATCCAAATAAACACTCAAGGCAGATGCATTGGGTCAAACTTGGATGCAGCTTTATTTGTAACATTAACAAATACATCATTTATCCGAGCCAGAAATAAAGTAATGTGCATTTGCCGGCCTGTGAAGATATATGTAGTCTCCGACTGCCCACTCCCCATACAGGCATTCCTTCCAATACCAGAGCAATCTGCAGGCCATGTACACAGCACATCGCCTCATCCCGCTCCATTCCGGATCCTTCCACCATCCCAGAGGAATCCTGGGGTTAATGGTCATTTCTGCCTTAAGGCCATCTGGGTTTACCACCACAGCCATGAGCAACTTACCACTCATGCCCCCCCCCCCCCACACACAAATGAAGCACAGTCACTTAATCACTTACAGGCCCAAGCAATTTTCAAGAGCCTCCTGCAGGCCATTCTTATACAAATCAAGACCTACATCAGATAAGTTGAACCATCATCCCTGAAAAAAACTTCTAACCCATCATTCAGCCAGTCATGGCGAATGTGAAATTCCCCTTGTGCAACCACCCATTTGCCAATTTGTTTATTATTATTTTTTGATGCCCTTCAACCCTAATGGCTCACCCAAAAACTTTGGTCTAGGAATGATATCGAGCAGCCAATCAGCACAGTAACATATTTTATTCTTTCATCATATCCTTTAGCTTTTTCCATCTTGTTTTTTTTCCCATTTGCTTATATTATAGGTTCCATTTTGTTTTCTGTTTTTCCATTTTTTCCTGTTTTTCTTCATCTTACCTATATTCTTCCACTCTCTCTCCCCTCTTGCTCTTACATTCACTCACCTTTCCCCCACCTCTTCATAATTCCATCATTCTCATCCGCGTTTTGCTTTTCTCTTCCACACCATCCTCTCCCTTCTTCCTTCTCGCTGCTTTTGTCCCTTCCCACTTCTCTCCTCTTCACTTCTCAGTTCTTCTTCCTCTTCTCTCAGATCTTTCTTTTCATCTTCCTCATCCTTCCTCTTGTCTTGCCTTTACCCATCCCTTATCCCTCACTCCCGCTCCTTTCTCCCATCTACTAACTTTCATCCTGCCCTTTCTCCCTCACTTCACTCTTTTCCTCCTTCCTCTTTCTTCCTACTGACACACTTTCTCCACATTTTCCCCAAGGTCCAGAATCTCTCCCTCTCACTCTTCCTATACTATCCCACCTGGTCCAATGTCTCTTTCAAGCTTCTCTTCCTGCCAGAGCAATGAAGACAAAATAAAGTGGAGGAGTAGCTTAGTGATGGGAGCACCAGGCTGACAACCAGCAAAGCCTGGTTTTAAATCCAGGGCCGGATTAAGTCCAACTGATACTCTAAGCACATCCCAACAATGGTGACCTTCCATTGCTTAACTGAAAAGACATTTGAGACATGGATTACTGAGACCGAGTCAGCATGGCTTTTGTGTGGGGAAATCTTGCCTGACCAATTTACTTCAATTCTTTGAAGGAGTAAGCAAACATGTGGACAAAGGGGAGCCGGTTGATAGTGTGTATCTGGATTTTCAAAAGGCGTTTGACAAGGTACCTCATGAAAGGATACAGAGGAAATTGGAGGGTCATGGGATAGGAGGAAAAGTCCGATTGTGGATTAAAAACTGGTTAAAGGATAGGAAACAGAGAGTGGGGTTAAATGGGCAATATTCACAATGGAGAAGGATAGTTAGTGGGGTTCCTCAGGGGTCTATGCTAGGACCGCTACTTTTTAATATATTTATAAATGATTTAGAGATGGGAGTAACTAGCGAGGTAATTAAATTTGCTGATGACACAAAGTTATTCAAAGTCGTTAACTCGCGACAGGATTGTGAAAAATTACAGAAGGACCTTATGAGACTGGGAGACTGGACAGCTAGATGGCAGATGACGTTTAATGTGAGCAAGTGCAAGGTGATGCATGTGGGGAAAAAAGAATCCGAATTATAGCTACATCATGCAAGGTTCCACGTTAGGAGTTACAGACCAAGAAAGGGATCTAGGTGTCGTCGTCGATAATACGCTGAAACCTTCTGCTCAGTGTGCTGCTGCGACTAGGAAAGTGAATAGAATGTTGGGTATTATTAGGAAAGGTATGGAAAACAGGTGTGAGGATGTTATAATGCCGTTATATCGCTCCATGGTGCGACCGCACCTTGAGTATTTTGTTCAATTCTGGTCGCCGCATCTCAAGAAAGATATAGTGGAACTGGAAAAGGTGCAGCGAAAGGCGACTAAAATGATAGCGGGGATGGGACGACTTCCCTATGAAGAAAGACTAAGGAGGCTAGGGCTTTTCAGCTTGGAGAAGAGACAGCTGAGGGGAGACATGATAGAGGTATATAAAATAATGAGTGGAGTAGAACAGGTGGATGTGAAGCGTCTGTTCACGCTTTCCAAAAATACTAGGACTAGGGGGCATGCGATGAAACTACAGTTTAGTAAATTTAAAACAAATCGGAGAAAATATTTCTTCACCCAACGCATAATTAAACTCTGGAATTCGTTGCCGGAGAACGTGATGAAGGCGGTTAGCTTGGCAGAGTTTAAAAAGGGGTTAGACGGTTTCCTAAAGAACAAGTTCATAAACCACTACTAAATGGACTTGGGAAAAATCCACAATTCCAGGAATAACATGTATAGAATGTTTGTACATTTGGGAAGCTTGCCAGGTGCCCTTGCCTGGATTGGCCGCTGTCGTGGATAGGATGCTGGGCTCGATGGACCCTTGGTCTTTTCCCAGTGTGGCATTACTTATGTACTTATGTATCATTATTGTATGAAACAAAACATCATATATATTTATAATGATTAGAAAAATACTGAAATTCATGTTAGATAATGGGTGTGGCAGTCAGCAGTGAAAGAGTTAAGGGCATGACAGGGGGAAATACTCTGTGGTACCCCCTTCCCTTTGTGCCATAAGTATGTACTTATTTTGCTTAATTGTTAATCAAGGGCTGCTTAAATTCACTGTTACTCCTTGTGATCTCATAACCCTCTACTGCCTCAGGTGTAAGGGACCTATTTTACAAAGGTGGGCTAGCGTTTTTAGCGAGCATTAACCATGTAGGTACCCACAATACTCCTATGGCCTTTGAAACAAGGCCCTTAGGTTGTAAATCCTCCGGGGACAGAGAAATACCTAGTGTACCTGGACGTAACTCAACTCGAGCTAAATCTAAATAAAAATAAATAAAAACAAGAACTAGTAACACAGAGCCTTCAGGCCCTTGTACTATTACCTGCATCATACGGCAACAGGAAATCAACATCAGAGGGGATGGGACGTGGCAGAGACTTTTAACAACATACAGGCCCAAAGGTTCTGTGCTGCTAGTTATTGTTTTTAATTTTGCTGTCACTGCCCCAGCAGGAAGGGAAAGACACTGGGCTGTGGGGAGTAAAGAACAGAAAATGGGGCGTGGGGGGTAGCAGCAGCAGTGGTGGGGGGAGGGGATTACATTTAGACATGCTAGAAACCTCCCCTTTCCAACACTGGCCTGAATTGTTTTGGGAGACAGGGTGGGCAATCTAGTGATCTAGTGATTACAAAAAAAAAAATCAGTAAGGGGATCAGGAACTGAGGTGACCATCAGGCTTATTTTTAAAAGAGAAGGACACCCATCTTTCGACACAAATTGGAAGATGGGCGTCCTTCTCACAGGGTTGCCCAAATCGGCATAATCGAAAGCTGATTTTGGGCATCCCCAACTGCTTTCCATCGCGGGGACGACCAAAGTTCCTGTGGGGCGTGTCGGAGGTGTAGCGAAGGCAGGACTTGGGCGTGCCTAACACATGGGCGTCCTCAACCCATAATGGAAAAAAAAGGGCGTCCCTGATGAGCATTTGGATGACTTTACCTGGTCCAGTTTTTCTTACGACCAAGGCACAAAAAGGTGCCCGAACTGACTAGATGACCACCGGAGGGAATCAGGGATGACCTCCCCTTACTCCCCCAGTAGTCACTAACCCCCTCCCACCCTTAAAAAAGAACTTTAAAAATATTTTGTGCCAACCTGCCAGGAGTTCCCCTTGGGCAGGCTCCGTCAGTTCCTGAAACCTTGGTGCGTCATGCCTCCAGTTGAGAAAGAAGGGTGTTAGTGGGTATGACTGAGCAAGGTTGACTAGCAGTAGTTACAAGTTTTATTAACTTATACAACAGTATGTTCATAGAAAATGCCAGCAGTGCATTTAAACAGCTGTGGTATTAACCCCTCTAAAGCATAACTATTCAAAGAACAGAAGGAATCTTTTACATTCCTGCAGAGTATCAGATATTAATTTAGGGGCTGATATTCAAAATGATGTCATCACTTGTCTGGGGCTAACTAGGCATATTTCGTGGCACTTAACCTGATAGTGCTGTTGAACATACCTGGTTAGCACTGAAGCTGACACCAGCTATTTTGTGGGTAGTCCGGGGGTGGAGTTGGCACTTCTGTGATTAAATACCAATATTCCGTGCTTAACCACATAAGGTAGCTGCATACATAGGACCACATAAAACTCAGTCCTATCTTATTTGCTTTATTAATTCCAATCAATAACTTTTATCCAAAATGTCAATCAGAATCGGCTTGCACTTACCTTTGAAAGCTCCAACAGGTCCCGTTTCACCTGAATATCAGGCTTCTTCAGGGATGTGCCTTTAATTTGTGCAGCTTACTTGAATTTCACATTTAGATCTCTCCACCGTTTTAGTGTTCATCTAGAAATGTATTAAGTTATGTCCAATAAAAAAGATATCATCTTATTTTCTTTTCCATGTTTTATTTTGTTTAATTTCTATTGATAACCTTAAGAGTGGACTAACATGGCTACCACACTCCTCTACTTTAGTGTTCATCTAAAAACACAACACATCATTTCAAGAAAACATCTTGTGAGAAACAAGTTGAGAGAAAGAAAAGATGGATGGTTGATAAGAGGGTGACAAAAGAGTATAATTTTATGATTTGTAATGTGATAGAAAACCCAGATCTTAAGTCCTGACTGGTGGGTGATAAAATATTTCATCATTTTTACTTCAAAGGACTTACATTCTTGGATTGTCTTAAAATTTCCTTTTAGTAGTCTCACCATAAAATCATTGATGCAGTGTTCTGGTTTTATTTATTTAATAATTTATTGCATTTGTATCCCACATTTTCCCACCAATTGGTAGGTTCAATGTGGGTTACATGTTCCCAGAGGGATGGTCACATATTCCGGCATAACTGAATGCAGAGAACTTAGTACAATTGATTAGAGATTGAGTAGTCTGCATTACAATATGTATGAGCGGACTGGGTGTAATAGGCAGTAGATGGTTTATATTGTTGTCCGTTATCATGAGTAATTAGGTTGTGTTTCAGTGGTCTGGCTATTTAAGTTGGTTCTGTGGGGATAAATTTCCTGAAAAGGTGGGTCTTTTGTTTTTTTCGGAAGTTCAGGTAATTGTTCGTGAGTTTTAGGTCTTTTGGTTATGTATTCCATAGTTGGGTGTCTATAAAGGAGAAACTGGAGGCATATGCTGATTTGTATTTCAGGCCCTTACATATGGGGTAGTGAAGGGTCAGGTACGATCTTGCTGATTGTAAAGTGCTGTCCCATGGAAGTGACATCCTGGTTGGCATTGTGATATTTAATATGATATCTATGTAAATTGATTCTCATCTTTAGCATCTGGCTTGTTTCTCCACTGTAGCACTCTGTAGAGTGGAATAAATTGCCACTGCAACTAAAAACTGAATCACAGCTTTCTATATTTAAAAAAACATTTGACTATTTGTTTTGCTTGGCATATTTTGTGCCCACAT
This sequence comes from Microcaecilia unicolor, assembly GCF_901765095.1. Classification (NCBI taxonomy): domain Eukaryota; kingdom Metazoa; phylum Chordata; class Amphibia; order Gymnophiona; family Siphonopidae; genus Microcaecilia; species Microcaecilia unicolor. Next base: position 299,899,581 of record NC_044033.1, read on the forward strand.
GAAAACTGCTGTTCCTTTTGGATATTTGGACTTTATGCAAGCTGTTATTCTTCTGACGTGCTTGGTTTTTTTTTGTTGTTTTTTTGCTTTTGTTTTTTTAAGATTCTTACGGTTTGGAAGTGTTATTGTTTGTGATTTTGTTATGTATGTTTATTTTTGTATTCCCACTTTTGATAAAAGCGATATAGAAATCATAACTTCTATTCAATAAAAAGGTATCGTCTTATTTTCTTTTTTTAGACAACATGTATAATGTCTACAGAAGGATGGTTTAGTATGAGTCTTTTTAAATGTGGCTTTATTTGCTTTGGAAGTCTTTTGATAAGGGTTTTAAACTGTTTTGTATAATCCTGTGTGGGTTCTTCAGTCATCTGAGGGATCCTTTTACCAAGCTGCGGGAAAAAGGGCCCTGCAGTAGCAGCGGGGGCAATTTTTCCTGCTTGCCAGGGGCCATTTTACCGCAGCAGGTAAAAAGCTCCTTAAAAAATGGCCATGCGGTAAGATTACTCTTACCCATAGGCGGTCGGTGGCCCAACTGTTTGGGGAGGCTAAAGGGGGCAGGGTTAGGGGTGGGGCCAGGGGTGGAGCTTAAATCCATAATTGTCTAATAACACACAGAAAAAATAAATAAATAAAAATAAAAGTCACAATTAATATCTTTTATTAAATTTAGATATTAGATATTGTTTTTTCAGACCTCTTTTAGACCCCTTCTGGACTCTTCCAAATGGGGGGGGGGGAACATCTCAAGTTCATCCAAAAGGTTCTTTATAGTTTCCCTCCAATCCCAGGGAGGTTGGTTTTGGGGAGGCATCAGGAGCCGTAATTCAAAACTGATTCCCATGACCACTGCTTTCTGGCTTTCTGGATCTAGGTATATCCTGGGCCATTTATGTTCCCACATATATTCAGTAAGTGTGACTTATTTGTGTATAGTAGATAATAAGGAAAGAGCACATATAATACAGCCTATAGAAATAAAGACAAGGATAGGTTTCAAGAATGAGATCTTGTTTATTCTTACCAAGAGAGAGTCTTCAGTTCAATACATACATCTGGGTTCAAATGCACAGAGCTCTGCTGTCGGTCAAGTGTTCAAGAAGCTTCTAACCTTTCTGTCTGGATGTTTGCTCTTTTATAGGCAAAGATCTCAATAGATGCTTATGGCAGTACCTACTTTTTTCATCTTATTGGCCAATATCTCTGTACCAATTTTTTTCCCTTTTCCGGCAGATGGTCATCTGTACTTTTTTGTAACATCTTGTACCAACTTCTTTCCTGTTCTAGTTATTATGAAACATCCGCCCAGGTGTCCATCTGCACCCAACTGTCTTTTCCGGTAAACATCTCTTGCTTTTGCTATTTCAAAACTTCACATCTTTCCCATCACCCTGAACATCTTGTTTTTATCTTTTATAGAAACATCCAGTTTCACAATCTATTTTTATATACTCTTATGACTTGTGTGCCATGTTATAGGAATACAAGCTAGATTTTACAAACCATTTTTATCTATTATTCTATCATCATATATGCTATATTTAATTTGTAATTTGTTTCAGGTTTTATTAAGACTTCATCATATAGTCCTGCATTTGCAGGTTCTCAACTGTTATGCCATTAGTGGGTTATCAGGCCTAGTCAAGGCTTCTCTGCTGACCAAAGTCCTGTAACCTGGCTTACCACCATTCCAGTGGACACTCTAGCTCTAATCCATATTAACAATATGTATCATATGTCAAAGAATAAAGTGGTTGGTCAAAGCATATACTAACCACAATCGCTTAACTGCAAAACACTATGCACAACTTTGTGCAAAAACACACTCAGAACCTTACTGTACCATAAATATTACACTGGGCAGAACCTAATACACCAATATACCACCCATACAGAAAATGCAGACCATCAACAATATGAAACAAGGGATCATAATATCACAATTCTCATGTAGAGCCACAAAATATCCTAATTCATGTTTAATGTGGGATAAAATGCCATACATAAGTAAATAAAAAAAATATAAACTTTTAATGTTGAGCACCTGATTCTCAAAGTGAACATATTCCAAACACTATAATGAAAATAAAATGATCTTTTCTACCTTTGTTGTCTGGTGACTTTGTTTTTCTGATCATGCTGGCCCAGTATCCGATTCTGCTGCTATCTGTCCTCTTAACTCCGTTTCCAGGGCTTCCTTTCCATTTATTTCTTTACTTTCTGCCTTTCTTCTTCATTTCTTGCCCTACATCCGTAAGTAAAAGCTGGGTCCTCTGCAGACTTGACTGTCCAGTGGATCCAGCTTCTGTCTATTTTCTTCATCCATGTGCAGTTTTTCTCTCTTCCTTTTCTCTCATCTCATCTCCTTTCTCACTCTTCCCTCCCCTCCATCCATGTCCAACATTTCTTATCTCTCCCTTCCCCCTCTTCCATCCATGTCCAGCAACTCTCCTCTCCCCTGCCCCCCCTCCAGCCATCCACACCCACCCAGCGATTCTCTTCGCTCCCCTGCCCCCCCTCCAGCCATCCATACCCACCCATTGATTCTGTCCTCTCCCCTGCCCCCTCTCCAGCCATCCACACCCACCCACCCATTGATTCTCTCCTCTCCTCTCTGTTCCCGGGCAGATTTTCTAACAGGAGCTGCTCATCCAATCAGAGAGCTCTATTTGAATGCAGATTAACATACAGACACTCTAATGGGAATTTTTAGTCAAAAACACTAGCCTAACCAGTGGTGTGCTGGAGCAGGCTCGCACAGGCTCGCAAGAGCCGGTTGTTAAGTTTTTAAGAATTTTGGGAGCCGGTTGTTAAAGCAGGGCCCTCCATGGCTTCTTTAACAACTGGCTCCCAAAATGTGGGCTTGGGCCCCCTACTGAATTATCTTTTACTTTGCTGGTGGGGATGCTGAGCCCTGCAAGCTAAGTAAATAGACTACTGCTGCTCCCTGCTCCTTGTTTCCAGCTCTGGGCAGCATGCTGGGACTTCTCGAGCATGTGAGAGAAGTTCCAGCATGCTACTCAGAGCAAGACGTTGTGAGTGGTGGCAGTCAATTTATTGGCTGCCAGCAAAGGTATGCCTAGCGTGCCCGCACGAAGGGAGGGAGGAGAGAGAGGCAAGTGTTGCTCCCCCCCCCCCCAGCCACTCCTGGCCCTTCCAACTGCAGAGCTGGCTATGTCCGGAGAAAGAGCCTGTTGTTAAAAATTTACCAGCACACCCCTGAGCTAAACCCTTTGTTTTTGGATCAAACTTCACATTTTTGATCAGAGCCATGCCCTAACATTAAGGCTATAAACATTTCCAACAATTTTTACCAATAAATATGCAAATGAGAACCTCTCAAAAATGGACTAATTTGCATATGGCTTGAACAAATTTGAGTACACAGCATACCAATCCCACTTCCTAGCACCTAAATTCTGCAATTAGATTTAATGCAAATACTTTTAAAACTTATTTTTAGCACTTTTAAAATTTTAGGGGTCAGTGCAAGTCTCTTTGGTATGAAGTGCTCATGTGCAGGAATTCATCCTAGTTAAATATCTCCCTGGCAACCCAGGATACCTCCAGCCAACCCCCCTGCTCTGCTCTCCCAGCAGTAAGGTAATCAAATTACAACTGGTTATACACAAGGCTAGAGACGGCTTTCACTGCAGCTGCTGCTATTTAAACCCCCCAGAGCAGTGGGAGAACTACTACTACTACTATTTAGCATTTCTATAGAAACAGCTGATCCATCCTGCTGTGGCTGGAGAGGCTTAGCCTCCCCAAGCCTCTTATACCGGGCGCCTATGCTCTTACCGCATAGCCATGCAGGGGGAGCACTTACCGTCACCAATTGAGGTGGTGGTAAGGGCTCCTGCAGTAACCCAGCGGTAACTGGGCAGCGTGTGGCAATGCACAATTACCACTGAGTTAGCACCACGCTGTAAAATAAAAATTTAATGCACATACTCGAGGCGGAATGACCACCGGTGGCCATGTTGGGCCAGCACTTGTTTTGGGTTAGCGTGTGGTAAGCCTGCGTTGGGCTTACTGCCACTTTGTAAAAGGACTCCTGAGAGCTGTCTGTGTCCTTCTTCATTATATTTTTTTATGTCCATAATCACTACAGAGCCTGCTTTGTTTGCAGGTTTGATGACAATGTTTTGATTATTATGTAGGCTTTTTTATGGCAGTTCATTCTGATGGAAAGAGGTTATACAGAATTTTCTGTTGTTTGCTGGAAAATTGTGATTTCACCTTATGTGTGAAACTTTCTATGTAGTTGTCTAGTTTATTGTTTTGTCCATCTTTTGTGGTGAAATACAATTTTTAAACAAAAGGACACATATTCCAGTCTGTTGGGAGTTTCTCTATTGTGGAAATATACTTTCAAGCAAAGTTTCCTAAAGAATTCTAGATCTGAGTATAGTTTAAATTCATCAAATTTACTGGCAGGACAAAATAAAAGTCCTTCAGAAAGTACTGAGATCTCATGCTGTGATAATTGGTAGTTAGAGAGGTTTATTATCCCCAATTGATTTGCACCTCCATCAGTGTGGTCAGTGGGAATTTGCCTGCAGGGAATTTGCTGACTTACATCTCCTGGTTTGTTTGAATTCTGATTCTCATATTCCTCAGATGGATTGGAAAGCATGTCTAAATTTCTTGGATCTGCTCCATCAGGTGTTGCGCCAGTGCTCCGAGATGAGATGCTGTTCTCTCTCTGATTCTGCAGGAGAGAAATCAACTTTTTTTTGCTTCTTTTGAATAGCAATATGTTAGTTTTTTGCTTGGATTTCTTGCAGGGCCTCCTTCAGTTGGCTCATAAGGTAAGAATTTAGCTCCTGCCTGTTCCTTATGATTTCTTCTCTCTGGGTTTTTATAATTTTCTTCTTCTTGTAGAACTGATGTATAAGTTCATTTCTTAGTTTCTGACTAGTCCGGTCAAAATTATAAGAAGTAGCCAAAAGATTTTTGATCTTGAGTCCCTTGGGAATGATGTCATTCTTCTTCCTGATTGTAAGAAAGTAAAGGTGACTATTCAGTTTTATTGTTTTTTCTGTAAGTTTGCTTTATTATATGGCTATATCTTGAATCTTCCATCTTTTTGATTGGACTAACTCTTAATACCTTTCTTGATATTTAACCAACTCTCTGACCTCATGTGCAACTTTCTTGAAATCATCCTCTTACTTTTTAACAAATCTTACCTATCTATATGTTCCATCTTTGCTTTACCTTTCACTATCAATTACAATTTTCTATTATGTATTGTGTTGACATTGTAAGTAGTATACTATCGGGCTCATTTTCGAAAGAGAAGGACGTCCATCTTTTGACATAAAACAGAAGATGGACATCCTTCTCCCAGAGATGTCCAAATCGGTATAATCGAAACCCGATTTTGGACGTCTCCAACTGCAGTCCGTTGCAAGAACGTCCAAATTTCAAGGGGGCGTGTCAGAGGCATAGTGAAGGCAGGACTTGGGCGTGCCTAACTCTTGGACATCTTTGACCCATAATACCTGACCAAACACTCAATTCTACACGAGTCTCAATCAAGATTTCTATCAAATCATAGCACTGAAACTGTACTAGTGTCGGCAATGAACACATTCAAAAAAACGATCGCAACCGGCAAGAACATACTCATACTACAATTCGACATGTCCAGTGCCTTCGACATGGTGGATCATGAAATACTATTATACCTACTAGAGTATTTTGGAATCGGCGGCCCAGTTCTCAAATGGTTTGAAGGATTCCTCACCACCAGGTCCTACCAAGTAACAACGAACACGGACAGATCGCCACCTTGGAGACCAGAATGCGGAGTTCCTCAAGGATCCCCCCTCTCGCCGACTATCTTCAACCTAATGATGATACCATTAGCCAAACTCCTAGCCAATCAAAACCTTAACCCTTACATTTATGCCGACGACGTTATGATCCATATCCCATTCAAAAGTGACTTAAACGAAATAACCAACGAAATCAACCGGAGCTTCCAGACCATGCACTCTTGGGCGGACTCATTCAAGCTAAAGCTCAATGCAGAAAAAACTCAGTGTCTAGTTCTCACCTCCCAATACAACACAAATAAATACCCCACAATAACCACACCCTACTGCACACTTCCTATCTCAGAAAATCTGAAAATTGTTGGAGTCACTATAGATCGAAACCTCACTCTCGACGCCCACGCGAAGAACATGACGAAAAAAATGTTCCAATCGATGTGGAAACTCAAAAGAATAAAACCTTTCTTCCCAAGAAACATCTTCCGCACCCTAGTACAGTCACTAGTAATAAGCCACTTGGACTACTGTAACGCTCTGTACACAGGCTGCAAAGAACAGACCATCCAGAAACTCCAGACAGCCCAGAACACCGCCGCCAGACTCATTTTTGGAACACCTAAATACGAAAGTGCGAAACCCCTCAGAGAAACTGCACTGGCTCCCGCTCAAGGAACGTATTGAGTTCAAGATCTGCACGACTGTACACAAAATCATTCATGCAGATGCCCCACTCTATATGCTAAACCTAGTGGACCTACCGCCCAGGAATGCCAAAAAATCGGCCCGCAGATTCCTCAACCTGAACTTCCCCAGCTGTAAAGGAATGAAATACAAACAGGCGTATGCTACCACCTTTGCGTACAAAAGCACACAATATTGGAACGCACTACCCATGGCCCTGAAAACCATAACCAATCTATCAAGCTTTCGCAAAGCTCTGAAAACACATCTCTTCAACAGAGCCTACAAAAGTCACCCTCAATGAAACAAATCATTCCTTAAACCACCCAAGTACACCAAAATACCTCTCACACGACCTTACCTAACACCTTCTACCTAATTTACTCTTTCACCTCAGCTTATGATCGACTGTTTTCTTATATCATGTAATGACGTTTTCATTTCCATACTCTGTAAGCCACATTGAGCCTGCAAAAAGGTGGGAAAATGTGGGGTACAAATACAATAAATAAATAATTAAAAAAAGCAAGGATGTCCCTGACAAGTACTTGGATGTTTTCACCCGGACGTGTTTTTTTTACGAATAAGGCACAAAAAGGTGCCCGGAATGACCAGTTCATCACCGGAGGGAATGGGGATGACCTCTCGTTACTCCCCCAGTGGTCACTAACCCCCTCCCACCCTCAAAAAACATCTTTAAAAATATTTCGTGCCAGCCTCAGATGTCATACTCAGGTCCATGACAGCTCATGCAGGTCCCTGGAGCAGTTTTAGTGGGTACTGCAGTGCACTTCAGATAGGCGAACCCAGGCCCATACCCCCCCCCCCCCCCCCAACCTGTTACATTTGTGGAGGAAACAGCGAGCTCCCAAAACTCACCACAAACCGACTGTACCCATATATCGGTGCCCCCTTCAGCCGTAAGGGCTATGGTAGTGGTGTACAGTTATGGGTAGTGGGTTTGGGGGGGGGGGGTTGGGGAACTCAGCAGACAAGGTAAGGGAGCTATGTTCCTGGGAGCAATTTATGAAGTCCACTGCAGTGCCCCCTACGGTGCATGGTTGGTGTCCTGGCATGTCAGGGGGACCAGTGTACTACAAATGCTGGCTCCTCCCACATCCAAATGGCTTGCATTTGGACGTTTTTGACATCGACGTCTTTGGTTTCGAAAATTGCCAAAAGTGAGAAACTTCCAGATCCAAGGACGTCCAAATTTAAGGATTGGACATCTCTGACAGTATTTTTGAAACGAAAGATGGACATCCATCTTTTTTTGAAAATACAGGTTTCCCTTCCCCTGGATTTGGACATTTTGCAAGGACATCCAAATCGCAACTTGGACGTTTCTTTCAAAAATGCCCCTCCACGCATAACTTTGTATTGTTTTTGAATATTTTTACTGCTGTAATTGCCTATTGCTCATGTTTGATCTATTCTTACTGTACACCGCCTTGAGTGAATTCCTTCAAAAAGGTGGTAAATAAATCCTAATAAATAATTATATCACAGTTTATCTACCACTTTATCTTATATTCTAGGCAGTTCACAGCATATCACATCCATAACTGTTAACCCTTCTTCAGATCAGAAATCTGGTGGGGGTGAGAATTTTCCTTCCCCAGGAAATGCATTCCTAAAGCCTTGTCTTACTTTCCACAATATATATATTTTAAGATATCTATCTCTGTCTTCCTCAATTTTAGAGCTGTATTGTTTGTGTATAATTTTATTTATTTGTTACATTTGTATCCCACATTTTCCCACCTATTTGCAGGCTCACTGTGGCTTACATAGTACTGTAAAGGCGTTCGTCAGTTCCAGTATGAACAAATACAGTAATGATGTGGTAGAATAAGGTTCGTGTGTACAGACACATTAGGGAATCATAGAGAGGAAGAGAATCATAGAGAAGAAGAGTTATTATATGTCCATTACGAGCTTTGGTTTCGTTGTGTTGCAGGGTACAGGCATTTAAGTTGGGTCGGTAGGGTATGCCTTTTTGAACGGGTTAGTTTTTAATGATTTCCGGAACTTTAGGTGATCATAAGTTGTTTTCATGGCTTTTGGTAATGTGTTCCATAGTTGTGTGCTTATGTAGGAAAAGCTGGATGCATAGGTTGATTTGTATTTGAGTTCTTTGCAGCTTGGGTAGTGGAGATTTAGATATGTTCGTGTTGATCCTGTTGTGTTTCTGGTTGGTAGGTTTATGAGGTCTGTCATGTATCCCGGGGCTTTGCCGTAGATAATTTTATGAACCAGGATGCAGATTTTGAAAGCAATACGTTCTTTGATTGGGAGCCAGTACAGTTTTTCTCGGAGGGGTTTGGCGCTTTCGAATTGCGGTTTTCCAAATATAAACCTGGTTGCCGTGTTTTGAGCGGTTTGAAGTTTCTTTATAATTTGTTCTTTGCATCCCGCATAAATTCCATTGCAGTAGTCTACATGGCTTAGTACCATTGATTGTATCAAGTTGCGAAATGTTTCCCTCGGGAAGAATGGTTTCACGCGTTTGAGTTTCCACATTGAGTGGAACATTTTCTTTGTTGTAGATTTCACTTGGTTCTCTAGTGTAAGGTTACGATCGATTGTAACGCTGAGAATTTTCAGGCTGTCTGAGATAGGGAGGGTATAATCTGGGGTGTTTATGTTTGTGGGTTTGTTCGTGTTGTATTGGGATGAGAGGATGAGAAAGTGTGTTTTTTCTGTGTTGAGTTTTAGTTGAAATGTGTTTGCCCATGAGTCCATGATATACAAGCTGAGCTTGATTTCGTTGGTGATTTTTGTCAGATCACGTTTGTAAGGAATGTATATTGTGACATCGTCTGCATAGATGAAAGGGTTAAGGCCTTGGTTGGATAAGGACTTGGCTAGTGGGGTCATCATTAGGTTGAAAAGGATCGGTGATAGTGGTGATACTTGAGGTACTCCGCATTTTGCTTTCCATGGTGGTAATATGTTTGAGCTTGATTTCACTTGATATGTTCTAGTGGCTAGGAAACCCTTGATCCAACTAAGTATGTGTCCGCCAATCCAAAGTAATCTAGAAGTCTTAGTAGTATTTTATGGTTTACAATGTCAAACGCACTGGACATGTCGAATTGGAGGAGAAGTATGCTTTTTTCCTGTTGATATTTCCTTCTTGAATTTGGCTAGGAGGGTAATTAATACTGTTTCAGTGCTATGGAGGGGGTGAGATCCTGATTGTGATTCATGTAATATTGTGAATTTGTTTATATAATCATTAAGTTGTTTGGTTACCATGCTTTCCATCAGTTTGACCACTAGTGGGATTGATGTTACTGTGCGGTAGTTAGTGATTTTGTTTGATTTTTTCTTGGGATCTTTTGGTTTTGGGGTGAGTAGGATGTTGCCATTTTCCTTAGGGAAGAGACCTTATTGAAGCATGTAGTTTAAGTGGGATGTAAGATCTGCTATGAAGTGGTGGGGGGCGGATTTTATTAGGTAGCTGGGGTAGGTATCCAATTTACAGTGAGAGTTGGAGAACCTATTAATCGCCTGGGTGACTGTTTCCGCGGTGAGGAGAGTGAAGTTTGACCAGGTTCGGTCCGCTGGGTATTCATCAGGGGTTGGGTCCAAGCCAGTGATGAAATTTTTGATATCGGTGTTGTCCTGAGATGTTGTCCTGAGGTGTTACGTAGGTTTGCAATTTTTTCATTGAAGTATTTAGCAAGGTTGTCTGCAGATGGGATGTCTGTATTGGTTGTGGTGACCAAGGTGATGTCTAGTAGTTTGTTCACGAGTTGGTATAATTTCTTTGTGTCTTTGTAATCTGGTCCTATTTTAGTTTTATAGTATGACCTTTTGGTCTGTCTTATTGCGTATTTGTATTTTCTTTGTATTTGTTTCCATCATTATTATCAGTGAAAGTCAGGAATTTGTATACCCCACCCCTATGCAGATTTATCTAGTCCAATGGTTCCCAAACCTGGTCCTGGAGGCACCCCAGCCAGTCAGGTTTTCAGGATATCCACAATGAATATGACAAAGTTAAGAGGGAATAGGCTTAGGAGTAACCTAAGGAAGTATTATTTCACAGAAAGGGTGGTGGAGGCGTGGAATGGCCTCCCGGTGGAGGTGGTGGAATTGAGGACTGTTCCAGAATTTAAAAAGGCATGGGATAAGCATGTGGGATCGCTTAGGAATAGGAAGAATTAGGGGTTACAGAGGATGGGCAGACTGGATTGGTCATATGGCCTTTATCTGCCGTCATGTTTCTATGTTTCTATGAGAGAGATTTGCATGCAGTGGAGGCAGTGCATACAAATCTCCCTCATGAATATTCATTGCAGGTATCCTGAAATCCTGACTGGCTGGGGTGACTCCAGGACCAGGTTTGGGAACCAGTGCTCTAGTCACTTCAAAGGTATTCCATTCCAGGATTTACAACAAGTGTCTGATTGACAGCATTCATGGATTATATTATATGCAATTCCTGTCCATTTGTGCTTGGAAGTTCATTTCAGCTAAAGAATAATCCTGTGCTCTCCCCAACACCAAAGCTAGGAGGAGAGGATTGTCTTATTTTCTGTAGTGAACAAGCAACTGCTTTTGATGCAGAGAAATGCGAAAGGAGTGGACTGTGTTATTTGAAAATTGTAGCAATCTACTCTCAGACTATACCTAAACACACATTCTTTACGTATTGTTTTCAAAAAATATTTTTGGATTTCATAAAAAAAAGCTTCAGGGCTGTTGGGTATGTTCTGCATACTAGAGACTTAATTATACAAGAGAAAAAAAATCTAATTAGCCACCGCAATCCAACAATTTCTAATAAATAAATTCTATGTAGGAGCTACACCCAGGTCAGAGATTTTGAGCTGGATTCTAATCTACAGGATGCAGTTTACTCCAGGAACCAAACACTACAAGAACACGGCAGTGCTTTTTTCTACTTTTGTTGTCTGGGTGAGTTTTTTCTTAGAAATTCTTGCTTAAGAACGATATTGCAAACATCAAGTTGGTCTTAAATAAGGCCTTCGGTGAAAAAAACTCCGTGAACACGTCTCTCAACGCAGAGAAGAGTTCATGGAGTTTTTTCACCAACGGTCTTTTTAAAGACCAACTTGATGTTTGCAATATCGTTCTTAAGCAAGAATTTCTAAGAAAAAACTCACCCAGACAACAAAAGTAGAAAAAAGCACTGCCGTGTTCTTGTAGTTTTACATGCAGGATTAAATCAAGACTTCTGAGGCAGGCCTCTGGCCGAAACTCAGTACTGTGTTGAGTCTTCCATCAATAAACTTCATTTAAAATCCTACGCTTGTCACTTTCATCTCTGGAGCGCAAGGTCTACTTCCCACTGTTTGCTTGTATTACTTCCGTCGTCGGATTTCAGCGTTCCTCCACTCTGGTGGATTTTCACTGGGGTTTTTTCTTAATCACGTTGCTCCCAATTTCTTTTATCTATTATTCATTCTCTCTATTTTCTCCTAACTAATTTTCTATGCTCTTGTCTTCTCTATGTCTTGGTCAATTCCTCCTTTACCTCTCTCTCACACTGATTTTTTTAAAATATAATTTTCCTCCATTTCTCTCTCTCTCTCTCCCTTCCAACATCATCTCTTTATTCATACCTGAATTTCTCCCCTCTTTCTTCTCTTCTTTCCTTTACTATCTCACTTTCCAACTGTCTGCCTCCCACTGATTGGATTGTTCCAACTAGCCCATTTCTTCCCCCCCAAAGCCCCCCCCCCCCCCCGATTAGCTCTCTCACCACTTTCTATCAATCCCCCACTGACACACTAAGTCTATCCTCCCACAGCTACCATCTCTTAACCTTACACCCTTAGAACTATTTTACTCACCTACTCCTGTTCTTCCATCCTTCTGGTTTGTTTCCCCTCACCCTAATTATCCTCTCTCATCCTTCCCTAATCACCATATATTAGATTCATTTCCACCCCCCAGACACTGTCTTGCATTGTCCTTCCTTCTCTCCCCCTCCCCAATATCCTCCTCTGAGTATCTTTAATATGCCTTTCCCCATCACCCCATCAGGCTCTTAAATCTCCACTCCAGCCCCATCAGCCTCTATCTCGCTCTGTCTCAAACTTTTTCCCCCTCCCAATCACCACCTCTGCCTCTGTTTCAGCTTTCTACCCCTCCCATTATCACTTTTGGCTCTCTTTTACCCTCCTCACTTTCACTATTGTCATACTCTCTGCTACCCTCTTTCCATCTTCACCACCTCTGGTTCTCTCTCACATGTTCTCCATCATCACTTTTGCCCCACCCCAGCACTATCTCTGGTTTTCATTCTCACACACCTGCCCTTTTATCTTTAATACCCCTGGTGTTTTTGAATTTTTTCACTGTTTTGTCCCTATTGCCTCCCAATTGCATTCCATGCAATTTCATGGCCAATCTGGAATTATGTGAGAAACATTAACCCATTCCAAAAAAGATGAAAACAAAATTCCTCTTTCCCGATCATCATCCCATCTTGGCTAGAAAAAAAAAACCAAAAAAAAAAAGGAAAGACATATGATAGACAAAGCAACCAAAAACACCTAAAGATGGAGAACTGGGAAGAGTATAATGGTTCCCCCCATGCTGTTCAGATCCTCAGTGGTGCTGATTAGTTTCTGTTTGTATTCATACTTAATTCTGAATATTAGCTACTCAACCTCAATTTCTACTACATTCTGGAAAATTTTCAGTAGGAGTCACTTGGAAATCAGAGTTGGAGAATTACATCGCAGTCATCTCACCCTTATGACCCAGAGCCAGAGGTAACCAGTGGGCCCAGTACCTTCATTTCTTGTCCACTCTGACTTTTGTGTTCCTTCATATAGTGGCAAGAACATTCTATTCAACTGACATGGTGGGATTCACAGGATATCCAAATATTCTTCAATACATGTCCCAGGGGCCAATGGTGGCTCCCGGAGATCTCTAGAGTGGCCCCCACTGACTTTCTGGGTTTTTTCCCTGCTACTCTGCCTTTCTACCCATGCTCAAGACAGAAAGGAAATAATGGACGGGGGACGAACTGCATGCTGGAAGGACAAGGCATTTCTCAAAAGTCATTTGGAAATGCTCACAACCTTGAGGACACCCACGGATGAAGTTTGAAGGTGGGCTGGTGGGGATGGATGTCACTGACACACACCAGTCAGCAGTATCGTGGCCCCATATGAAAGATATTTGGCGGCTCTCCTTCAGCTGATTAGAATCCAAAGCAGCCACAGCTTAAAGATTAACAAAGACCACTTGGATAGCCAGTCTAACTTGGACTATTTACTCTGGTCTCTTTGGCCAAGTGGCAAATGAAACCCAAGACCATTAGCATGAGAACAGGTTCCCAAGGCATGTTCCTGCCAGTACAGATGGGCAGCAAGTCACCTGCAAAGAGTCCTAGCAAACATGGCCTCCACCTTGCTCCTGTCTATAGCTACAGTTGAGGTAATTCGATTCCCTTGCTTGACTTTACACTTATAGAGGCTTCTTTGTCACTGCAGCCCAACTTACGAATAAGTCGGGCACTCCTGCTTTACACATCAGTGTTTGCTTTTATGAATGTTGCTTCTAAAATCCATATGAAACTTTTTTGCTAGAAAACTGCTTTCAGCTCTTTTCATTTTTTTTTAACTTCTGTCTCTGTTTGTTGCAACTGATATCAGTTTTGCATTTTTGCCTTTTGTTCCATGAGGCATCTACTGTGGATTTAACAGCAGCTGGAAACTAAAATGAGAGATTATAGACAATTCCACTCCTCAAACCCACCCCTCCCTACCTGACACCCATGCAAAATCTCTGAAAATTAATCTCTAAGACTCCTCTGATATTTGGTCTGAATTACAAGCTGGAAGCAGAGATAAAATAAGAGCAAAGGCATGAGACGAGAGAATCTGGGAACATCACCAAAAAATCCACTGGGCTCCGGATGCATTTTCTTCCATCCGATAAAGGGCCTGCCATCATGAATAATTCATAAATTGTCTTCTCTCTTGCCTTTCCTTCATTGGTGTTTATCCAGATCCATGGAGCATTTCAGGATCTGTCTTTTTTACACTGTCTGCTACTTTCCAGCTGATATCTCTTGTAGCCTGAGTGTGCAAGGGGAGGGGTGCGCCACTGTGCTCTGTTGATGATATCTATGCATGGTAGTACTACATAATATTTGTGTTGATAGCTCCAGGATTCAATCACCAACCTGATGAGATTATACTCCCCACCAATGAGTCACATGCACATCTCAAAATTACCAACTTCAGTTCAAGTGAGAGCCAGTGCACTAGTGCCAGGATTCACATGCTCCACTTCTGAGCATAAGAAAATCTTCACTTAAGCAGGGGTAGCATAACCGCTCATGCTGTCTGAGGACCACAAATGGACCTGACTTTCAGAATCTCCACTACAAATATTCATTAGGTATACAGTGCAATCCGCTTAAGTGCAAGGGTCTGGGACCAAAGAAATGCATGCAGTTAACCGGAGCGTGCACTTAACCGTTGTGACCCAAAGAAACTTGACATCTGATAAACATATGTACAGTACTGTTTATTATTATATGTACAGTTTACAGTCTCCGTTAACTGACATTGGGCTTACTTGAAGTAATCAGTTATAGTCCTCTGTACACTAATGGGTCTGTGAGTTTCATTGACTACGTCTGCCAGACGGTAAAAACTGTCATAGCACTGACATCCAGTGGCTTCCAGATAGGCCCGCACGGTGTTGAGACTCTCCAGCGCTCTTGCAAAAGTGACAGGTGGAGGTTGTTGAATTTCTTCAGCATGTGCCTCGCTGCTCATTTCATCATCTGTTTCATCATCAGCCATTGTTGCCTGCGTGTACTCGCATATCTCCACATCAGTGCTGTCGTCAGCTGTTTGTAGATCATAATCAACAGCTATGTAGCGATCAAACTCCTCTTCAGTAACACCGGCTGGGATGTCAATAACCTGTTCATCTGACACGTTTGCAACAGCTGCATCTGTTTCGTCCCTCTCCACATCCTTAACAAAGTTTGCCCACTTGTAGCAGTTCATAATGGTTGCCTGTGTAACAAGATTCCAGGCTTCTTTCTGCATATGTAGGGAATCCAACAGTGATAGATTACGAGCCAGTTCAATAGCACGTTTATCCTTGCCAGTCTGGTCATCCATAACGCTCATCAGATGACGTAGCACAAGAGCCCGATAATGTTGTTTGAAATTGGCTATTATGCCCTGATCCATAGGTTGGATCAGAGAGTAACGTGGAGGGGAATAATTGAATGGCGCCAGCGATGTATTTTGGCAGTGCCGCAAACAGCTGGCCAGACCAGTATTTTCAAAAAAGATGGCCGACCATCTTTTGTTTCGATAATACGGTTCCGGCCAGCCAAATGCCTTGGCTTTGGCCAGGGTTTGAGATGGCCGGCTTCGTTTTTTAGCAATAATGGAAAGTCATGTCGGCCATCTCAAACCCCGGCCAAATTCAAGGCATTTGGCTGTGAGAGGAGCCAGCATTTTTAGTGCACTGGCCCCCCTGACATGCCAGGACACCAATGGGGCTCCCTGGGGGTCACTGCGATGGACTTCAGAAAAGCTCCCACGTGCATAGCTCCCTTACTTTGGGAGCTGAGCCCCCCAACCCCCCCAAAAACCCACTACCCACAAATGTACTGCACCCACTAAAACTGCTCCAGGGACCTGCATACAGCCTCTAGGACTTATTGCTGCTGTATAACTTTGGCACACCAGTTGACACCTGAAGACTAATCTCTTTGAAAAAGTCCTTTATTTGAATAACCACGTTTACTCACAGTTAACTGCAGATCAGAGGTTGTGCCCCACTGGCAAAGAGTCCCCTGGTACTAAGATGAGCAGTAGGTCAGAGCTGGCACAATGGTGTACTCAGCACTCTTTCAGCACCATTCAAGGTAAGAACTACGTTCTCTAACGTGGGTAACACAGGAAAGGGAACTAAAACTGGCTTACAAAAATGGCCACTACCGCATGGACTACAACAGGAAACAAAACAGGGCACACTCTGACCCAGTAAGCAGGGGGAAAGCACCAGGGGAGTACAGCCTACCAACTACCAATACCTATACCCACCACAATGCATTGCTGATGTGACTCTGCAGTGCAAATAACAGAAAAGGTGTCACACTCACCCCAGAGCCAAATCACAAGCAGGAAAAGGTTGTTGAAGGACAGAACACATTCTGGTGTTATGGAGGTGGGTACGGCTTTTGAGGCTGGCATACAGGCTGGAAACAAAAGTGTTTAAAGTGGGGGTTTTTTGGTGGGAGGGGGTTAGTGACCACTGGGGGAGTACGGGGAAGGTCATCTCCGCTTCCTTCCGGTGGTCATGTGGTCAGTTTGGGCACCTTTTTCAGGCTTGGTCGTGAAAATAAAAGGACCAAGTAAACCCGGCGAAATACTGCTTAACGCTGTTTTTTTCCATTATCGGCGAAAGCCGGCTATCTGGTAGCCACGCTCATACCCGCCCATGTCCCGCCTTCACTTCGCCGCCGACACGCCCCTTTGAACTTTCACCAGCGAGGCGACGGGAAAGCGGCAATGCTGTCAAAAAAAGCAGCTTTCGATTATACCGATTTCGCCGCTTTTCTGAGATCGCCGGCCATCTCCCGACTTGGGTCGGGAAATGGCCGGCGATCACTTTCGATTATGAGCTGGATAGTAACTTAGTAGATGACGGCAGAAAAAGACCTGCACAGTCCATCCAGTCTGCCCAACAAGACAAACTCATATGTGCTACTTTTTGTGTATATCTTACCTTGCTTTGTAACTGTCATTTTCAGGGCACAGACTGTACAAGTCTGCCCAGCACTATCCCCGCCTCCCAACCACCAGCCCCGCCTCCCACCACTGGCTCTGGCACAGACCGTATAAGTCTGGCCAGCACTATCCCCGCCTCCCAATCACCAGCCCCATCTCCCACCACCAGCTCTGCCACCCAATCTCGGCTAAGCTCCTGAGGATCCATTTCTTCTGAACAGGATTCCTTTATATTTATCTCACGCATGTTTGTTTGTTTTTTTTTATTTTTATTTATAATTTTAATTTACAATAATCAAGGATCCCCTTGTTCAGAAATACAGGTGAAAATAATATACATAACTCCAAACATACATATCATAAATTTTAAAGTAACTATGCTAATAGGCAAAAGAAATAACTCTCTAAATTTAGAGTATAATTATATCAATGTTATATTGTAAAACCTTTCTTAGACCTCAAATTGTAAATGAAGGGGGAAAAAGAATCAGAGAAGTGTATGCTAGCAAACAATTAAGTTAAAGGCACAGGCTGCACTCATTCCAAGATATACATTATTTCAGCTGTTTCGATTCTACAAACGTTTTAAGTTGTTCCGGTGAAAAGAAAGTGTATTTAGTTTGACCTAAATTAACTACACATTTACAGGGATAAGCGAGAAAAAAGGAAGCACCTAAATCTATAGTCTTTTGTTTTAAAGCAAGAAACATCTTCCTTTTTTGTTGAGTTGATTTAGTGACGTCAGGGTATATCCATACTTTGGAGCCACAAAATTGAGCTTTAGAGTTTCGAAAGTAAAGTCTTAGAATGGTATTATAATCTTGCTCAAACACCATAGAAACAATCACAGTAGCTCTATTCATTATAACGTCTGAAGATTGTTCTAATATATCAGAGATGTTTTGTAAGTCAGCAATATCCTTTTCAGGTCCTTGTACTCCTCCTCTAGGTTTAGGAATAAAGTATATCTTATTTACCGGTGGGGTTGCCTCAGCAGGAATATTCAAAATTTCTGACAAATATCTACGAAAGGTATCTATTAGAGTTACCCCAGCGATAATTGGAAAATTCAAAAAGCGGAGATTAAGGCGCCTGTTGAAATTCTCTATTTGTTCTATTTTTCTTCTTATATCCATAGAGTCCTTGCTAGCCAAATTTTTAAAGGCATTTAGTGTTTCCACTTCTTTTTGCAAAGATTGTACTTGAGTAGTTAATTCGCCTTTAACAGAGTCTACAGTTTTTTTCAAATCTTCAAATTTAACATTTAAATTGAGCACATCACCTGATGTCTTCTGTAAAGTGATAGTAATCTGGTCCAACATCACCTTCAGCGTTTGTAGAGTCACCTCCGAGTTCACTGCTGTGGAAGACAAACCTCCCTCAGCTCCACGTATCGCCGTTTGCTTGCCTGGGTCCTCACCGGACGCCCCAGCCGACACATCATCAGAGTCGTCGGGGTTTCCCGCCAGGGCCGCTCTCGACGCCGGACACGGAGGTATCTGCACTGCAGATGGTGGAGACAGGGAGACTTCCTCTCCCGGCGGGGAGTTCGCTTCTCCGAAAGCCCCCGCAATGGAATCCTCTCCCCGTTGAGACTTGGAAACACTGGAGAAGAAGCGCTCCAGCGACAGTTGAGCGGGGGAAGAGGTTGAGGTAGGTGGAGGCACTACCCTCGACAATCCCTTACGTTTAGTATGAGGCATTTTCCAAAAGAAAGAAGGAAACTTTCAGCTCAGTCTCGCGCAGAGCGCTTCAACGATCAGCCAGTGTGGCAGCCATCTTGTTTTCCCTCCTCCCCCACGCATGTTTGAATTCCGTTACCGTTTTCCTCCACTCTCTCCATGAAAAAATACTTCCTGACATTTTTTTGAGTCTGCCCCCCTTCAATCTCATTTCATGCCCTCTAGTTCTGCCACCTTCCCATCTCCGGAAAAGCTTTGTTTTCAGATTAATACCTTTCAAATATTTGAACGTCTGTATCATATTGTTACAAATCTTAGTATCATCCGCAAAAAGGCAAACTTTACCTTCTAACCTTTCGGCAATGTCACTCACAAATATATTGAACAGAATCAGCACCAGGACTGATCCCTGAGGCACTCCACTAGTCACCTTTCCCTCCAGGTGAATTCCATTCACCACCACCCTCTGGCGTCTGTCTGTCAACCAGTTCCTTATCCAGTTCACCACTTCGGGTCCTATCTTCCGCCCGTCAAGTTTATTAAAGAGCCTCCTGTGGGGAACCGTGTCAAAAGCTTTGCTGAAATCTAGGTAGATTACGTCTATAGCACATCCCTGATTTAATTCTCCAGTCACCCAGTCAAAGAATTCAATGAGATTCGTTTGGCACGATTTCGCTTTGGTAAAACCATGTTGTTTCGGATCTTGAAACTTATTTGCTTCCAGGCAATTCACTGTCCTTTCCTTCAGCATCGTTTCCATTACTTTTCCAATAATTGAAGTGAGGCTTACCGGCCTGTAGTTTCCAGCTTCTTCCCTATCACCACTTTTGTGAATAGGGACCACATCCGCCATTCTCCAATCCCATGGAACTTCTCCCGTTTCCAATGATTTATTAAACAAATCTTTAAGAGGAGAGGTAGTGTTTGGTGGCAGGAAGACCACCTTGACGTTAGACAGCCTGACATCATCCCTGTGTGCAGCACAATTATCACAAAGCAACAAAATCTGACGCTTTTGTGCCCGCATTCTAGTGTCTAACTTCTTTAGTCACTGCTTCCAAATTTCCCCAGTCATCAATGAATTTGCATTAGCCTCGTATGACACAGGAAGTCGCTTAACTTTCTTGAAGCAAAGGGGCTGTTTCTCTTTCCAATGACGAGGGGTTCCAACTTCTCACTCCCATCCATATTGCAGCAAAGGAGGATCATCAGTCGGTCCTTCGACATTTTACCTCCAGTAGTTTCGGCATGTTTGAATGCAAGTGTTCCATCAGGAATCGCTCGCCAGTAGAGACCGTTTTTGTCAGCATTGAAAATGTCACGAGGTGCAAACTCGTTCAAGGTGGTAGGAAGAACTGAAACAACCCAATTTTCAGCACCAAAGTCATCAGCGCCTTGTTTCTCATCATGCTGTTTCTTGAATTTTATGTTGTTCCAATCCTTCCATCTTTCCAACCATCCAACAGTGGCTTTGAATTCAGTTAGTCCAAGACTTTCAGCTAGCTGGTTAGCTTTCTCTATAAGCAGTGGACCTCAGACAGGAAACTGTCTGCTCCTGACTCGAGAAAACCACCGAAGAAGAGCATCTTTTACCTCCTCAGCTTTTCCCGCCCATTTTCATTTCCGTTGTGGATTTGTATTGTTTTGCCAGTCTTCCAGAAGCTGGTCTTTCTGCTTCAAGATACATGAAACTTGACTGGGATTGACACCATATTCTTTAGCAATAGATGTTTGACTTTGTTTGTTTTCTAATTTTTTAAGAACTTCTATTCGTTCAGCCAGTGGTTTCCTCATCAATAGAGGAGCTGAGAAGATCCATACACTAGAAGAAATAAGACCAAATCTAAGACAAAGCCAGGAGCTCTCTGAATCGAGTGCACACACAACCACTCACCAACTGTGAGATAATCATACATGAGGTCATACATGAGGCACTCAGTGCACAAACTGGATAGTACCCATCTTGATGCTGAACTGCCATTTGAACCATTGTATTGGTGAGCTGTACAATTATTTAAACACTAGTATAAAAGGCCCGTTTCGGTAGGCAATGAAATGGGCGCTAGCAAGGTAATCCCCCACCTGCAGCGTCCTTCCTGTCTCCCCTGCCCCCTGCAGCCACCCATCTGGTCTCAGGACCCCCTCCCCACCAACCCTCCTCTGCCCCTGCAGCCACGCATGTGCAGCAGCCCTCCTCTCTCCCCTGCTCCCCCTGCAGCCACCCATGTCAGGTGACTCTCCTCTCCCCCTGCCCCCCCTGCAGCCACCCATGTCCAGCAACCCTCCTCTCCCCCTGCAGCTACCCATGTCCAGCGACTCTCCTCTCCCCTGCCCCCCTGCAGCCACCCATGTCCAAAGACCCTCCTCTCCTTTGCCCTTGCCCCCCCTGTAGCCACCCATGTCCAGCGACCCACCTCTCTCCCCTGCCCCCCCTGCAGCCATCCATGTCCAGTGATCCTCCTCTCCCACTGCCCCCCCTGCAGCATCCCTTCTGTCTCCCCTGCCCTCCCCTACAGCCACCCATCTGGTCTCAGGACCCCCTCCCCACCTCCCTCTTCCCTGCCCCCCTGCAGCCATCCATGTCCAGTGACCCTCCTCTCCCCCTGCAGCCACCCATGTCCAGCGACCCTCCCCTCCCCCTGCCCCCTCCAGCCACCCACGTCCAGCGACCCTCCCCTCCCCCCTTGGCGCATCACCCAAACACCTAACCCCCCGCGCATCACCCAAGCCCCTACCCCCCCTCGGGCACATCAACCCCCTTGCCACCCGCAGCCGCCAATACTAACGCTGTCCGGCCACTGCTGCGTCTCCTGTTGAGCAGCAGCGGCCGATACAAAAAAGAAAAAAGCCAAAAAAAATTTTTAAACCTGAAACGTGGCTCCGTAAACAGCCATCTGGCATTGACTGTCATCTCTGCAGCCACTCCTCCTCTCCCCTCTGACGTCACTGCGCTCCTCCGGGGTCTTCCTGCAGGAGCAGTGACGTGGAGGGGAGAGGAGGAGCAGCTGCAGTGACGACAGCCAATGCCAGATGGCTGTCTACGGAGCCACGTTTCAGGTTAAAAATCTTTTTTTGGCTTTTTTCTTTTTGTACCGGCCGCTGCTGCTCCACAGGAGAAGCAGCGGCGGCCGGACAGTGTTAGTATTGGTGGCTGCGGGTGGCGAGGGAGTTGATGTGCCTGAAGGGGGGGGGGGGGGGTAGGGGCTTTGGTGATGCGCCGGGGGGGTAGGGTCTTGGGTGCTGCGCCAGGGCGGAGGGGCTTGGGTGTTGCGCTGAGGGGGGGGCACTGACAGCTGTTTCCCAGGCAGGGGGAGGAGTAGGGAAACACGCTCCTCCCCTTGCCTTGGAATCAGCTGTCAGTGACATCACTGACATCAGTGCATTCTAAACTGCCTAGCAGACCACCTCCGAGGGAGCCACGGTACCAGAACATTGGAGGTGAGAATTATTATATAGGATGTCTCCTTCAAGATCCTTTGAAAGGGCACTATGCCCTTTGTGGGCTGAAGGAAAGGGGTGCTGATCAAGGAATTAAAGGATATCCTATATCTATGCCCTGCATTCCTCCTCTATCACTAACCTGAATGGAATAGTAGCAGCCATTTCCCTAATAAAAATCAATGAGAGGTGTCTTCTAGAGCCAATGTCCTCATTTTCTGTGGAGGAGAAGGGTTTAAGTTGAAACCAACTAAAACCCTCCTCTTACAATTGGCTGCATTACAGTGTTTGGGAGACTGAGAAGTAGGATATTGTTTTTCTGCCTGGACTGACCTAGTGGCTCAGTGGCTTGGGGATGCTGTGGAGGAAACATTCAGGGGGTCTTGTGTCACCCAGTCAAAAGAGTTGGGGTCCACACCTACCAGATCCAGGAGGGAGCCACATGACCTCTGGGCAAGCACTGTAAGTTCAATGGGGGAGAGGTGTTATAGCTCATGGGTACAATCCTTGAATCATTGCAAAAGAAGGCTCTGAGGGGGGTCTTTTACTAAAGCTTAGCTCGAGTTATCTGCAGCAGGGCCCATAGGAATAAAATGGGCCCTGCTGAAGATAACTCAAGCTAAGCTTTAGTAAAAGACACCGTTAGTATTTTGCCCAGTAGAGGTTGGTTCCAATAGAGCTACAAGCCAAAGGAAGCAGGAGAAAACTACTGATCAGAAAGAAAATATTCTGCTGCTGAAGATGCAGAAAAATCTTTTCCCCTGGGAACCATGTTACTATTCATTTAGAAGCCCAGGTCACACAATCAAAACACGTTATTAATCAAAAGCCCAGGGGTGTTTTCCTATTCTGGAGGCCACAGTGTGAACTCCTGGAAATTCTTTTAAAATAGGTTTCTCTCATTCTCTGCCAGTGGCAAAATCTCTTTTAGTAAGTAGGTCATTCTGAGTTTTCAGCTGGATCTATTAAAATATTAGGCCATAGATCTTGCTTATTTCTAAACAGTGATGCTATCCATTCGAGTACAGGTCTTCCACCACACACTGAACCTCATGCACAGCACCCCAATTTTTGATTCCAGGAAATAACAGCAAGGGAGGAAACAGGGATGGAACTAGGATGTGCCCCTGGCCATGATTACCTTGCTTACTGTGTTCCACTGGCCATGGGAAGAAAGGGTAAAGGGTTAAAAGGTCATGGATTTGATATTACTACTACTACTACTATTTAGCATTTCTATAGCGCTACAAGGCATACGCAGCGCTGTACAAACATAGAAGAAAGACAGTCCCTGCTCAAAGAGCTTACAATCTAATAGACAAAAAATAAATAAAGTAAGCAAATCAAATCAATTAATGTGAACGGGAAGGAAGAGAGGAGGGGGTAGGTGGAGGCGAGTGCCTTTCTGTGGTACAGCCAAAGTGGCTTACATTTATGACATGCAGGTATTGTCTCTGTCCCTAGTGGACTCACAATCTAAGTTTTTATACCTAGGGCAATGGAGGGTTAAGTAACTAGCAGGGGCGTAGCCAGACACCCAAATATGGGTGGGCCTCGGCCCAAGATGGGTGGGCAGAAGAACTCCACCCTGTCCCAAAAGTGATTTGGTCTCTCCCTTTCTCGTCTGCATGCAATATGGTCTCTCAAACATCCCCCCTCCTCCGCATACCTTTTAAATAAAAGATTTTCACCGGCAGTGAGAAGCAGCTAATATACACTGCTCATGTTGGCCCTACAGCCTTCCCTCTGATGCAACTTCCTGTTTCTACAGAGGTGGGAATACATCAGAGGGAAGGCTATGGGGCCGGTGCGAACAGTATGTATCAGTCGCTGCTCACTGCAGGCGAAGATCTGCTATTTACAAGGTACGCAGGAGGGACAGGTGGGAGTTTTCGGCTGGTGGGGCTTGAGAATCCCTGCCAGCTACATCAAAGGTATGCTGCTATTGGGTAGGCCTGAGCCCAAAGTGGCTCACCCTTGGCTACGCCACTAGCCCAGAGTCACAAGAAACATGGGAAAATAAGCATATTATCTCAGTTCTGCATACCATCTGATTCAATTCTCAAACTTTCAACACTTGGTCACAACCTAAACACCTGACAGAAAGAAAACCTGTATCTCCAACAAATTCCAACCTAACACTCTGCACTACTTTGTTAGAAACATTGGTGTGGGCCTTGCTGGTTCAATTTCTGAATTGGTCTTCTATGCCCTGGATCAGCTGAACTGGGGAAGCTGCAGATGCAGCATCAGAGAGCCTGAAGGGAGATGAAATCATAATCTTTGTTAAGGATGGTGCCGGATGGTCAGACTTAGAGCCCACCATGGAGGTTGCTGGAAAGCACCCTGATACATGGCTCCCAGCATTAGAACTATCATTGCAGTGACCAGGGCCACTGAGAGAGAGGGTGCATTAAAACAGAGAAAATATCTCTGGGTGGTTACAAATGAAGACTTGTGGAGCCAGGATTCCAGCACTGCCTCAGATTGAGCTGGAAGGAGAAGAAGGAGAAAAATAAGTTAGCAGGCCAAAATAATAGAGAGCAAGAAAGACAGTTATGGACATAGGCACTAGCTCTGAGGGTAGATCAGTCTCGGGATACTGCGTCACGAGCGTCATCTGACACTCGTTCTTATACAGATTACTGGTCATGTGCATAAAACGCATCATACGTCACACATACACATGCGCAGTACAGGCACATGCGCAATACATTAGTAGTTTTGTAGTTCTCACAGAGAAAAGTTACATCAGTTCCATAGCTTTCATAGAAATTGTTACTTTGCAAGAAATGTAACTTATTGCAGTGTTCCAGCACATTTATACAATACAGCCTTTATGCCTGAATCACAAGACTGCGCTGGCAGAGCCAGCTGCCTTTCCTACAATCCTAAATTGCTGACTACTACAACTTGTTATCTAGCTGCTGGTTAACAAATGCATACTGCTAGTAAAAGTCTAAACTGCACAGGTTTAGGTCTTAGTCTAG
Source organism: Microcaecilia unicolor (assembly GCF_901765095.1). Lineage (NCBI taxonomy): Eukaryota > Metazoa > Chordata > Amphibia > Gymnophiona > Siphonopidae > Microcaecilia > Microcaecilia unicolor. The sequence continues at coordinate 299,924,915 of NC_044033.1, forward strand.
GTTCATTATATGTAAGCTTAGGTTTTGGTACAAAGCAAAGGTGCAAGTGTGGATGCAAAGTCCAAATAGAAAATCATGTTAATACAAAAAGTCCACAACAGTCCACATAAGATAAACAGTGTGTTATGCTGTTTATCTAATGCATCTGCATCCTGTCTCAATCAGTTATCTATCTAGCTATCAGGAGCTGACAGTTGATAGTTAAGGCACAATACAAGAAGATGCATATGTTCAGTAAACACCCAAGTATAAAGTATGCCACAAAGAAGGCAAAGTCCATAAGTTGTGTGCAAAGAGCAAAGTCCATAAGTAGCATGCACAGAGCTTCAGGTTGTCCTGCCAGTCTAGTGATGGCTGCAGGCCGAATACAGTGTTAGCTTGTCCACTCCTACAATTCCCCCCTTTTGATACTTGAACATCCATTCTGGTGGAGAGTATCATTTTCATGAGCCCTAAAAGAGAAGAGAGACAGGGAGAGTTAGCAAAAGGAGGCAATAAGGGAGCCCTAAGCCCTTGCGCAGCCGGTGGTTGCTTCGCCGGGGTCGAGACGGAGGGTCCCTAATGGATTCCCCCCCCCCCCCCTTTGTAGCCGGACTTGTGCTGTCACAAGGGTGCCGGCCCATCGATCGCCTCGGAAGAAGAGACTTCAGCTTCATCAACATCGGATTGCGGTAAGGGGGAATACATCTGGAGGGCCATGATGTGGGCGGCAGCACGCCGATCGGCAATGGTTTCCATGGTGGAACGAAGACATCTAAAAACAAAGGGAAGAGACAAGGGTATTAATAAACAGGACAACAAAAAGAGGCCCCCCATGACAAAGAGGCCCTTAAGGCTCCCAGAGGTAGGCAGCCAGTCGGTTACAGAAGAAGTCCAATCCCAGGCACTATTCCAGGTTTGGACAGGGACGTGGGCCAGCTTCACCATTCGGTCGGTGATATCTTTAATGACGTGACTCTGGTCGTCGAGCTGCAGGCAGCAGTTGCTGAGATTGAATTTGCCGCACACCCCGCCCTCCTGGGCCAACAGGTAATCGAGGGCAAGGCGGTTTTGGTAAACCGCGGTGATCAGCTTGGTGTTCTGTCGTGCCAAGACGTTGAGCGCCAGGGCTGAATCATTCGTGAGGATTTCAAGCACCGCCTGCAGGCGGATGATGCGGTTCAGCATATAGATAGGGGTACGGTACCCACACGTGCCATCCTCCGCCCAGGTGGCTGGGCCATAATAATGAATTATGAGTTCCGGTGGCCATTCGTTGTCCTTCCAATCTCCTATCCGGACTTTAGTGTCGCGGGTGGACCGTCTCCGTCTGTTTCTGGGCCCCTGTTCCATGTAGAGGGGAATACCAAGCGTCTCGCCCACCCGAAGGGGCAGGAGGAAGAAACTGGGTCGGACGGTGCCCAGGAGGCAGGTGCCAAACCAGCGGGCCGGGAGCTGTTCTTAGGCCCGGCGGCCGCATATGTAATAGTAGCCTTCCAGGGCTATCCATTTAAGGGAGGCGTTACCCCCGTGTGTCCACGTCGCGTTCAGAGTGGGTTCAGTCCAAATGGGCATCGGGACGGGCAGGTCGTCAGTTTGCCACCAGGTGGGCCGGCTGCCATTATACTGGAGGACTCCCGTGCAGGCCAAGTCACCAATGGGGACAGAGTATCGTTTCGAGGGGGCCCGGCTGACACACAGAGTGCCTATAATGTTTGTTCTCAGTGCCCATTCATAAGGGCGCGGACGTTGGGGAAAGGAGATATTAGTGGTGTTCAGGGCATCCCACATATGCTGGTGGACTTCCTTCGCTTCCCAGGGCCATTGCTCACCCATGTCGGTGCCACCGCAGACAAAACAGTTAGTAACCCCAAGGGAGAGGGCAATGTTCTCGGCCAGATTAAGGAACATGTTCCGGGCTTCAGGGGAAACAGGAAACTTAGTAGCTACTTCCTCTGCACGAGCGATTTCATCGAATACCTCCTGGAATCCAACGATTGTGGTCTGATAGTGCGTGGGAGGCTTTTCTTCGAGGCTCTGGCAGATGGTGATATAGGTAAGCGGATCCATCCCGGCCCCGTCAATGCCAAGACCCCAGGTTTGTTTCCAGGGGGTCCCGGGTCCTCTGAGGGGCCAATCCAGTAGCACAGTGTTGCCGGGACCCCGACGGAATTCACCCAGACCGGCGCATCCGGGATATCCCCCTCTCGTGTAGGCGCACACTCGCTCCCATCCCGAGGTCCGAGTGTCTGCCGCGCATGGAAGCCAAGCCCAAGGGGAACCATATCTCCAATCTAAGGTAAGAGGACAAACATATTTGTGGTTGTTAGCATAAGACTTTCGCCAGCTTTGGCTTCCGCACTTATGGGACCAGGGGTGCTTGTCCATGGCAGCACAAACGTCAAAGGTGAGAGTGGCCGTAGTCTGTACTCTGGCAACAAGGACACGGGTGGAGTTAACGTAATATAGGATGCCACCGCCCTGGACCCCGGTAGACGACGTGATGATCCGCCCTCGATATGCTTGGCCCGGATACTGAGGAAGACCCACACTCAGGGTGACATTGTAGTATCTAGGGGCTGAGGGAGAATGGCAAACAGTGTGGTTCTTATTCTCGAGGCATCTGTGGAACTGCTGGGGACCATCCGGGGTAGTAATGACACATGAAGCAAGGGGATGACAGTCCTTCTCGGGGGCTGAGACTGGTGAATGAGGGTAGTAACCAGGTTATACCCTTCGGCCTTTCGGTGACGCACCAGGCGCAAACACTCGGTACAGTTCAGACTAAGGACAGCCGGCTCCACCGGGACTGGGCAGAGGCGGAGGATGAAGAATAGTTTGAACATCATGGTTGATGGATGAGGTATCCGAGCTGTTGCAATAGGAAGATGACGAGGCTTAAGATGACAGCTCCAATAAACAGTGAACCAAAGACACAGAAGGTCCAAGGGCTGAGCTGCTGACTAGGCATGGACCTGGTTCACTTCCTTTTCAGGGTTAATCGCAGTGGAGCGTCTGGATGGCTGTGAGCTGTCCAAACTGTGGGTGAGCCGTCGGTAGGTGCAGCTGGCTTCAGCCTGGTCCAATGTATCCACACGGGGCTTCCTGCAATTTTAACAGCGGTTGGGGTGGTTAGGAGAACAAGGGAGGGCCCCTTCCACTTGGGCTTCAAGCAGTCAGATTCATCCCATTCTTTCACCCATACTTCATCTCCCACCCGAAATTGGTGTGTAGGGCTGGTAAGGACTAGGGGACCTACACTCTCAGTGTACTGTTGGATGTCCTGTACTACCTCGTGAAAGGCCCTTAGCTGTTTTACTAAGGAACTCTCACCCTGTATCTGCAAGGAGTCGGGGAAGGAAGGCAGAGGTGGTGGCCTGGCGTACATCATCTCATAAGGGGTAAGACCTGTAGCTTTCAGTGTGCACCTAAGATGCAGTAATGCTAGTGGGAGCAGGTTGGGCCATTTGGCTTTGGCTTCTTGGCATAGTTTAGCAAGCTGGCTCTTCAGGGATCGGTTGGCTCTCTCCACTACTCCACTGCTCTGGGGTCTCCAGGCACCATGTAGCTTCCAATCGAGGCCCAGTCTAGTGCTAAGTTGCTGGGTCACTTCACTGGCAAACGCAGGCCCATTATCAGAGTTGATCTGTTTCGGGAGCCCGTATCGAGGCAAGATGTGGTGAATGAGTAAGGAGGTAACTTCTTTAGCCATCTCTGTCCTCGTGGCCACGGCTTCAAACCATCCGGTGTACGTACACACTGCCACGAGGACAGCTTTGTAGCCCCGGGCCAGGGGCATGTGCGTGAAGTCAATCTGGCAGACATGGAATGGGCTGGTGCCCCGAAGGATGTGACCAGGAGCAGGACCTGGTCCTGTCCGTGGGTTGTTCCGAGCACAAGTTGTGCATTGGCTGGAAGCATTCTTGGTCCAGAGGGATAGTTTGTTGACATAGTAGGTCTTCTCGAGCAGGCGTCCCAAGGCGTCTCTGCCCAAGTGGGTGCGGTTGTGGGCTTCCCTGACCACCGTCCAGGCCAGGGCTTCGGGTATCCATATTCGGCCATCTTGTAGTACCCACCATCCATTGCGCGATTCCAGGCCCTCATGCTGGGCCCACTCTGTTTCTTGTTGGGCATAGATGGGGGCTTCTGTGGGGAGATGGACGAAAAGCACGGGGTCAGAGGAATGAGGAAGCTGACTTGCCCTTTTTGCTGCATCATCCGCCCTCTGATTTCCCCGGGCGATGGGGTCCGTCCGGCCTGTGTGAGCCCTGCAATGTATCACAGCTACTTTCTTTGGTTTCCATACAGCCTCGAGCAGTTGGCAGATCTCAGTGGCATTTGCGAGCCCTTTTCCTTCAGCTGTTAAGAAGCCTCTTTCTTTGTATAAGGCCCCGTGTACCTGGAGGGTAAGGAAGGCATACTTGGAGTCAGTGTAAATATTCACAATTTTTCCTTCTGCCCAGAGGAGAGCCCTGATGAGGGTGATCAATTCGGCTTTCTGAGCTGATGTTCCAGGTGGCAGGGCCATAGCCTCGATCACCTGATCCTCAGATACGACGGCATATCCAGCTTTCCGGATTCCTTCGATCACTTGGCTACTTCCGTCTGTGAACAAAGTGATTCCCCCCTGCCAGGGCTGATCTTTCAGGTCAGGTCTGCTTGAATGTACAGTGGCCATTACCTCTGCACAGTCATGGAATGGGGGTTCCGGGGCTGGAAGAAGGGTGGCAGGGTTGAGGTTAGTGGTGTCCTAGATTTGCACCTCCGGATTCTCGCACAATAGGGCTTGGTACTTGACTAGTCGGGAATTAGTCATCCATCGGGGCCCATGACTCTCGAGCAGGCCGCGGATGGTATGGGGCGTAGTCACAAGGAGCATCTGGCCAAAGGTGAGCTTGTTGGCCTCGTGTATCAACAGGCATGCAGCCGCAATGCTTCGGAGACACCCCGGCCAACCTCTTGCCACATTGTCCATGCCCTTGGAAAGGTATGCTACAGGGCGTTGCCAGGTGCCAACCATTTGGGTGAGGACCCCAAGTGCCAATCCCTTCTTCTCGTCGACGAACAAGTGGAACGGTTTAGTCACATCTGGCAATCCGAGCGCTGGTGGGGCCACAAGGGCCTCTTTGAGGTCCTGGAGAGCCTTTAGTTCGTGTTTCTCCCACTGGAGGGTCTGGCCCTCGAGTTCAGGTCCCTTCAGCTTGGTGTACAAGTCCTGGGTCAAAACAGCAAAGTTAATGATCCAGATCCGGCAGTATCCAGCTGCTCCTAGTAACGCACGCAATTCTTTCTTATTTGCAGGCATGGGTTGGTTGCGGATAGCTTGGGTCCAGGGTGTACCGAGCCTTCGGGTTGCTTCTCGGAGGCGAAATCCCAGATACTCGACTTCGATCTCGCATATCTGGGCCTTTTTTCGGCTGGCTTGGTACCCTTGAGTTTCCAAGGTTTTCAAAAGGTGTAGGGTAGCTTCTGCACAATCCGTGTATGTTTCCCGGGCTACCAACAGGTCGTCCAGTTATTGGACAACCGGCCCATACTCGTCCTGGTAGATCTTCAAGTCTTGGGCAAGTTGGTCACCGAAGAGGGTAGGTGAATTCTTGAATCCCTGGGGGAGCCGGGTCCAGGTGAACTGCTGCTTACTCCCAGTCTGTAAGTCTTCCCACGTGAAGGCAAACAACTGCTGGCTATCGGCAGCAAGAAGAATGGAGAAGAAAGCATCCTTCAGATCTATGACACTATACCACTTGGTTTGGGCTGGCACTTGGGCTAGAATGAAATATGGGTTAGGTACAAGGGCAACTATGTCGGCCACCTGGTTGTTAACCTTCCTCAGGTCTTGGACGGGTCTGTACTCTGATGTTCCTGGCTTCTTAACGGGCAGCAGTGGGGTGTTCCAAGCAGATCTGACCTGTTTAAGGACCCCTTGCTGAAGGATTTTCTGTAGATGCGTTTGCATACTGTGTCGAGCTGCATAGGGGATGTGGTACTGTCCTTGGTTGACAATCTGGGCATTTGGTTTGAGTTCAACCCAGATGGGGATGGCGTTGACAGCAAGTCCGCCGGGGTTCACTTCTGCCCACACGCCGGGCACCCCAGACATGAGGGTTCTTCTCTGTCGTGCGAAAGGGGTATCTTGGCAATAGCGGCAGTCGTCAGGGCCTGCGAATAAGGGGGCGTGCAGTCTCCATTCTTCTTGTACAGGACAGATAAGGGTTACTGGCCGGTTTTCAAACTGGGCTTCTACTTCTCCCGTAGCCTTGAATCTTAAGGTGGCTTGGAGCTTGCACAGTAGGTCCCGGCCAATCAGGGGGACTGGACATTCGGGGATATGTATGAACTGATGAGACACCATTGTCCCTCTGATTTGGACATGGCGTTCCTTTAGGAGCGGGGCAGTCAGGGATTTTCCAGAGGCCCCCACAATCGGTATGGTTTCTTTCGTGGGAGGGGCTATGGCAGTGGTGATGACAGATTGTTGAGCCCCAGTGTCTAATAGGGCTTTCATTAGTTGTGTCCCCACTCGGATTTCCACCAGAGGGTCAGTGGGGACTCTGCCCTCCCGGTCACTTCATGCAGGATAGCCCCGGGCTGCGTCAAGGGCCATCTGCCATTCCTGTTGTTCAATGTGTCCCCGGCCGCGGCCTCGGCCTCGCTGTCCTTGCTTGGGGCCTCGTGGGCGGTCGTTGTCCGCCCCCTCTCGATTCTGGTCTCATGGCTTCTCCGGGCAGTCCGCCCACCAGTGCCCTTCCTGTCGACAGTTGGCACACTGGTTCCGTCCTATGGGGGACCGCGTTCCTCTACCCCTTCGGCCCCTTCCTCTGCCGCGTGGTCTTGCTCCCAGGCGCTCTTCCAACACCGCGGCCAGTACATCTGCATTCTCACGCATTCGTCTGCTCGCCTCTTTCCGAGCCTCGGATTTCTCTTTCTCATCGCGGTATTCGAACACGCGATCGGCTATGGCCTTCAGTTGGCTTATACTCATCCCCTCAAATCCTTCAGTCTTCTGGAGTTTCTTTCTTATGTCCGGTGCTGACTGACTGACAAAACTCATGACCACTGTGGGGACATTTTTTGGATCCTCGGGATTTATTGGGCTGTGTCTCCTAAACGCTTCCATCAGGCGTTCTAGGAAATCCCCTGGGCTCTCATGTTTTTGTTGAACAACATTATGAATTTTTCCTATATTAGTAATCTTCTGTTTGCCTTTTTTCAGGGCCGCCAGATAGGCCTGCTGGTATTGACGGGTGCGGGTTTGACCATCCTCCGTCCGATAGTCCCAATCAGGACGTGCGGTGGGCACCTCCCTCCTTAAGCGGTCTTCTATTTGCGCTTCATCCGGGTGGGCTCTCCGGACCACCTCCTCCATATTCTGTTGTAGCAAGCGGCGTTCCTCAGTAGTCAGGATGTGGGCACTCAACTGCCTGAGATCACCCCAGGTTGGGTTGTAGCTGTATATTATGCCCTCCACCAGTTCTACAAGTTGTTCGGGTTTTTGGTCGTAGGAAGGCCCATGCACCTTCCAGTTATACAGGTCGGCACTAGAGAATGGGACGTGACTGTAGACGGTTGATTCGATGGGCTGGCCTCCCGGGGTCGGAGTGTATGTTGTTGATTGTCGGATCGGAAACAGGTCGGTAACATCCGCCCTCTTGCTTGGAGGGAGGGTACTTATCGGGCTCGACTGGGGAAATCGGGTTATCGGTTTAGTAACCCTCTGACTCTTTCTGGAGGTTCCAGGGCCCATTGATTCGGGAGTACTTGCCCGGGAAGTTTCTTCCGCATCCAACTCTGGGCCGGAGGCCTCGGCGTTATTCAGGCCCTCTGCCAAATTTACGAGGTTGGGATATAGGGGACTGTAGGGAGGGGGCGCTGCCTCCTCCTCGTAGGCCTCTACCGTACTAAGTATAGGGGCCTTCGGAGGAACCTTTTCGGGATTCTGGAGGCCCTGAACTTTCCCTCGGATTGCTTTCGGAGGTCTTGGTCTTGGGAGGGTACTGGAAGTACTGGTAGTACGGGGCGTGGCCTCCATGTTGGTAGTACAGGGCGTGGCTTCAGTAATAGGGGTGTTCCCTACAGCCTTTGCGACGGCAACGGTTGCCGGGGCCGGGGAGTTGAGAATATTGGGCGTGGTATGGGCTTTCAACTTGGTCTTACGACCCTTCCTCTGGCTTATCACCATAAGGGCGGCCTTTTCTACCTTATGCTGGGCCCAGACCAGCGGGTTCCGGACTACATCAAGCCACCCCTCCACATATGGGATATCCTCAGGACAGCCTGGATTTCCCTCAACTATAACCACATTCATGACTGCCGCCACTTTTTCATATTCGAATGACCCTTCCGGCGGCCAATCAACACATCTCCCTAACCCGGGCCACATAAACTGACATCGCTGTATCATCCCGGCTTTACTGCATTGTGCCTGGTCGAACACTTCGCTAAAGTATTCCGTCATTAAATCTAACGGAGTAGATCCACCCCCGCCCATCCTAACCTGAGTGCCAAAGGATAGGAGACAGACAAAAGGGGGAAAGGGATGGTGGAGGAGTAAGGGGTCTCGTTCCACCGGACACAAAAGGGTCAACAGCCGGCCTGACCGGAATGCGGTCGCCCGATCCGAAACTGCAGGCCCACTCACTCAACTTTCATACGCCACAAGAAACCCTCCCGTTCGGTTCCTTCGCAGGGCCTAGTGGGTTTCGGGACCTAGTCCGTATTAGCCACTGGCCAAGAGGGTGATCAAGCCTCTTCTTCGACCCTTTACCGGGCCGGTCACTACCCAGAGTATACTCGCCTGTCCGCCGTCTTTGGACGTGGCCTGTTGGCGCGCTTCTCTCCGGAGCTCGAGCAAACAAAAAGGAAAAAGAAAAGGTGCCTCGCCGGAACCACACGGCCCCACCGCCAGTCAGCCGGCATCTATCAGCCCTCCTTCGGGAGATGGACGCTGAAATCAGCGGTGGCCACTTACCACCATCTCGGAGGGGGCAGATTACCCGACCCGACCGCGGCGGGGGAGGGGAAAGAATACAATCCGTTTTCCCTCTATGTACTCCTGGCTGGCTCGCCAGAAAATGTAACAGAATCTTCGGCTAAGTAAATCAGGAGACAAGAGGCAAATGGTTCCGAAAACGAGGCAGCTTTATTGCTAGCAATGAACAGCACCGAGATCAGTCTCGGGATACTGCGTCACGAGCGTCATCTGACACTCGTTCTTATACAGATTACTGGTCATGTGCATAAAACGCATCATACGTCACACATACACATGCGCAGTACAGGCACATGCGCAATACATTAGTAGTTTTGTAGTTCTCACAGAGAAAAGTTACGTCAGTTCCATAGCTTTCATAGAAATTGTTACTTTGCAAGAAATGTAACTTATTGCAGTGTTCCAGCACATTTATACAATACAGCCTTTATGCCTGAATCACAAGACTGCGCTGGCAGAGCCAGCTGCCTTTCCTACAATCCTAAATTGCTGACTACTACAACTTGTTATCTAGCTGCTGGTTAACAAATGCATACTGCTAGTAAAAGTCTAAACTGCACAGGTTTAGGTCTTAGTCTAGGTTCATTATATGTAAGCTTAGGTTTTGGTACAAAGCAAAGGTGCAAGTGTGGATGCAAAGTCCAAATAGAAAATCATGTTAATACAAAAAGTCCACAACAGTCCACACAAGATAAACAGTGTGTTATGCTGTTTATCTAATGCATCTGCATCCTGTCTCAATCAGTTATCTATCTAGCTATCAGGAGCTGACAGTTGATAGTTAAGGCACAATACAAGAAGATGCATATGTTCAGTAAACACCCAAGTATAAAGTATGCCACAAAGAAGGCAAAGTCCATAAGTTGTGTGCAAAGAGCAAAGTCCATAAGTAGCATGCACAGAGCTTCAGGTTGTCCTGCCAGTCTAGTGATGGCTGCAGGCCGAATACAGTGTTAGCTTGTCCACTCCTACACTATGACAGAAAAAAGGCAGGAAGCCTGTCTGCCCTATTCTGTTGCTGCACCCTGCATCCCATTGGTCAGGCAGGGGCGTAGCCAGACCGCCGGGAGGGGGGTCCAGAGCCCGAGGTGAAGGGGCACATTTTATCCCCCCCCCCGGCGCCGCTGACCCCCCTGCCATTGCTGAACCCCCTCCCCACCATTGCTACCCCCCCCACCAACTTTGACCCCCCCCCCGCCATTGACGATCCCCTCCCGCCGCCTACCTTTGCTGGCAGGGGACCCCAACCCCCGCCAGCCGAGCCGAGGTCCTCTTCTTCCCAATCCCGTGCAAAGCTTCATTCTAGTCTGACGTCCTGCACATCTTGCAGGCTTCGTTCTGTTTTGTGAGTCTGACGTCCTGCACGTACAATGTGCAGGACATCAGACTAGAACGAAGCCTTGCGCAGGATTAGGAAGAAGAGAACCTTGGCTGGCAGGGGTTGGGGTCCCCCGCCAGCAAAGGTAGGCGGCAACAGGAGGGGGAGTCGTCGGGTTGTCAGCAGGGGGGTCCAGGGGCAAATCTATGGGGGCCCAGTCCCCCGTGGCCCCACACTGGCTACGCCCCTGTGGTTAGGTAACAGGCTGAGAGCAGGGGCAAACTGACCATTCGGGCAACTGAGCAGTGCCTGAGGGGCCAGAGCAGTTGGGGGGGGCCCAGTACCTCCTCCCCATAAGACCAACATCTCTTTCCCCTCTATCCCTGGGTTTGGCACTCCCTCTCTCTCTTAGCTCCTCCCCCATGCCAGCATTTCCCCTGACTCTGACAACACCCCCTCCCCCGCTCATGTTTACTTCAGAAGTTCCTTTCCCTGTACAGGATCTCAGCATAGACTGTCTGCCGCTAACCAGAACCTTCTCTATGCTGTAGCCTGCCCTATCTGATGTAACTTCCTGCTTCCGCATGGGTGGGCTGTGGCACAGAGAAGGTTCAGGTCATGGGGGGGGGGGGGGGGGATGGGGCGATGACAGCTGAACCTGGAGACGGAGGAGAGAGGGGGGATATGTTGGCCTCGGGAGGGAGAGAGATGTTGGACCAGGGGAAGGGAGGGAGGCAGAAATATTGGACCCAGTTATAGGGGAGGGAGAAGATGGTGGAGCTGTAGAGGTGAATGCATATCTCATGTGTGTGTATTTTCAGTACATAGAGGGAAGTTATCAACGAGGGCCACTGTTAAGTCAGGCTATTTTACCACAAGTCGGATTATTTTAACACAGAATTCCATTTTATGCAATGAGACCCTATGCTAAAATAACCTCACAATAGTAGCCCATGTTGATAATTTCCCTCAAAGGTAGAAATGGCCCATAAAATGCTTAGTAATGGCTACAAAGTCTTATATAGAAGGGAAAATGAGATTATTTTCCCTTCTATATAAGACTTTGTAGCCATTACTTCTATAAGACTTCTATAAGACTTTAAATGGATGTATTTTCACAGAAAACATGGGTATTACTAAGGTTTGGGAAAAAGATCTAAAACTTTGAATTGATAACATTAGGTGGTCACAATTTTGGACTAAAGTTAATAGATCTACTCTATCTGCAAGTTTAACTCAGTCTTTATTCTTCATATCTCACTGTGCCTTCTGAACTCCATTAAAAAATGGAAAGCAGATATTGCTGATTCAATAAGTGGCACTGTGAATGTCTAGAGGACACCTTGACACATCGCCTGTTTGAATGTCATGTAATTCATTAAATCTGGGAAGAAATTTGGCAAATCATACAAAAAATTCTTAACATTACATATATACCTACTGCTGCTAAAATATTTTTAAGTTCCTCTTTCTCAAAATTAGGACTATCCCCCCACACACCAAATTCTATATGATATTCTAATCGCCTTTACCATTCAAATAATTTTATGTAATTGGAAAAATGCTTCTAATCTAAATTCTATATTCTTGTGGCACCTCATCTGCCAAACTTTCAAACTGAAATTGAAATCAGCTGAAAAATCAAGCTGATATAAAAAATATTAAAGATATATGGAAACCAGTAGAGCTACATTTAGCGGAATTAGAAAAGGTTCAAAGAAGAGCGACCAAAATGATAAAGGGGATGGAACTCCTCTCATATGAGGAAAGGCTAAAGAGGTTAGGGCTCTTCAGCTTGGAAAAGAGATTGCTGAGGGGAGATATGCTTCAGGTCTACAAAATCCTGAGTGGTGTAGAACAGGAAAAAGTGAATCAATTTTTTACTCTTTCAAAAAGTACAAAGACTAGGGGACACTCAATGAAGTTACATGATAATACTTTTAGAACGAATAGGAGGAAATATTTTTTCACTTAATGAATAGTTAAGCTGTGGAACTCATTGCCAGAGGATATAGTTACTGCAGTTAGCATATCTGGGTTTAAAAAAAAGGTTTGGACAAGTTCCTGGAGGAAAAGTCCATAGTCTGCTGCTGAGATAGACAGGGGAAGCCACTGCTGTCCCTGGTATTGGTAGCATGGAATCTTGCTACTATATGGGATTCTATTAGGTACTTGTGACCTAGATTGGTCACTGTTGGAAGCAGGATACTGGGCTAGATGGACCATTAATCTGACCCAGTATGGCTATCCTTATGGCTGTTCTCCTGACCTTACATTTTATCTTGCTTCATTGTATTTTGATGTTATAGCAATATACCCCCCCCCCCCCCCCCGTTTATTAAGCCACGCTAGCCGCTGCCATGCACTAATGTCAATACAACCCATTCACTTGAATAGGCAGCACAGCAGCCACTAGAGCAGTTTAGTAAACAGGGGGATAACTCCTTTTCACAGTATTCATTATACTATAGTTATGTCTTATTTCTTTTAAATGCCTCCGTCACTCTAAGCATATTTTAATTCAATTTAACCTATGTCTTTGTTCTGTGACATCCATCCTTGTTCTATTGTTAATTGCGTTTTCTTATATTTTCTAAAAGTTAATAAAAGAAAGTTTGACCTACAAAAAATGTTTAGCAAGATATTTGGCCACTAAATGGACAAGCAGTGCATTTAAAATTTGGCCTACATTTTTTAAATGAACAGGCACTGGTGCAGTTGCTGTGGGACCCCGCAGATAGGCTGATGGGTTGGGGAAAAGGCTGAGCTGCAGAGGACTGAAGTTTTCTCTATGCAGAAAGGAGGCAAACTAGTTTATAAAGGTTCTGTGTAGACCAATGCTGATCAGATGGAATGTTAATAGGATGTGACCCATGAGATCAAACACAGCATTTAGATTAAGGACAACAATGGCATTCTTCCTAGCATCCAAAGGTAGCTGATAGAGGGGCTGGGAGAGAGGGGAAGCTAGTTGTAAATGGACACTGGCTGGGAGATTTAATAATGCCAGGAGGGTGTGAGAGAGGAATTGATAGATGGAGCTGGCTTGGGGGGGGGGGGGGGGAAGAGTATGAAGAAAGGGGCTAATAATGGGGCATGGGGTACAGATTAGGGAGGAAAGTAGTCACAGTCTGTTAGAACTGGAAGAAAAAAACAGAGGTTGTGAGGGAAAGAGAGGCTGAAAACAGAGCTGACTGACCTTGTTTATACCACCACCTTGTTCCCAAATCCCTCCTCCTGTCCTTTGTCCCTTGATTATTTAATGTATTCCTGGCAATCCGAATAACCTCTCCTCACCCTGCTCTCTGTTCCTACTCTGTTGCTGGCCTTCTGTCTTTTTCTGTTCTTTTTGTTCAGTCTTCCAGGGTATCTGATTCATCTTCAAAACATACTAAGCTGCAGTCCTCCTCCTGGGTGGACTTTCACTCCCCTCCCCCCCTTCTACTTGCACAAAGTCAACTCTACTTTGCACCCACCACATCACACCATTTTTGCAAAAACTTCATTGGCTATCAGTACAATACAGAGCTAAATTTAAAACTCTATGTCTGATCTACAAGGCCCTGAAAGGGAACGGCCCCGAGTACCTGAAGAATAGAATGATCCTCCACACACCGCCAAGGACACTAAGGTCCTCCCAAGGACTATCACTAACCACATCCTCTCCAAAAGACATTACATGATGTGATACCCGCAAGTGAGCCTTCTCTGAAGTAGACCCCACACTCTGGAATGCACTGCCTGAAACCTTGTTCTTTATGTAACCAATCATAGGCGCCGACTCCGTGGGTGCTGTGGGTGCTCGAGCACCCCCAATATTTTACGGACCATAAGTTCCCTTCCAGCCAGTGGTGCGCTGGAGCAGGCTCTCACAGGCTCGCAAGAGCCGGTTGTTAAGTTTTTAAGAATTTTGGGAGCCGGTTGTTAAAGTAGGGCCCTCCATGACTACTTTAACAACTGGCTCCCAAAATGTGGGCTTGGGCCCCCTGCTGAATTCTCTTTTACTTTGCTGGTGGGGATGTTGAGCCGTGCCAGCCAAGTAAATAGGCTGCTGCTCCTCCCCACTCCTTGTTTCCAGCTCTGAGCAGCAGGCTGGGACTTCTCCAGCATGTGTGAGAAGTTTCAGCATGCTGCTCAGAGCAAGACGTTGGGAGTGGTGGCAGTCCATTTATTGGCTGCCAGCAAAGGTATACCTAGCGTGCCCGCACGAAGGGAGGGAGGAGAGAGAGGCAAGTGTTGCTCCCCCCCACCCCGGCCACCCCTGGCCCTTCCAACTGCAGAGCTGGCTACCTACGGAGAAAGAGCCTGTTGTTACAAATTTACCAGCACACCCCTGCTTCCAGACCAGCCAGAATTTTAAAACTACTACTACTACTACCCTCCGAGTTCCAAGGCCACCCCTCCCCCCTCCGTCCGTCCGAATTTTAAAAGCCCTCTTTTTACCTCGCGTCAGTGAAAAGCATGCACTGCAGGCTCGTTGGCACTTCAGCCTTCCCTTCTGTCTCTCGATTCTGGTCCTGTCCTCATTTCCTGTTTCTGCAAGGGCGGGACCAGAGCCAAGAGACAGAAGGGAAGGCTGAAGCGCCAACAAGCCTGCAGTGCACGCTTTTCACTGGCACGAGGTAAGAAGGGGGCTTTTAAAATTCGGACGGACGGAAGGAGGGGGGGCCTTGGAACTCGGACAGAGGGGGGCTTGGAACTTGAAGGGAGGGGGGGCCTTGGAACTCGAAGAGAGGGAGGGAAAGGGGGGAGAGAGAGAGAGGGAGGTAGGGGGGCCTTGGAACTTGGAGGGAGGGAAGGGAAGGAGGGAGGGAAAGGAGAGAGAGAGGGGGAGGGAAAGGAGAGAGAGAGAGGGAGGGCGGGCCCCTGGAACTAGGAGGGCAGGCGGGCGGGCGGGAGGGACCGAAACTCTGAGGGAGGAAGAGTGGGGGCTGGAACGTGGAGGGAGGGGGCGGAGGGGAGGCGGTAGAGGGAGGGGGTGGAGGGGGAGGGGTAGAGGGGGGCGGGGGGAGGGGTAGAGGGGGGGCGGGGATAGGGGGTAGAGGGGGGCGAGGAATGCACCCCTGTAAAAAAAATTTCAGCACCCCCAATCATTTTGAAAAGTTGGCTCCTATGTAACCAATTGTTTGTCTACTCTTGATTAGCGCTTGTTATGATGTATTATTGTAAGCAACATTGAGTCTGCAAATAGGTGGAAAAATGTGGGATACAAATGCAACAAACAAACAAACAAATAAATAACACAAGATTATCTCTATTTCAGGAAGCAGGTGAAAGCTTTGCTCTTCAACTAGGCCTTTAATGGAAGAAGTAACTAACTTGTTAGTCTCAAATACACACACAAGGAGTGACTCGGGCTGCACATACTGCAGCGGGACATGTTTATCCACTCCTACCCTAGCTGAGATAATATTTAACCATCTCTCTGACCTCATGTGCAACTTTCTTTAAATCAATCACCTTACTTTCTAACTCTTCTTACTCTTTAGCTATCTATATGTTCGATCTTTGCTTTACCATTCACTATCAATTAAAATGTTCTATTACGTATTGTGTTGACATTGTAAGTAGTATACCATCTGGCTCATTTTCGAAAGAGAAGGACGCCCATCTTTGAAACAAATCGGAAGATGGGCATCCTCACAGGGTCGCCCAAATCGGTATAATCGAAAGCCGATTTTGGGCGTCCCCAACTGCTTTCCGTCGCAGAGTCGACCAAAGTTCACTGGGGCGTGTCGGAGACGTAGCGAAGGCAGGACTTGGGTGTGCCTAACACATGGACGTCCTCGACCCATAATGGAAAAAAAAGGGCGTCCCTGACGAGCACTTGGACAACGTTACCTGGTCCTGTTTTTTTTACGACCAAGGCACAAAAAGGTGCCCGAACTGACCAGATGACCACCAGAGAGAATCGTGGATGACCTCCCCTTACTCCCCCAGTGGTCACTAAGCCCCTCCCACCCTAAAAAAACATCTTTAAAAATATTTTTTGCCAGCCTCTATGCCAGCCTCAAATGTCATACTCAGGTCCATCACAGCAGTATGCAGGTCCCAGGAGCAGTTTTAGTGGGTACAGTGCACTTCAGGCAGGCGGACCCAGACCCATCCCCCCTACCTGTTACACTTGTGGTGGTAAATGTGAGCCCTCCAAAACCCACCAGAAACCCACTGTACCCACATCTAGGTGCCCCCCTTCACCCGTAAGGGCTATGGTAGTGGTGTACAGTTGTGGGTAGTGGGTTTTGGGGGGGATTTGGGGAGCTCAGCACACAAGGTAAGGGAGCTATGTACCTGGGAGCAATTTCTGAAGTCCACTGCAGTGCACATAAAGGGCAAACTTATTCTTTATGTAATGGGCCTGTGTAATCCTTGAAATGGGTGTTGGTCAGTGGCGTTCCGTGGTTGGCTGACACCCGGGGCGGATCGCTGCTGCGCGCACCCCCCCCCCCGGGTGCAGTGCAACACAGCGCCCCCCCCCCCAGTGTGGCATGGCACCCCCCCCTGGCGTGGACCCCACGGCGCAGCGCCTCTCATTCCCCCCCCCCCCCCCCCCCGCCGACAGTCCCCACCTACTTACTGCAGCCAAAAATGGCATACTGTAGAGCACGCTGAAGCAGCTTACAGTAATTTTGGGATATGCATGGGCTACACACTCGCTAAAAAGTAACATTTCGTTTTTGGTGCAGCGGGCCATGTCTGGGTGTGAAGAGTGGGCGTGTTTTGTGCTAATTGGTTAACACAGCTACATTACTGCACACTAGCCAATTAACGCGTGTTTAGTACTTGAGCCTCTACCGCCTACATAATGGGTGCACTAAGAACTCACATTAGCACGTGGCCATTAATACAAAAAAGTAGAAAAATTTGCCATTGTACCTGATGCTAGTGTCCACCTTAGGAGTCAGCACCCAAGAAAAAGATCTAGGTGTCATTGTAGATAATACGCTGAAGTCTTCTGCTCAGTGTGCGGCAGCAGTCAAATAAGCATGCAGGATGCTAGGAATTATAAGAAAAGGTATGGTAAATAAGACCAAACATACTATAATGCCTCTGTATCGCTCCATGGTGTGACCTCACCTTCTGGTCGCTGTATCTAAAAAAAGATATAGCGGAATTAGAAAAGGTTCAAAGAAGATCAACCAAAATGATAAAGGGGTTGCAATTCCTCTCATAGGTGAAAAGGCTAAAGACGTTAGGGCTCTTCAGATTAAAAAGAGATGGCTGAAGGGGGATGTAATTGAGGTCTACAAAATCCTGAGTAGGGTAGAAAAGGTAAAAGTGAATTGATGTTTTACTCGTTCCAAAAGTACAAAGACTAGGGGACACTCAAGGAAGATATATGAAAATAATTTTAAAACAAATAGAAGAAAATATTTTTTCTCTCAACAAATAGGTAAGCTCTGGGACTCTTTGCCAGAGGATGTAGTAACTGTGGTTAGCATATCTGGGTTTAAAAAAGGTTTGGACAAGTTCTTGGAGGAAAAGTCAATAGCCTGCTATTGAGACAGACATGGTGAAGCCACTGCTTGCCCTGGGATTGGTAGCATGGAATATTGCCGCCATTTGGGTTTCTGTCAGGCTTCTTGTGACCTGGCTTGGCCACTGTTGGAAACAGGATAGTAGGCTACATGGACCATTGGTCTGACCTAGTATGGCTATTCTTATGCTCTTATGTACCCCTGTGGAAAAATGGCCTTAGCATGCCCTTTCACAGGTCTTTCTCACACGCTAAGGGCACTGTTTGGTAAAAGGGCCCCCTACATGTGGCTGAATATCATTGGCAAAGCCGGACAGTGAAATTTTACCAGCTAGGAGCCTTCCACATGATTATATCCTGATAAAAACGAACCCCTTCAGTGTTTTGTTGTGAATTCCACTGTAAAACCTAGTGAATGAGCAGTATCGCTTTCTTACTGCCTGCTATGTCTACTGCCAGCTAGTGGTGGCAACAATGAAAAATTTGAATTGAAATTAATCATGGGATAAAAAATGTAATTGCACAATTAATCGCAATTAATCATAGCATGCAACCATCTTGGCAAAAACTAGTGCTGAATAATTCAGAAAAGCCAGCTGCAGAAATAACAGCCCTTTTAGGCCTATTGCACAGTCATCACACATCAATGACGTGTTTTATTGTTGCCGAAATTGTAAAGGCACTTATTGTCTGAACATGCTCAAGTTCAGAAACTAAATCAAAGTTTTACTTAAATTTCTGATCTTTTTCTTCCTTGGTGATCTTAGTTTCTTAAGACTTTAACTTTGAATAGGCACTAAATGGGAGAATATACATACTGGATGGGGTACAGGGGCATAGGCAGAAGTGCATTGGGGAGGGGGTTCAAAGGTGGACTGAGGGGGCCAGGTATTCTCTCCCTCAGCCACTGCTGCGGCCACCACCACAACTGCAACATTGAGGCAAACCTTTGCTGGCAGGGATGCTCAAGTCAGCAGTTCACTTCAGCAGCTCACGTCAGCACTCCTGCTTATGCTCAGTTCAGTTGCTGAACTAAGTATCTGTGAGAGAACCAGCATCGGAGGTCAAAGTGCGCCTGCTGACCTCAGTACTCCTCTGTCAGCATGGGTGAGACAAGCGGAGGAGACCTCTTCATCTGGCGGGGCTTGGCATCACCACCAGCCATTAAAGCAGAGGGGACCTGAGCTGAAGGTGAAGGGGCCCAGCCCCCCCCCCCCCCCCAATGGCTATAAAATTTACTTTTACATAAAAGACAAAAAGAAGCAGTAGTGGATCTCCCCCAAGTATGTTCTGGTGCTTTCTTTCCTTCTTAATCCTGTTCATCCACCTGGGCCAATACTAGGGTTGATAGCAACCACCTGCAACCTATAAATCGGCACCCCCGCAGTCCCAACCAGTGTAGCATCTCCTGTTTTTCTCTTCTCTTCCCTCCTGTCTTCCTATTCAGCATCTTCCTTTTCTCTTCGCTCCCCTCCTCCATCCAGCATTGTCCCTTTCATCAATCCCAGGGGGCTTCCCTCAGTGCATCCCATCTTCAGGAAAAGAGGAAGCTGCTTTAGAATGGGCAGGATGCAGCTGAAGGAAGACCACTGGGATTGGTCGAAGCAGCTTGCTGATATCACTGAAGCTGTGGGCAATACAGAGGAAGCTTAACCGCTAGAAGGAGAGAAGGGAAGGGAGAGAGAAAGGTAGCATGCTTAAGGGGAGGACAAGGACACCTTGAGCCATTAAGCTGTTTCAGATTAATGTGGTTCCAGCTGATGAGGATCTCCGGCATTTGGACCACTTTGGGCATGAGACAGGTGATGACTGCAAAGCTGTACAGATATGTGATGCACTCAAACTCCAGACATACCAAATCACACCCCCCCCCCCCCCAACTCCAGTTCACATGCCAAATACCCCTCCTCTCAAGCATTTAGAGGAGGCCGCTTTGGTGTGTAGTCAGGCAGCTGTGATCCACCAATCACTGCTTCCTGTGCCAGCTCTGTGGTTTAAAATGGTGGCCGTGAATTCTTGGAAAAGGTTGCAGCTGTCATTTAAAACTGTGGAGCCAGTACAGGCAGCAGCAACTGGGGATCGCTGCTGCTGCCCAACAGTACCCAAGACCATCAGGGCAAGGAGTGAGAGGTGCCTGAATGGGAGGGGCAGGAATGAGAGGTGCTGCATCGGGGGGAAGGAGTGAGGAAGTTGCTGCATAAGGGGGGTACAGAAGGGAGAGAGAGGTGCTACATTGAGGGAGCAGGAGTGAGAGGTGCTGCATCGGGGGGGGGGGGGGGCAGGAGAGGTGTTGCATAGGAGTCAAGGAGAGAGGTGCTGTTGGGGGAGGGCAAGGAGTGATAGGCATGCTGTATTGGGTGGAAAGGAGGGAGAGAGGTGCTAGACAGGAAGGGAAGAGAAATCCATTGAGGGGTTGAGGAAGAAAGAGGATGTGGAGAGGGAAAGAGGTGCTGAACTTTGGGGGGGGGGGGGGAGGAAAAGGAAAGAGAGAGGTGCCAGGACCCGTGGGAAAAGAAGAAAGAGGGGAGGTGCTGGCCCTGCGAAGGAGAGACAACAAGAGCAAGGGAAGAGAGAGGAACACTTGTTGGACCCAAGGGAGGCGGGGGAAGATGGAGGAAAGAAAGAGGGAGAGATGCTGGCCAGGAGAGAAAGAGAGACAGGAGGGAAGAAAAAGGTAGATAAAGAGATGGTGGCACGTAGGTGGTGGGGGGGGGGGGGGGGGGGGGGGGGGGATAGGAACACAGAATGCTCAACATGGCGGGAAGACAGGGGTGATGCAGAGAGAAGATGGATGGTGGACATGGAGAGAAAAGTGCCAAATGGACAAGGAGACTCTGGCAAGACAGTTAAGAAAGAAGAAATCAAGACTAGAGCCAACCCAATAAGAAAAATAAAATGACTACACAACAAAGAAAAATTAATGTTATTTTCTATTTATTGATTGGAATATGTCAGTTTTTGGAATGTGCATCTGCCAGAACTAATTTTAGACATGGCTGGGGCCGGTGAGAAAATCCTCACTCATTGGCCTTCAATCTCCAGCACTGCGGTGATAAATCTCCAGTATTGGGATGGGCCATCCTTGGCGTCTCTGGAACTCCTGTCCCACAACCAAGGTAATGTCATACATGTCCATAACAGTCAGTTCAGCCATATTCTTCTCCAGAGGTGATACACTGTCTTCCATGGCTTTGCACTCCCTTGGGGTTCTCATGCCCGCTGCGCTACAATTATAAAATGTTTTTTAAAAATTTGTGTTAAAATGTTAACACATTAATCGCATTAATAATGTGTTAAACACCCACCTCTTCTCCAACTAATACGTGTTGCCGTGGGATAGCAACACCTTGAGGTCAAACTGTGAAACCCTTTGACATCTGTCAAGAGTGATATCTAATGATTTGATATATTATCACACTTGGTTTGAATTTAATATTATTTCCAGAACAACAGAGTGTTTGGTTATCCATTCAAACCACCTCTCCCCTCTAGGTCAAACACACTTATACACAGGCACATATATTTATTTATTATTAGGATTTATTTATTATTAGGATATATGCAGAGGGACTGGAAAGAATTCTATGAGCCATGCTCTATATGCTTTCCCCACTTGTTTTTCCTTTTGCATGTGAAAGGGTATAATTAGATTTAATTCATGAGTTCGGCATCTCTAGTGATTTTCAAAAGTTGTCTTTTATGGTATGAGCCTAAAATCTCATGGAGACAATGTGAACGTAGATTGACAGGACCTCAGCAACCATCCAAAAAAACATTGCTACACCACAATCTCACAATGATGTGTGAATTAAGCTAATAACACTACAAACCTGACTGCTGAAGATTTTTCAAACACTGTATGTTAAGAAATTCATGCCCTATGCAAACAATATTAATGGCAATTGTCCCATTTTCGCTAGTCCTCATGTCCACTTCCATTTACCAGGAGCAAGAAGTCATCAACTCGTGACGTTGGCATAGAGACTGGAGGTAGGGGCATAAAAGAAACACATTTAATGTGGTTCATCCTGTAAATATTGATCAAAGGTAACATGAAGCCTCAGTAATAGCTAAGCGTTTCTGAATTCCAAATGTCCAAAGAAGCAGTTACATCAAAAGGTCATCCTATAAGGTTCTGAAATGTAATTAGCAATGAGAGAAGCAAACAAACTGCAGGCGTATTGTCTAATAAATTGGATGCATAATGAGACAAAGGGATAGAAGGGCAGGCTCTAGTGGGATTAGAAGTTTATCTCAGATGCAAAGTAAGAGCTTGGAATTTATTAAGGGTGAGTGGGCAGGAGTCTTGGCAGCATCTGCTGGCACTGAGAATTAAAGCAATACTTGTAGGGAAATGGACTCATTGCCTTCAGTTCCCCTCCCCCCTGCTTGGATAAAGCATTCAGCTTTCAAACTCTGCTAAATGCAGCTGAGGAGAGAACTTGCTAGATCCCTCAGATTCAATGCAGGCAGCTGCAGAAAGCAGAGCTGATCTGGTGATGGTAACCTCTCTCCCATCACCTTCTGGGACATATAGTCCTTTATTTATTTATTGGCAAATGATTACAGATCATTGTATAAATCAGTAATCTTGTTAAAACCCAGGACAGGACCAGCATGTCAGGGTTGACTTGGATCAAAGGGCAACAGATTACTGAAGGAGAAAGGAAGCAGAGCTATGGAATACATCGCTACTGCTGATAATCAATGACTGAGATGGGCAGAGCAACTTAACCAGGTAGAAGCCTTTCTTGCCTGGCTACATTGCTCTGAATATTGGCTGGTACAAATCCATATGTACAGTAGGGATGGCTCTAGGGCCAGTCAGGGGCAGTGTGTGGTAATCGCTTCCACTGCTCATGATGACAAAAGCAAATTTGAAAGGTTGTGAAGGAGGGAAGAACCAATGAAGGAAGCAGGGTTGCCAGGTGGAAAATATTTTTCCAGCCCAAAGGAGCCCAAAATCCAGCCCAAAACCCGCCCAAACTCAAACACCGCCCCTGACACCCCCGCCCCCGCGTCATCACCCCCGCCCCCGCCGTCATCAACCCCGCCCCCGCCGTCATCGGCCCCGCCTCCCATGTCATCGGTCCCGCCTCCCACGTCATCGGCCCCGCCTCCCACGTCACTAACCCCGCCCAAAAACGTCGCTAACCCCGCCCACCGCGGCCGAAAAAGCAGCCCAAAAAACCGCCCAAAGCCCAAAAAGCAGCCCAAAAAACCGCAACCCGCCGCGGGCAAAAATTTCCCGCGGCGGGTCGCGGAAAACCGCCCAATTGGGTGGTAAAACCGCCCACCTGGCAACACTGGAAGGAAGGAAGTGTAAATGCCCTAATGGTGAGTTGGTGTTACTACAAACCTGATAAAATTATGTCACAGAGCATTCAGGTTAACCAATCACTTAGGAGCCCTTTTACAAAGTGTCGGTAAGCCCAACGCAGGCTTACCGCACACTAATTTGGAACTACCACCGTCAGTAATTGGGCTTTGCTGTGTGCTGCCCAGTTTCTACCGGGTTACCGCGGGAGCCCTTACCGTCACCTCAATGGGTAGCAGTGAGTGCTCCCTGCCGCATTTTAA
Organism: Microcaecilia unicolor; assembly: GCF_901765095.1. Taxonomy (NCBI): domain Eukaryota; kingdom Metazoa; phylum Chordata; class Amphibia; order Gymnophiona; family Siphonopidae; genus Microcaecilia; species Microcaecilia unicolor. Next base: position 299,948,258 of record NC_044033.1, read on the forward strand.
AGTTTTTTTTTTACCCACTGCAGTAAAAATGGCCCTGGTGTGAGGGAAAAAATGGCCCCCTCCACTAACACAGGGCCATTTTTCCCGCAGCTTAGTAAAAGGACACCTTAGAGACTTCTCCCCTCCCCCCCCAAAGAAAAAAAAAGAAAAGAAAATGGGAAGAGATTTCAAGAGTTTGTGTAATGGTAAGCAGTTAGACACTTAAAACCTGAACCTTTTACAGTACTAGTGTTAAAAACAGCAATTTAAAGTGTGGTACAAAGATCAAACTTCTGGTGTTTACAAGGTTTTTATTGCACATGAATATTATTTTTAAAGCAGAATAAATATGAATAAATGTTAAAAGCCAGCAACTACTTTCAAATAAAAGTATAGCTGTACGTTAAAATAATTAAAGTGCTTCAGATCTGAATTGCACAAAAGAATAAAGTGCTAATTAATTTAACAGCGTTAACCAACTCTCTCAGTTAAACAGAAGTATTTCCAGAAACTATCCTGAAACTCTCACTTTTGACAAATTCTTCTACCAACAGAAATTGCAACTCAAGGGGCCCAATATTCAAACCGCAGGAGTTAGCCTGGCTAACTCCCGCGGTCAGCACTAAGCCCACATATTCAATGTCAGGCCGTTTCTGGTGACCTTGCGTTGAATATCTGGTTTATTTTTGGCCGGTTTGAACTTAACCAGCCAAACCAATATTCAGCACTGGCCGGTTAAGCTGGAACCAGCCAAAGATATTTCACCTACTGACGTGGCCATTTTTGGCCACCATACATAGCCAGCCAGACGCTGACTATTGGCACTGACTGGCCATGTCACGCAACATGGCCAGTCATCCAGCTAGCTGCTAAGCGCTAGTATTCAGCCAAGGTAGCCCACTATCTTGTGCTGAATATTAGTGCTTTGCTGGCTAAGTAACCGTTTAACCGGACAGGTGCTGTTTCTGGCCAGTTAAATGGTTTTGAATTTCGGGAGGAAGATATTTATCAGATATGTATTCTTTTTGATTTAACCCTTCAATCCTTCAACCTTTCCCCTGTTATTTATAATTTTTGTTAAGGATTGATTTTTTGTGCTGTTTTTCTATTTTTCAGGTACCTTAACCACCCAGCTCAGTTTCTCAGACTTTACACTCACCCAGGTAAGTATGAATACAGTACTCTTCCCCAGCTCTAACAGTTCCCTTGTGATGTTTTCTCTTTGGAGTGTACTTTGGTATGTGACAGCAAACACTTATCTGCAGATCTCTCTTGGTCCAGGCTTTGGCCTTTGGGCCCTTGTTGCTCCAGCGATGGGTGATGTTCCTCCACCACTCCCCTCTGAAGCCTGGTACTCTGGCTTTTAAACAACGAAAATGGAAGAAAACCTTAACTTTTTTTTATACACTGTGCTGAATTCAGGCACTGTGGGTTACTAACTAATTCAAAACAAAAGATAATTCTTTTCCCTGCAGGAGATTCCTATTTTGACACTGATTTCCCTAATCTACAGGAGTCTTGGCTGTGGTCTCGGCCCACTCATTTGACACAGCACTTTGTATAGCTTTCCTAGCCACTGAAATGCAAAATTCTCACGCACTGTTTCAGTTAATCAATGTTTCCAACAAACTTTCCCAGGCAAAACTTGCCTTTCAAACAACTCACATTACACGCTGAACGACCCCACACTGGCCAAACCATTCTGAGGTTAAAACTGTTTTTTTTTTTAATTGCAGATTTATTCTCAACAGTAGCACAGCCTCAGTTAATTAAACCCAGTTTAAAAAAATGAAAACACTGCTTTATTTTCCCCAATTTATACTTTACAAAGCCATTCTTTAGGCCAACATTCTTTCTTATTCACACAGCCTTACTAAGGGCCCTGTTTACTAAGCCACGCAGTAGGTGTGCAAACTTTTTAGCGCACTAAACATTAGCATGCACTAATGATAGAAACAGTCATAGGAATATAATGGGTGTCTCTATCATTAGTGCGTGATAAAAAGTTAGCGCACCTATAGCGTGGCTTAATAAACAGGGCCCCAAGGAACCCTTTTTAGCACTTTTTCAAACTTTTTCTCTGCACCCACTCTTCTCCAAGTCATAAGCTTCTTGTTCAGGCAACGGGGACTTGGCTGGAGCAACCAAACCCTCCTTAACCAATCAGCCATCAGCACACAGAATGTTTGATTTTTTTTATCCTCATGGACTTTTGAGGACATTTCCAATTTGAAAGCTATTTTTCCCATTAATGTTAATGGGAAAAATAGATTTTCTAATAAAATACCATGAGAATCACACAGAATTTTAACAAAAGCAATCCAGAAATCCATTGTAGTTCAATATAATCCAGACTATCTTTTCAAAAGTTAAAACATTATCTCACCAATCTACTACATTTCGTTGAAGGGTTGAATAGACATGTGGATAAAGGTGAGTCGGTCAATCTTGTGTATATGGATTTTCAAAAGGCATTTGACAAAGTACCTCATGAAAGAATCTTGAGGAAATTAGAAAGTCATGGGATAGGAGGTAATGTCCTATTGTGGATTAAAAACTGGTTAAAAATAGAAAACAGAGAGTAGGGTTAAATGGTCAGTATTAGCAATGGAGAAGGGTAGATAGTGGGGTTTCCACAAGGGTCTGTGCTGGATCTGCTGCTTTTTAACATATTTATAAATGATCTAGAGATGGGAATAACTAATGAGGTAATTAAATTTGCTGATGACACAAAGTTATTGAAAGTTGTTAAATCACAAGAGGATTGTGAAAAATTGCAAGAAACCTTTAAGAGAGTGGGCATCTAAATGGCAGATAATGTTTAATTTGAGCAAGTGCAAAGTGATGCATGTGAGAAAGAGGAACCCAAAACCATAGCTATGGGATGCAAGGTTCCACATTAGGAGTCACTATCCAGGAAAAGGATCTAGGTGACATCGTTGATAAGTTGAAACCCTCTGCTCAGTGTGCAGTTGCAGGTAAGAAAGCAAATAGAATGTTAGGAATTATTAGGAAAGCAATGGAAAAGGAAAATGACAATGTTTAAAATCTTTGTATTGCTCCATGGTGCAACCGCACCTCAAATACTGTGTGCAATTCTGGTCACCACAACTCAAAAAAGATATAATGGAATTAGAAAAGGTACAGAGAAGGGCAAAGAAAATTATAGAGGGGATGGGATGACTTCCCTATGAAGAAAGGCTATAGTGTCTAGGGGAGGTATGATAGAGGTCTGTAAAATATTGAATGGCGTGGAACAGGTCGACGTGAGTCGCTTGTTTACTCTATCCAATAATACTAGGACTAGGGGGCACACAATGAAGCTACTAAGTAGTAAATTTAAAACAAATTGGAGAAACTATTTTTTCACTCAACAAGTAAGTCAGCTCTGGAATTCGTTGCTAGAAAATATGGTAAAAGCAGGTAGCAGGGTTTTAAAAAGATTTGGATAATTTCCTAAAAGAATGTCCATAAGCCAGTGGTTCCCAAACCTGGTCCTGGAGGCACCCCAGCTACTCAGGTTTTCAGGATACCCACAATGAATATTCAGGAGAAAGATTTGCATGCACTGCCTCCACTGTATGCAAATCTATCTCATGAATATTCATTGTGGATATACTGAAAACCTGACTGGCTTGGGTACCTCCAGGACCAGGTTTGGGAACCACTGCCTTAAGCCATTATTAAAATGGACTTGGGAAAATCCACTGCTTATTTCTAGGATAAGCAGCATAAAGTCTGTTTTGCTGTTCTGGGATTTTGCCAAGTACTTGTGACCTGGATTGGCCCCTGTAGGAAACAGGATACTGGGCTTGATGGACCTTCAGTCTGTTGCATATGGCAACGCTTATGTTCTTATATTCTTATGTTCTTAACCAGCTTCAATGGCATGCAGCTTCTCACGCAAAAATGTATACTTGTGTAAATGTGCTCGTGTATTCTATCCCCCAGATTCTATAAAGGTCACCCAAATTTGGGCACCCAAAATAATTAGTTAACAGACTCCAATGATTTAATTATTGGAGCTAACAAGCACTTGATTGGCACTAATTATGATTTGGGCTCCAATCTGTCTACGGGCTATTCTGTAACAATGGGCACCTAAATTGGATTGTGTGCAACTCAGAAAGGGGTGTGGCTATAGGAGGGGCATGGGTGGGTAAGGGGTGTTCACAAAAGATGTGTGCAGTGTTATAGAATAATGGGGATCGGTGCCCAATTTACACAGCAAAATTTATACCAGATTTCAGCTGCCATTAGTCCTCGCACTCAAAGTTGAGCACCCAATTCAGCACTCAACGTTATTCTATAGAGCAGGGCCTCTTAACCCAGTCCTCGGGGCACACCAAGTCCCATCGGGTTTCCAGGATACCCACATGAATATGCATGAAATAGATTGTCATGCACGTCCTCCTTGGTATGCAAATCTATCTCATGCATATTCATGGTGGGTATGTAGAAAACCCGATGGGACTTGGTGTGGCCCTGAGGACTGGGTTGAGAAGGTCTGCTATAGAGTGCTCATCCCAAAGTGCCCTTTATAAAATAGCATTGAGCTCCAAATTTTATCCACACCAAATTTTTTTGTGCCATTTATAGAATCTGGCCTGATGCATGTACCTGCCTGTTTTATAAAATAACAAACCAAGTGTCATCCCAAAGCAATGGCAATCCTTGCTGCATGCCTCAGTATGTTAGCCTTCAAACACAGTGAGATTTATAATACCAACCTCTTCATTGGCATCACAGGAAAATGTTTTGCTAGGATTTATGATTCTCATATCTATCATATAGTCTAATTTACTTATTTTTCAGTTTTTAATTCATTATATTAATTAATTGAATACTCATCTGAGCAAATGTTCCACTGCTGGGTTGGGGACAAGCTCCAGAAAATCCCCTGTTGATGAAACAGAAGGTATAACTAATTAGATGATTCCCTGAGATGGGGCTTGTCAGCCCTGTGCACTGAGTGATTCAACCACTGACGATTAAAAATCATAAGGGCCATGTCCTTGACCTTTCAGGATGCAGATGTTACATCTATATCAGTAATAGAACAAGTTGTAGAGGGGTGGGAGGGTGGTCATTTGGAGAAGATTTTGAACTTTAAAGAGCAGCAATGGATTTTTAAATTAAAATCAGTGACACCCATGGGGCTCAATGCAGAATTAGATGGATGACGTCAGTTTAACATGTGGTTGGTGGATGGTTAGTCAGATGACTACATAAGGGTGTGTTTGATATGGGAGCCGCTATCTTGACTGAATAGAAGAAAGCAGGTAGCAGGATGGGTCTGGCTTAATATGTAACTTATTTTAAAATTATTTTTACGTAAGTTGAGAAAGGTTAAGTGAAATAACATCTAAAATATGATGTTTTTTTGTAGGGGGCTTCCTTGAAACAGCAACAGTGAAACATGGCTCATGTCAGATGAGAATTCCCCTCAGCCAACAATTTGTAAAGAAGTTCTATATTAAGATGAGTACAACCATTATTTATGAAAAATTCTGAAAAAAATAAGATATTTAATTAAGAACTGATGATGAAGCATGTGCATAATTCTTAAAGATATCAGATGAAATCTCTTGAGTGGCACTACTGAGGTTCATGAGAAGAGAGTTAATTATGTTAATTTAGGGATATTAATCAGATATGCTTGATTGATTATTGTGAGCATCTGCATCAATGGCATAGCCATAGCGTTACCTGGGGGTCTGCCCTCCCCCCTATGTTTTGGGCTCATGCCACCACCGCCCTCTCCCCCACCCCCCAAAAAAAGAATTTGTGGCACCCATTGCAATGGCTGGCGGGGATGCTCAAGCCTTGCCAATGGAAGTGATCCTCTGCCTGAGTCCACTGTCCTGTCTGAGTAATGGCGCAGTCAGCGGCACACTTCTAGCTGTCGATGCCGGCACTCCTTGCATGGGAATTTTGTCTCTATTCTACATCCCCTCTCAGCTTGATTCAGTCCACTCACTGTAGCAACACTCCATCACCCTACAATTATGGGCCTTTAATCCAGCCACTAGGTGTCACCATTGCACAGTGCCTATGACTTACTTCTTCCATATGGTCTGAAAGGCTACAAAAATGTTATCCACAAGAAATTTTTGAAAGGCTGATATTTATGCGTGAATGAACAGGCACCGATGTGTGCTGGCACTTTGTATTGTTTGGACACGCACATAAAAAGATATGCTTACGGTGAAACCGTTGAACACATGTGCTGGGCAGCAGGGCCGCCAAGAGGTAGGCAGGGGGGGCAAGATTCCCCCAGGCCCAGCCTCCAAGGGGGGGCCCGGCACTGGGGTCTCTATCTCTCTCCTGCTCCTGATGGGACCCGGATGATTGCGTCCCAACAGGAGCAGGAGAGAGAAAACTCCGGTTCCGGGCCCCCCTTAGAGGCTGGGAAGGAGCAGACACAAGGCTTCGGGGCTTCTGGTTTGGCTGGCAGAGGGCCCCATGCCCCGCCAGCATAAGAAGCCTTCCTCCAGCGCTGTTCTTCACTCTGCCGCATTGCCTGCCCTGCGGCTGCTTTTCCCCTCATGTCGCGTACGCTCAGTTTTGATGAAATTGAGCATGCGTGACGTGAGGGGAAAGGCAGCCGCAGGGGTAGGGCAGGCAGTGCAGCAGAGTGAAGAACAGTGCTGGAGGAAGGCTTCTGCTGGCAGGGCTTGGGGCCCCCTGTTGTGGTGGGAGGGCAGCGGCGGCGATCCTGTGGGGGGGGGGGGGGGGCGGCCCTGCCCTGAGCCCGGCTCAGTCTCTCGGTGGCCTTGCTGTGCAGACTTTCCATGATTGGTGCAAAAGTTCTGTACACATGAAATTTGCTTTCTGTATGGCTTGGAATCATTTGTGGTAGAAGCCATGTGCAGCTGTATGGCTTTCTACATCAATCCATTAGCCCCTTGGTTCTGTCTCTATGGCATCCTCAGCTCTGGCTGGCTGTGGAACTGGCAGACCCGAGGTGGGGTTTGAGCCCAGATCCCCCTGCATGGTGGTGCACAGCACTGCTACTGAACCACAAGGCTGGCCCTCTTTTCTTTTTGTTAATGTAATATTATTCAAATTTTAGCTGTTAAACTGAAAGCCTGCCTTACATACATATTCATGTCAAAGTACAAGCCTAATTGTTTCAAACAAATGGAAAATAGAACTCATTTCTTCCATCGTTTAAGAAATGTCAATTTAAAATTGCTTTTATAATTGTAGAATTCTTATTAACTTTCCATTGTATAATGATTAGATAAGAGCAGTTTGAAGCTGCAGTGAGTATACTGGATCATATAAAAAAGCAATTTCATTCAGAGAATACTTTTTGTTGTTGTTTTTTGGCCCAGCAGTTACCTCCTGCTCCTTTTAGGCTGCCTACTCAGTTGGAAGTAGCTTCTGCTGGGTTATAGCATCAGGAGTCCTCATTTACAACTAACTGTGCAGATTGGGCAAGGGCTGTAGGATATTTAAGTAGAGCCAGCAGATAATTTTATGAACCCATGCAGGTGGCAAAATGGGGTGGGTCACAGGGGCAATAGCCCCACCAATGTTTAGCCCAACACATCATCAGGAATTAGGGAGTTTGGGGGCAGGGCCGGAGATCAGTTTGGGGCCCTTTTAATAAGCCGCATAGGCGCCTGCGCGCACTCAACGCGCGTCAATTTGGAATTAACACCCAGCTACTGCGTGGCCCGGGCAGTAATATCATTTTTTATGTGCATCCACTACATGCACCAGAAAATAATTTTTATTTTCTGGCGCGTGGCGCTACCGGGTTGTAAAAGGCATTCTACGCACATAGACCATTACCACCTGGTTAATACATGAGACCTTACCACTAAGTCAGTGAGTGGCGGGAAGGTCTCAGACCCAAAATGGACGCACGCCGACTTTCATTTTGCCGCACGTCCATTTTCAGTCAAAATGTTTAAAAAGGCAGTTTTACAGGTGCACAGAAATATGGATCTACGTGTGTGCAAAACACGCGCTTACACTAGCGCAGGCCATTTTTCAGCGCATCTTAGTAAAAGGACCCCTCTGTTTGGCCCTGCCAACCCAAAAGCTCTTCCTAAACTGCTGAGCTGCACAACCGGATAGAAATGGATGCAACAAAAGAAGAGCATCTAGAACAGAAACTGAAAATTTCACACAGCTAGAGTGTCCCTGTCAGGGCTTTTTTAGAGGACGTACTTGGGAGTACTGAGTACCAGCACCTTTTGCATTGTATGGTAAAATTGACCCATGGACCCCAAGTTTTAATGAAAGAGCTCAGGCTCTACACAGCAATTTTGCGTTGTCACAGATTCTGTGTCTGGTTGCAGGAGGTCTGGCTATTGCGAGTGTCGGCACCTTTTTGGCTAGAAAAAAACACACTGGTCCCTGTTGAATGCGTAAAACTATTCCATCTAGATCAGTGTCCTTCAATGCGAGGCCTGGGGGCCAGTGGTGGTCCCAAGAGATTTCTGAGATGGCCCCTCCATCATCATTCTAATTTTTTTTCTTGCTGTTCTTTGCCTGTCTGTCACTGTCGTACGTGAATTATAGTATTTTTTTAGATATTTGTGTGATGGAAAATCTAGAGAACAGCCCATTTCTGCTCCAAGATCTCAACCTTATTTGCCTCCAAACAGAATGAGGGTCTCACTGCATAGGGTCCAAAACTGCAGGTGGTCGCACATCAAATTCCTGAATGTGGCCGTTCCTGCAGGTAAATATGTTGTGTTGATTTCTAAGCATGGCCCTAACCTGGAATGCTGGACTCACCTGCAGCCAGATGATCAAAAGCCCCGTGCTGTTCCAAACAGCACTCTAAACTAGCGCTGGAACAGCGCGGGGCTTTACCGCACCGATGATCAAAGATAATGCATGCAAATTTAAGCAGCGCAATTATCTCTGATCATGGGGTAGAAGTGCAGGCGAATTCTGCCAAGCATGTACTCAGCACAATCCTCCTGCACTTGTTTGACAGGTCTGGGCTGTCAAAATCCCAAACCTGTCAAACACAGGGGCTGGAGGTCCATGGGACCACCAGGCCCTGACTACCCCTGCCCCGAGCAACAGGGACTGGAGGTCCGGCAGACCTCTGGTCCCCCCCTCCCCCCGACGATCCCCCCCCCAGGTTCAGGGAGGGCTGGAGATCCGGTGGGTCTCCAACCTCCCCAAACCCCCAGAAAAAGACTCCCTGGTGGTCCAGTGGCTGCCGGTCAACCCCCTCCCTCCCTCCCAGCGAGCGAAAAGGGTGGGCGGACCTCCAGCCCACCCCAACTCCCAGAGTTCTCTGCCGCCCAATCCCTGCTAAAAATAACCCCAAACCCCCTCCCGAACCCCCTCCTGGCCCCCCTACCTTAGTTGGAGGAGGGACGCAGCCTGCCTCCCTCCTCTTCCTTCGACGCCACAAAATGGCAGCACCCAGCCCCGCCCAGTACATCCTGGGATGTGCTGGGCGGGGCTACACACCATACAAGGGAGAAAACTGGTGAGGAACTCAATATTCCTGCTGCTTATTCATATCAGCTACAGCAAGAAAAAAAAGTGGCATTGGCTATTATCTGGGGTTCTCAGACTTTTATGAACCTTTATGAACAGTACCAGCAAGGTTCCACATTAGGGTCATTGACCAGGAAAGGGATCTAGGCGTCATCGTTGATGACATGTTGAAATCCTCTGCTCAGTGTGCAGTGATGGCTAAGAAAGCAAATAGAATGTTACGTATTATTAGGAAAGGAATGGAAAATAAAAACGAGGGCGTTATAATGCCTTTATATCACTCAATGGTGCAACTGCACCTCGAATATTGCGTTCAATTCTGGTCACCGCATCTCAGAAAAGATATAGTGGAATTAGAAAAGGTACAGAGAAGGGCGACGAAAATGATAAAGGGATTGGGATGACTTTCCTATGAGGAAAGGCTAAAGTGGCTAGGGCTCTTCACCTTGGAGAAGAGATGGCTGAGGGGAGATATGATAGAGGTCTATATAATAATGAGTGGAGTGGAATGGGTAGATGTGAATCACTAGTTTATTCTTTCCAAAAATACTAGGACTAGGGGGCACACAATGAATCTACAAAGTAGTAAATTTAAAACGAATCAGAGAAAATATTTCTTCACTCAACATGTAATTAAACTCTGGAATTCGTTGCCAGAGAATGTAGTAAAAGCAGCTAGCTTAGCGGGGTTTAAGAAAGGTTTGGATGGTTTCCTAAAGGAAAAGTCCATAGAGCATTATTAAAATAGACTTGGGGGAAAATCCACTGCTTATTTGTAGGATAAGCAGCATAAAATGTATTGTACTGTTTTGGGATCTTGCCAGGCACTGGTTTGGCCACTGTTGGAAACAAGATGCTGGGCTTGATGGACCTTCGGTCTGTCCCAGTATGGAAATACTGATGTACTTATGTACACTTAAGTTAGGAACTACGCAACCAGAGAAACAGACACAACAAAACATAGTAACACTGCCCCCTCCCCCCCCCCCCCCCACCCCCCAGATTCTATATATGGCAACTAAATTTGGACACCAAAATTTTGGCACAGATTGAAGATGCAAATAAAATGTTTAATGAGCCAATTAACATCAATTAATTGATAATCATTGAAGTTCAATTGGTAAGAAGGGATTATGACAAAACTATTGGTAGCTTATTTAGATTTATTTGATATATTATTTGTAGTCAGGAGTTCACAAAATACATAGTACAGAGATAGTGATTGCTATATTGTTGTCAGAAGGTTGTTCAATATTGGGAAAAAAAATCAAAGAGCAGTATTATTCCAGTTTGATCTGCTTTGTGCATTCGATTTGGTCGATCATAATCTCATGGTAAGGATTTTAAAGTTTTTTGGTATTGAAAGTAAGGTACTACTTTGGTTAAGAGGTTTCTTATTCCAAAGTACATACAGAGTGAAATTTGGGAATGAATTATCTTCAGCGTGGGTTCCTCAATGTGGGGTTCCACAAGGATCTCCTCTGTCCCCAACAATATTTAACATTCTGATGAGTTAATTGAATCATCCGTCTAAATTCATCTTCATATGTATTTATCCATTCATTCTTAAATGCATCTATTTTATCATGCTTTTTTAATTTGTCATTATTATATATTTTTTTATATAATAACATTTAAAATTATAAAATGAATTTTAAATATTTAAACGTATATATATGTTGTCTACTTTTATATTGTTTTTAAAATTTATGTATTCAAAATTTGATTATAGACTCCTGATGCAGGCCTAACGGCCGAAACACGACGTTGTGTCGAGTCTTTACACCTCAATAAACATCTTTATTATTATATATCCTTTCAGTCTTTGGAATCCTTGGTCGTCCTCCCACTTTTATTTCATTTCTCGAATCTAACTGTATTCCAAGTTTCCTGACTTGTGATTTGAGGGGGAGTTCATACTTTCCAAAAGGGATTTTGATGTCAGGTATGTATCTACTTATGTTAGGGACCCAGAGAAGCTCGGTTTTACTTGAGTTCAGGCAAAGTTTATTGTGTTTAGCCCATTCTTGAATTGATGTTAGACACTTGATCAGTTTATTCAAGGCTGTAGGTAAGTCAGGTTCCATGGGTATGAGTAGCTGCACATCATCCGCATAGATGTAGAACTGAGTGTCCATTGACCGAATCAGCTCAGCTAGTGGCTTGAGGTAGATGTTGAACAGAATAGGTGTCAGTATCGATCCTTGTAGTACCCCGCAGGTCAGTGTCCATGGTTGTGATGAGTTGCTGCCAAACATTATGGATTGTTGCCTGTCTGATAGATAGGATCTGAACCAGGCAAGTACTGTTCCATTGATACCTGTTTCTGTCAGTTGTACTAGCAAGATATCATGATCCACAGTGTCAAAAGCTGCTGAGAAATCTAGCAGTATTAACATTGAGGCAAATCCCTTGTCTTGGTTTCTGTGAAGATCATCTAGCAGGGAGACGAGGACCGTTTCTGTTCCATAACCAGGTCTGAATCCAGATTGACATGGATCTAGCCAGTTACTCTTCATAAAGTTGAACACAGACTGTTTGTTCTATGAGTTTCCCTAGAAATGGGATGTTGGATACTGGTCTGTAACTTTGAAGTTTGTCCTGGTCAAGGTTGTTTTTCTTCAGCAGAGGGCGAACCACTGCCCTTTTTAATGGGTATACATTTAAAGTAGCGCATACCACGTTACTATAATTTACACACAAACATTTAGCATGAGCAATAATGCATAGTCTGTGGCAGGTGTAATGAGTGTATGCCTATTAGGAACGCAAAAAGATCATCACGTACATTCCTCAATCTCCACTATCCTAACTGTAAAGGGCTAAAATATAAATCCATATACGTGACCAGTTTCTCATACATCTGCATGCATAGTAACATAGTAACATAGTAGATGACGGCAGAAAAAGACCTGCATGGTCCATCCAGTCTGCCCAACAAGATAAACTCATATGTGTATACCTTACCTTGATTTGTACCTGCCTTTTTCAGGGCACAGACCGTACAAGTCTGCCCAGCAGTATTTCCAGCTATGGAATGCACTACCAAAGTCCATAAAAACAACACAAGACCTAACCATCTTCCGAAGTCTACTGAAAACAGATCTTTTCAAGAAGGCATACCATAAACTTCCATCTTAAATACTAAATAATAACATTATACACGATCTATACAAGACTGAACTTTTATCACATGACTGCCTAACCTCTTTGCTACTAATGATCAAGCACTTTAAACCTTATGTCGAATAGGGTCTCTCTATAGTCGATGACCTAATGTATGTTACAATCCAATTTATTACTCAGGAACCTTCTTGCAATACCATACTGTATTCTTCATGTATGTCTGCACATGGTATATATATATATACCATGATCTGTTCCATATATATTATGTTCCATGTATGTTACCATGTATGTATGCACCTTAACGCAACACCATTTGTAATTCTGTTACCCAGAAATGGCACCCGCCATTACGGCAAATGTAAGCCACATTGAGCCTGCAAATTGGTAGGAAAATGTGGGATACAAATGCTACAAATAAATAAAAATAAATAAATGTCAGTGTTACACTTTAGTGTGTAACTTACAGTATTCTATAAGTCACATACATAAATGTGGGGCTTGCCCGTTTCCCACCCATTTCCTTCCCATATATACATCCCCCGCAAATATGCGCCATGCACATTCGGCTAGATTCTATATAAGGTGCCTAAAACATTGGCACCAAAAAATACCCGCTTGAACGATATTCTGTGAACCACACCTAAAGTTTGGTGCAGTTTCTAGAATAACAGCTTAAGCGGACAGGTCACGTGTAAATTTAGGCACCACTGTTTGCACCAATGAAAACAAGGTGCAAATGCCCATGCCTAAATTTACGCACGGAGCACCATTATTTTGTAATTATGTGTGTAACTCAAAATCACACACCCAATCTGCCCAGAAATGCCCATGATCCTCCCATTTCCACGCCCCCTTTTTTGGACCACACGTAAATTTTAGGCATGGATCCCGTACCTAAATTTACACACGTTAGTCCCAATTAAATCCAATTAGTGCCCATAATTTGGCACTAATTGGTTCATTATTCTATTAAATTGCGTTTGCAAATTGAGAAGATACCTAAATTTACACGCTCAATTTTTTTGCGACTTTTATAGAATCAGGGGGATTGTGCGCTCAAGTTGTAAAATAGTGCGTAGCATGCAGAGAGCACTTAACACGCATGAATGCTACATTTGTGCGTGTGAGTGCTAGTGTTCTATAATCGTGGCGTGAAAATGGTGCCTATATGTAGGTGATAAGATTATAGAATGAAGGGTTAGTGTGTCCCCTACCGCTTACTTAACAGTGGTCTCCATTTTACAACCTCCCACCTCATCTGGTTTAGTCCTTGCAGCAATGGACTTCCTTGGTTGCAGCTCCTTTGGAGCACCTGTTACTGCACATGCTCCCAATATCTGGCCACTGAGCACAGGGTTCTAGGATGACTGTCACTCCTTCCTCTTGGGGGCTGTGACATGCCCTGGACTAGCCCCCGGGAGCAGAAGCTTGGCCTCCTCAATTATGCTCAGCTTTCCAGCATGGCTGTGAACAGACAAACACTGAATGGCCAGCCCCCCCCCCCCCCAGCCCCCTCACTACCACCACCACCACCATACTTCCATGCAGAAAAATCGTATATATGTGAGCCTCAAGCGACAACCTACTGGGCAGTACACATTTTTAATATCTTAGATTTATACAGCAGAGTTCTAGTACCTTTATTGATCCTAGGAGTAAACATTAGATTCTTTGCAAGGCTGTGAAACCTTTTCTTGGACCAGCATAAGAATTCTCTGCAGCATGTATAACAGGCCTCTTCCTTAGAACTGCTGCTCACATCAAAAGCTGGTAAAAGGTTCCATACATCTACAGCATCTTTAGGTAATTGTTCTGTTGAACCAATAAAAGGCATCGCAGAGAATCCAGTGATCTCTGTTTTAATTGCCAGAGAACATATGGTGAAGAGTTAATCAAGGGAACAAAACATTTGCAGTAGGATGAATGTTTGCCTTGGAGAGAAAGAGAAGAGGCGATATGTTTATTGCAGTACTTGAAAGGTCAGCGCATGGATCAGCTAGATGAAATGCTCGTAATGGGGGAAAATGGGAGAGATAAGAGGATATAATTTCAGGCCAGGAAAAACAGAGCAAAGAACCAAGCACTTGACTCTTTTTTAACTTAAGAGCTTCCAGCAAAAATAAATGTGGCAGCAGCCCCTCCTCTCCAGAGACAGTTACTGCAGTCTCAGCTTCATTTAAAGAACCCTTATAGAAATTCAGTCAGGCACCTGCTCCATTCTCTTTTCTTTTTGTCTGCTTCTGTTTTCTCCTTCTGTTCCTGAGTCCAGGACCAGTTTTGGGGTCAGGGAAGGGGTAAACAGGCAATTGCCTGGGGCCTCAGCACCACAAGGACATCCCCCCCCCCCCCCCCCCACTTGTTTAAACTGAATAATGTCATTCAGGCAGAGCTTAAGGGGTCCTGACAGCTACAGGGCCTGTGCCTTAAAATATATTCTGACATACAGAGTGGGCAATTCTAAATGCCAATATTCCCCCATTATTCTGTAAGGGCTCATCTAAATAGCATAGTGCATAAATGCAAGGGGGACGTACATAGGGGCGGAGCATGGGCAGGGCTGTCACTTATGCAGGCAACTTACAAAATACTGTACATAATGCTTGCCCTTACCATATTGAAGCATATGCTGTTATAGCAAGTCTGTGACTGGGGTAACTTCAGGCGGGTAAATGTTAGGCACGTTGATACCGTGTTACACTAGAATTCTATAATGGAATCTGGACATCCAGGTGCTGTTATCGAATAGGCATTCATTGTGCAGCACTGGGGTGCCTAAATGGAAGCATCCACTTATAGAATTATCCCCCAGAGTGGCTAATCCCAGCCCTTGAGCCCTGTGTCGTTCTCTCTCGTCTATTCTTTCTTTCTTCTCGTTCTTCCTCCCTTTCTATGCTTTTTTTGTCTCTCCTTTCCTCTACTTATGCTTCTAGATCTTTCCATTGCCTCTCTTAGCTTTCCTCTCTTCTTTTTTTCTCTCTCTTTCTGCCTTCTCTTTTGTTTCTTTCTTTGGCTCTCTCTGTCCTTTCTCTTTTCTCCTCTCATGTCTTTCTCCCTATCTGCCTGTCTTATTATTTTCCCCTCTCTCTCATGTATTCTGTATGTCTTTTCCCCCATCTATCTCCTCGCACTATCACCCCTATATCTATTACTTGCTCTGCTGTATAAAGCCAGCTCAGGTTTTGTCTTCCTGGCAACTTTCTCTCTCTGTTTGATGTGCCAGCCAGGTTCCCACGTGCACCTTATGCTGACAGCCTTGCAAATGTTTGCAAAGCTTTTTTAAAGCTGCTATAAGTAAGTGCCAAGGCTCCAAAACAGAACATCTCAACACAACCACGAATCAAATCCTTTCAAGCAAACAACCCCTAACCCCCCAATCTCTGTCATACCCCAACAACACAGACCTGGATGGCTGGGCCTCAGCAGCCAGATCCGTTGTTGCCTCCTCGGGGAGCCATGAATCCCACAGTCGCAGCCTGCTAATTGACTCCTTAATTGTCTTTACATTGCTGAGATGGCTGCTCCCAGATTAGCCAATGAATGCAAATCAGCTTTGCAGTTTGGCAGGGTTGGGGAAAAATCAAGCGGTCCTTGCTCTGATGCTTTATGTATTTTCTTTAATTACATAAGGAGGTTTTGGAATTAAGTTCCATTTAAAGAAGGCACTTGGCTGAATAGATATGCCATATGCTTTACGGAGCAGTTAGGCAAAAATGCTGGAGAATGGGATGACATTTTTCCTCTCTCGCCTTCTGTGCAGCTGAAGTCCAGCCACTGGGATTTTCAGGATATCCGCAATGCATATGCATGCCATTTTCACACATAGCCTTCATGGTTTGCAAATTCATGCATGTGCATTGTGGATATCCTGAAAACCTGAAAGGCTAGTTGTACTCAAAGGACTGAGTTTAAAAGCACTGCTGTAGAGTAGCCAAGCTAAGAAAAACCCACTTGTTTGAAACAAACTGTCTGGCAGTGGAAGCAGTGTGTGCTGTTTCTGAGGTGATAATCACAATCTGAATATTTTTATATGTCCTGCTGTAAGAGGGATGGCTCTGCTGTTGAGGAATATGGAATTTGTGATATGGAACTGGAGGTGCAGGATTTATATCCAATCCTGTAGAGAATCTAGACTTCACTCCCACACAGAAAGAATTGTTGAATGACGCTATCAATTATAATGGTGGTTTTTTTACCTGGTAGCTGAAACTAGCTGGAGGGGAAGAAGGGTTTTATGAATAGAAGGCCATGATGTCTTATATTGTTAATTTAAAAGTATGTGATGTGCAGAAATGCCGCTTTGACTTGCCACCCTCCTTAACTAGCTTGCCCCCTTGTGGCCACCCCAAATATTTCTGTCTAGAGACGCCACTGATGATGTGCCCCGGGCTGTGTCTAGGTAGTTGCTTACATCTACTTAAAGACAGAATCTGTTTATATCCATGTTGATTTCTTTTCTCTACCTTCTTTTGTCCCTTCTTTCTCCTCTCTCCCCCCCCCCCCCCCCCCCCCCCATTTCCCTTTCCTTGCATTCTCCCTATCTCTGTAGATCTCCCTTTTCCCTCTTGCCCTTTTGGGTCATGTTCTAAGTACTGAAGATACATTTCATGTAAAGATATTTTTACAGAATGTAACTTTGCTTTAGCTGCATAGACTGAGGATGTCATAGCACTGAAAACTTAGATCTCCAAAACAGCCTGCTTAAACACGAAAAAAATACAACCCCCCCCCCCCCCCCCCCCGCACCTATCTTGAGAGATGGAGCAAGTTTTTATCCAGTTTCCAGGTCAAATTTAGATGCCTTTGTATAGCGATGTACATGCTCAGAGCTGACAGCTCTTGTGTCCTAGTGGATTGAAAACAAGACAGATTTTTCTTCCTGGTCTCTTCAAAGAAACAAGGTTCAAAGATCTGAGGTAGTGTTCTCTCCCCTCCCCTCCCCCACCTGTTCTTCCTGTGCCTGATGACATCTCCTAGGCTTAAAGATCTAGAACTAATAGATCATTGGTGCACTAGCAGCAAAACCAGGAATGGCTCAACTTCTCCCGGTAGACATAAAGTTATAATTTAATTTAATCAAATTTTAAACTTAAAATTTTAAGATACCATGAATATAAATGATTTGCCTTTTCAACATGGTGAAATAACCTCATGGTAGCCATTGTCACATTAGACTGTACCTGCAACAAAGCACATACCGGCAACATATAATATGGAACATTAACAAACAGGTAAAAGGAAATGGTAAGGATTCATCTCTTTTCTTTTCAGGAATTGTTCAGATAGTCTTTTTAACTAGACGTACACAGTCTGTGCCAGAGCCGGTGGCGGGAGGCGGGGCTGGTGGTTGGGAGGCGGGGATAGTGCTGGGCAGACTTATACGGTCTGTGCCAAAGCCGGTGGTTGGGAGCCGGGGATAGTGCTGGGCAGACTTATATGGTCTGTGCCCTGAAGAGCACAGGTACAAATCAAAGTAGGGTATACACAAAAAGTAGCACATGTGAGTTATCTTGTTGGGCAGACTGGATGGACCGTGCAGGTCTTTTTCTGCCATCATCTACTATGTTACTATGTTTTTAACTAGTCCTCAGTCAATAGCTAGGAGACCCACCAAATATTTATTCAGGCACTGTACCGTTGGTGGTCTGGTTTCTTTACTATCAGGCTTATTTTCGAAAGGGAAGGGCGCCCATCTTCCGACACAAATCGGGAGATGACTGTCCTTCTCCCGAGATCACCCAAATCGGCATAATCGAAAGCCGAGTTTTTGCGTCCTCAACTGCTTTCCATCGCAGAGACAACCAAAGTTCACGGGGGCATGTCAACAGTGTACAGCAGGCGGGGCGGGGGCATGTTTAAGAGATGGGCGTCCTCGACCGATAATGGAAAAATGAAGGGGTTCCTTCACGAGCATTTGGTCGACTTTACTTGGTCCCTTTTTTTCATGACCAAGCCTCGAAAAGGTGCCCGAACTGATCAGATGACCACTGGAGGGAATCGGGGATGACCTCCCCTTACTCCCCCAGTGGTCACCAACCCCCTTCCACCAAAAAAAAATATTAAAAACATTTTTTCCAGCCTCTATGCCAGCCTCAAATGCCATACCCAGCTCCATCACAGCAGTATGCAGGTCCCTGGAGCAGTTTTTAGTGGGTGCAGTGCATTTCAGGCAGGTGGACCCAGGCCCATCCCCCCCCCCCCCCCCCACCTGTTACACTTCTGGTGGTAAATGTGAGCTCTCCAAAACCCACCCGAAACCCACTGTACCCACATGTAGGTGCCCCCCTTCATCCCTAAGGGCTATGGTAGTGGTGTACAGTTGTGGGTAGTGGGTTTTTAGGGGGGTTTGGGGGGGCTCAGCACCCAAGGTAAGGAAGCTATGCACCTGGGAGCAATTTCTGAAGTCCACTGCAGTGCCCCCTAGGGTGCCCTGGCATGTGAGGAGGACCAGTGCACTACGAATGCTGGCTCCTCCCATGACCAAATGCCTTGAATTTGGTCATTTTTGAGATGGGTGTCCTCGGTTTCCATTATGGCCGAAAACCGGGGTCGACAATCTCTAAAGTTGACCATCTCAACATTTAGGTCGACCATCTCTAAGGTCGACCTAAATGTTGAGATTTGGGTGTCCCCAACCATATTATCGAAACGAAAGATGGACGCCCATCTTGTTTCGATAATACGGGTTTCCCTGCCCCTTTGCTGGAACGTCCTTAGAGATGGACGCCCTTAGAGATGGTCGTCACAGTTTGATTATGCCCCTCCACGTGTCTCTAGGGTGGATCCTGGTAACTGAGAATCATTTCAGTTTCAGTCCTCGGTCTATAATCAGTACGGCATGTTTGCAGACAGACTGCCCCACCTGCCTCTGTTTAAATTGTCCCTCAACCATGGATTTCACAGCTGGGTTGTCTGGGTTGAAAACATTGTAAATTGCATTGGGCTTCATCCTGTTGTAGATTTCTTTCTGTATCTATTTGTCTCTTCTCAATTCTCCCATACTCATCAGAGAAAGATTAGTGTATGGGTAATTCACACTCCAGATGTCCCACACTGGCTTCCAGAGTAGAGCAGAGCCAAAGTTATTCTTCTCCATTCATTCCATGAGCCATGGAGCAATTGGGGTGGTACTGGAACTGTGGCAAGGTCCAGCTCTTCATGGTTCAGATGTTCTCTCTGAGTTCCTTGCCCTCTTTGCTATTTCCGCCTCCAAAAGTCTCACTACTTCTGGACAGTGACTTCTCCGTCTCCAAACTGGAGATAGACAGTCGGAGGGATATACCATATAGATAAAAAACAACAAAGCAGTGGAATCAAATGCATTTATTTGGAATAATACCCAAATAAATGCATTTGATTCCACTGCTTTGTTGTTTTTTTATCTACTGTTTTGTAAGCAGTTGTGTGCCTTTTTGTTTTTTTGGGATATACCATGTCATTGGAGCCAACTTTTCAAAATTATCGGGGGTGCTAAGCCCAATGGAAATAACCCCTCCCTGAACACATACAAGGAATTTTCTCAATATTAGGGGTGCTCAAGCACCCTCAGCACCCACAGAGTCGGCTCCAATGTACCATGTGACATATCTACCAGAGAGCCAGGGCCAAGCTGAAAAAATCTAGCAAACTGGTGAACACTGATAGACCTGTGATGAAGTCTTTTTGAACTTGGTGAAAACATCCACTGGTCACAGACGGGGCAGCAGAGGGAGTGGTGCTGCTAGCTTCCCTTGCTTCTACCCAGTCTGCCCAGGATTAATGCTCTACTGGGGTCCACTCTGTACACCTGCAGGGGACTTTACTTCTCCCAGTATCTCTCTTAAATCTTCTGTAGTGCAGCTCTCTCTCTCTCTCTCCTGCAGGTTTTAGGGGCCATACTCTCCACCCCCTTAAGATGACTGGTAGGCCCCAGGGAAGGTCAGGACGCTACGCTATTAGTGGTCACTAGGAGCTCTTTTTCATTTTTGCCATTCCCACTGCTCTGGCTCCCTGGGATCTGTGGTGAACTAGGCCTTAAAGCTTCCAAATTTCACTAGAGTGTGCCACCACAGTACTATCCACATCCAGGGACTCGACAGCGCTTTCAGAGGGAAGAGGAAATCCATCCCCTGTACTCTCCCTTCTGGTTTTCAAGGTACAGGTATCGACATTATTGCAGCTGGAGCCACTTCCAGTCATTCTGTCTCTTCACTCATTGTTTTGATTATTCCTTTAATAAATGTAACTCCCTAATTTCTTACTTGCCCTGTTTGTCTGTCTTGAATAGATTATAAGCTCCAGGGGCTTAGCTACTGGTGGGCCTGGGTAGGCCCAAGCCCACCCAAACTCAGCTGAGGCCCACCCAGTTTCTGTGACTGCCAATTGGTGCCTGTCTGCACAGCTGTGATCAGTCACATCAGATGCTGATGTGCAAGGCAGCCTCCGGGAGTCAGTCCAACAAACAAGCAGCACAGCAGCAGCTCTCCCGCAGCGCCTCCTGTCTTATTGGGAGTCTGTCGGGAGTCAGGCATTGGGGCAGGCCAGTGGGGACCTTCTTCAGCAGATGACGCAGCTGTAGCGCCGTGTACCTCAGGATCTGCCATCCCCACAGTGATGCTCATGTGATGATGGTGATGCCTACCCAGTGATCCCGCGGCCCACGTCAAGCGGTCTCCCCCCACACCATCATAACTAAGCACAGCAATTGAGCTCCAGGACTCAATGTGGGCAGGTGAAAACCGGCGGCAAAGGGCAAAATCGGAGTGTTGAGCGGTGCTGGAGAAATCGGGTGCACTGCAGGAATCAGTTGGTGATTTTGGGCCTCCTCTCCATGCTGCACTTTGCACCAGGTGATCTTGGGCCTCATCGGGATGGTAGACCTCTGCATGGAAGCTCAAACCCAGGTAAAAGTTGTTTTGTGTAATGCTGATGGGCTTCTAAGTGGGGGTGGGTTCTGCACTGCCCAGGTTAGAAAATAAAGTTTTATATTTCATTCATGGTGGGGTTTTGGGTGGAGATGGGCTCTGCAGTACCCAGGATGTTTTTAAAAAAAAAGTGTTTGATGCTGGTGAGCTTCTGGGTGGGGAGAGGGGTAGGCCAGGGCAGAGTTGATGCCAGACTATGGGGTAGGAGGTAGGGCAGGGCTGGCACTAGTTACAGGGATAGGGGAGTAGGGAAGGGAAGGGTAGTGCTGATGCTAGGCTATAGGGAGGGATGGGGGAGTAGGGAAGGGTAAGACTGATTTTGGGCTACAGGAATAGATTGGGGGGATAGGAAAGAAAGAGTAGAGCTGATGCCAGGCTACAGGGATGAAGGAGGGTAGGGAAGGGAAGGGTAGGGTAGGGTTGATGCAGGGCTATGGGGATGGAGGGGGGTAGAGAACGGTAGGGCTGATGTTAGGCTACAGGGATGAATGGGGGGGTTGGGCTGATGCTGGGCTACAGGACAATTTCAAATTTTTGGTCCTTTATTCTGTAATTGATGAGGGTTGATCTGTGATCTGCATGTGACTGAAGTGAGAGATTCTGCTGGCATGTGGTTAGTGTCAGGATCTATATTAGTCTGACTTGTCTGACTTTTCCACTGGGACACATATTGCTGTTGTGTATATTCACTGCTGCCTTTTTAAAGATACTGTCATCGGTATTTGTGTGTTCAGAATTGGTGTTGTTAAGGTATGCAACATAAGCTCTGAGAAGCTTCGCAGGATTTAGTGTTACTTCACTAAGTATCTGGCAGTAACTGAATTTTGTGTTGCTATTATTGAGGTGCTCCCAGAATTTGAATATATTTTTCCTACGGAAAGCTATAAGAGGAAACATTTTGTATGCTACAGATTCCACAGTAGGTAGGAAAAGAAATCTTGATGACAGTGTGATTTTGCTTATTTCATCAGTGAGAAATCTGGGGCTTTGCTTCATGCAATTTTTGATGTGTTGAAGTATAGACAAAGGTTAACTTTTGTGAAAAATGTAAATTGATTAACTTGTATAAATGAATTGATATCGAAATGAAAGCAAAGTTTGAAGGATATGTGCCATTGCTGTAATTATATTGCATATTTTCATAGGTTGAGATGTTTGCCATCATAGTAGACTGGTCAAGTTTAAGTTATGGGATAATGTAACTATTTTAAAATGTCAGTGTTTCCATTATGTATGTATGTGGTTTATGTTGATGCAGATTATTTATTTAGAAATTCATCATCAAGTGTACTCTAAGGCATTATTTAGTACTATCCCAAGAAACACTACACATACCTATATACAGACCCCCTGATATTCAGTTTTAAACCCAGATATTCAATTCCAGCCATTTCCGGCTACCGGAATAGAATATCCGGTTTCATTTTTGACTGTGGCAAATTAACCGTTTAAGTCACTGTTGAGTGCTAACCCATTAAGTGCTTAGCGATTAAAGATAGGCCTGCTATTTATGCTGCCCAATTTAACCACTAAACATAGTTTGTTTGGCACTGAATACCTGTACCTAGCCATCTATGTCGCACGATATGGCCAGTTAGTGGCTAGCCGCTAAGCCTCCCCAGCCCAGCTGTGAGCTTCCCCGCCTGCCTCTTGCTCCAAATGTCCAGCAGCAACTAAAACCCAGCCTACCAGCTCTTACTGCAGCGATCGGTGTGTCCCCCCTCACGATCTCCAGGCTCTGTACTAGGCTTCAGGTGCGGGCATCTGTCTTTGGTCGTCCGATCGAATCGATGGTGCTGCTAATTTGCCTTGATCGCTGTCAGTAGCGACACTGCAGCGATTAAGGCAGGCTGCCTCGATCTTCCCATTGATGCCTCCCGCCCTCTTCTGATGCAACTTCCTGTTCCGCGTGGGCAGGAGGCATCACTGGGAAGATCGAGGCAGCCTGCCTTAATCGCTGCAGTGTCACTACCCTCAGCGATCAAGCTTTTCTTTATTCTCTCTTTCCTCTCCACCTCAGGACCAACCAATCTGAAGATTTGGGAAAGGAAAGGCACAGGATGCTGGTGTGAAACAGCCAAGTGCAGGAAGCAGCCCTCCGCTCCGCTCCTCCTCATCTGAGAATAAGAAGGTAGATGGGGGGGGGGGGGGGGGGGGAGAGAGTGAGGATTGACAGAGTGGAAGAAAGTGGGAGATATATTGGAGACCCAAGAGAGAGCAATACTGGAAGCAGAGGCGTAGCCAGACTTTGGCAGGAGGGGGGTCCAGAGCCTGAGGTGAGGGAGCACATTTTTGCCCCCCCTGGCACTGCCGACCCCCCGCGCCACCAACTTTGACCCCCCCCGCCATTGCCGAACCCCCACCACCAACTTTGACCCCCGTCATTGCTGACTCCCCCCCCACCAACTTTGACCCCCCCTGCCGCCAACCCACCGCCGCCTACCTTTGCTGGCGGGGGACCCCAACCCCCACCAGCCGAGCCAAGGTCCTCTTCTTTCCAATCCCGCTCAAGGCTTCGTTCTAGTCTGACGTCCTGCATGTGACTAGACTAGAATAGAACGAAGCCTTGCGCAGGATTGGGAAGAAGAAGACCTCGGCTGGCGGGGGTTGGGGTCCCCCGTCAGCAAGGTAGGCGATGGCGGGTTGGCGGCGGGAGGGTGGGTCGAGAGGGTTGTCGACAGAGGGGTCCAGGGGCAAATCTACGGAGACCCAGGCCCCCGTGGCCCCATACTGGCTACGCCACTGACTGGAAGGCATTCAGGCCCCAGAGTAGGAGTGCAGGAGGAAGGAAAGACAGAGGAAGGTCAGGGAAACCGAAGAGATGCAGGGCATGGAGAAAGCATAGGGAAAGGGACACACAGGGACAATGCTGGACACAATGAGGTAGGGTAGGGTAGGGTGGGGAGGGACAAACAGGATGAAATGCAGGAAAGAGCAACACAGAGAGACACAGGGGGAAGATACTGAATATAATGGGAGGACAGAGACACTGAGAGGGCAGATGGGACAGGGACACACAGAATGGAGATGCTGGACGGGACCAGTAGGGACACAGATGGAAGATCAATGGTGAACAAGACAGAAGAAATGTCAAACGGACAGGGGATACTGCAAAAACAGGAAAAACAGAAAATAGACACTGGACCAGCCTGACTACAAAAATAAAATGCGCAGACAACAAGGTAGAAAGAAGAATTTTATTCTGAATTTATTATTTGAAATATCAGCTTTTGGAAATGTGCATCTGTGATATTTTGCATGTAAGTTTCAATTTTTCTAGTATTGCTGCATGCCGAGTCTGACTTCTTGAGGTAACTTTCCAGTTTTGCCTTCATATCTGTTGTGTGATGTGTTTTTCATGCGTGATCAAGATGCAGTATTCTGCTAGCGTGTAGTATTTGCCAGCATTTTGTTTTGTTTTTTTGTTTCACTAGGTTGTGTACTGGTGTTTTAGAGCCCGGTGTAATTACAGTTCTGCCTTTCCACGCATAAGGTTGTGCTCGTCCTGTCCTTGGAATTAGTGCTGTTATGGTTTGGTAAGTTTATAAGTTTGTGTATAGTGTTTTGCAGTGGAGAGATTGTGTGTTGGCCTTACTGAGGTGGCACCAAAACATCAGAAAGGGTGTAGAGCCTAAATCATGACACACTACCTCTTGAAGGATCTACATATGGTCGTTAATAAAAGGAGCTCATTGTGAACACTATCCACCCTAAAAGGGTGTTTTGTGGCTCTGCATGAGAATTGTGATATTATGATCCCTTGTTTCATATTGTTGACGGTCTGCATTTTCCGTATGGGTGGTATATTGGTGTATTAGGGTATGCCTAGTGTTATGGTACAGTAAGGTTCTGAGTGTGTTTTTGCACAAATTTGTGCATAGTGTTTTACAGTTGAGCGATTGTGGTTAGTATATGCTTTGAGCAACCACTTTATTCTTTGACATATGATACATATCTAATATCTAAATTTAATAAAAGGTATTAATTGTGACTTTTATTTTTACTTATTTTTTTTTCTGTGTGTTGTCAATTGTGGATATAAGCTCCGCCCCGGGCTCCACCCCTAACCTCGCCCCCTTTCGCCTCCCCAAACAGTTGGGCCACCGACCGCCTATGGTGTGTATCATGTCACCCCTGTTTCTCCTTTCCTCCAAGGTATACATGTTCAGGTCAGCAAGTCTGTCCTCATATGGTTTGCAATACAAATCCCATACCATTTTTGTAGCTTTTCTTTGCACCACTTTCAGTCTTTTTACATCTTTAGCAAGATACGGCCTCCAAAACTGAACACAATCCTCTAAATGGGGCCTCACCAACGATTTGTAGAGGGCAAAAATGTTATATGCTCAGTAGCAAAATTCAGTCACTCATATTTATCTTTAAGCATAAGTAGACAAATAACTGGTTTCCAGTCAAAATTCAAAGCAATTTAAATGGAAAGGAGAGCCTCCGGCCCATTCAAATCACTTGTGCCCTCCCAGCTGTGCTATTCAGTAGTGCTTAACTGGACATTGTTGCTGAAAGTTGCGGCACTCACTGGCCATGTCCCAAGTGTGCAGGTCAGGGTCATTACAAAGTGTGTGTGTGTGGGGGGGGGGGGGGGGGAGAACTGGGAGTTATGCAGATGCTGGCAGTATTCAGTGCTGGTTCGCACATAGCTAACCGAGTACGTAGGACCATGTAAAAAGCAGACCTAACTTTGCCTGGTTAGCTACGCAGGTTCTGCCACTGAGTATCTGCTCCTCTACTAGAACCAGGATCACTGCTACCTATTTAAAGAATGATAATACTACAGTCCAATATTCCATTGTTATTGCCATTCGCTGTGATAATATTTTTTATATGTATTTTTTGAGTACCCTCAGATTTACCCACTCTCTTTGGCACTCAGATGTACTGCTGCCTAGCAGTGGCGTACCAAGGGGGGGCGGTGGGGGCGGTCCGCCCCAGGTGCACGCCGCTGGGGGGGGGGGGGTGCTGCGCGCCTGTCTCCTCTTCATTTTCATGCTCCCTTTGCCCCGGAACAGGAAGTAACCTGTTCCGGGGCAGAGGGAGCATGAAAACGAAGAGCCAGCAGGCGCGCGGCACCCCCCCCCCCCAGCGGCGTGCACCCAGGGGGATTCTTTCGCCGGGGAATCGTGCTGCACACGGGGGGTTCTTTCACCGGGGGGGGGGTCGCGCTGTTCTGGGGGGGGGCGCTGCACCCGAGGGGTGGGGCGCATCGGCGATCTGCCCCGGGTGTCAGCCCCCCCAGGAACGCCACTGCTGCCTAGTGGTATAGCACTTCTTTCATTGGGTTTTTTTATTTATTGCATTTGTATTCCACATTTTCCCACCTATTTGCAGGCTCAATGTGGCTTACAGAGTTTGGTTATGACAATCATTCCATGATCTCAGATACAATTAGTAATGTACAAAGATTAAGTAAGTTCTGCTTTAATCCTAAGGCAAACTATCTGGAACCTTAGAGCTTGTCCTATCTGTCTCCAAATATCAGCCTTGAAAGAAGAGATCAACAAACTCAAGAAGGAATTAACTACAATTAAAGAAGCGTCCAGGATTACTAATTTCCCAGCTAATTTACCACCACCACTGCCTCAGAGAATGAAACATCAGAGGAATAGATGGGTCACAGTAGGCTCTGGTAGACTAAGATCTGTGACACAGAAACACTTGCCCTTCCAAGCGTTGCCCCTGTCAAATTCTTTTGCAGCGTTGCATCATTATGATAGCGAAAAAAGAAGTACTGTGGTACAACCAGAAGCAATGAAAGTAACAACCCCAGAAACATCCCCCAACTAATGATAGAATTCTGGAAAGCAGAAAATTATTACTGCTTGGAGACTCCATTATCAGGGTTACTCTTTTTATTTATAATTATAGAGCCACGTGAGTGCTATTAAGCTGGTATCTTTCACGATACTTTCTTAATGATACACTGTTTAAACCAGCACCAGTTCAATTCATAAGTACATAAGTACATAAGTATTGCCATACTGGGAAAGACCAAAGGTCCATCGAGCCCAGCATCCCGTTTCCAACAGTGGCCAATCCAGGTCACAAATACCCGGCAAGATCCCAAAAATGTACAAAACATTTTATACTGCTTATCCCAGAAATAGTGGATTTTCCCCAAGTCCATTTAATAACGGTCTATGGACTTTTTCCTTTAGGAAGCCATCCAAACCTTTCTAAAACTCCGCTAAGCTAACCGCCTTTACCACATTCTCTGGCAATGAATTCCAGAGTTTAATTACACGTTGAGTGAAGAAAGATTTTCTCCAATTCGTTTTAAATTTACTACATTGTAGCTTCATCGCATGCCCCCTAGTCCTAGTAGTTTTGGAAAGCATGAACAGACGCTTCCCATCTACCCGTTCAACTCCACTCATTATTTTATAGACCTCTATCATATCTCCCCTCAGCCGCCATTTCTCCAAGCATTCACTGCTACTTAAAAATGGCATAATATTTCAATCAAACTGCATTTATCTTCATTCGTGCTGCCTCGCTGAATCAAAGGGCAGGATTATGTGAAAAATACAACCGCCTTCCCCTGGACACGCCCGACTCTGCGGGTTTCAGATTTTTTTCTTCAGGGACTAGGGTTACGACCATCCTCTGCACCATCTTCCATTATAAAGCAAACTGCGAGACATTCCTGACTTTCAGTGTGGTAGCTTATATAGGCGCCCGTCTTGAAGCCCCACACCGGAAGTCCCTTTAATGACGTCACTACAAGATGAAAAACTTTATATATATTAACTTTATAATTACCTATGAACAAAAGTGTTCTAAAATACAAGATCCTTCATAGTTCACCTTCCCTCCTACACACATGAATCAATAGTTCTGCCAGTTCATTTTTCAATTCTAACAGTACTCTGGAATGAATACCATCCGGTCCAGGAGATTCGCTACTCTTCAATTTGTCAAATTTCCTATATTTTTACAGTTATATAGTGGCCAATTCAGTTTAATTTCATATTTTTGTTAAGCTTTATTTCTTTAAATTCAAAAAGACATGCAGCATCATTTTAGAAAAGTGGTAGAAGTCTGAATATAGACATTTTCCCCCCAAATTTAGAGCCTGATACATATTTTACAAATGCAGTGCTAAATGTATGTGTATTGTAAAAGTGATATTTCTCTGTCCCAGACAAAGACATCAAAAAGACTGTCAAAAATGTATAGCATAGGAACGGCAATAACATAATAACATCTTTAAAGTACATTAGTAACATAGTAAATGAAGGCAGATAAAGACCTGCATGGTCCATTTAGTCTGCCCAGCAGTCACATTCATTATCAAAGTGTTATTGCACCAACATCTGGTAGTAGTAGCAATGTCTCAAAATGTTGCAATGTGAAACATGTAAATAGAGAAGTATACCCAAGGGAGCCCATGAAGATGAAAATGGCTCACACGAGCCCACTTGGTTATATTCTACAGGAGTAGCAAAGTGATAAAATAGCACACGTCTAGTAAAGTTTACCTAATAAATAGCCACAGAGACTCTAAATAACTTAATAATGACCATCATGCCCTGCCCTCATAGGACAAGTACATAGGGCCGGATTTAGTAAAAATGCCATTCAAAATTAGAAACCGCCTGCCTTAGGAGTCACATTCACTGTGTTTAACAAGGAAAGAACAGTGGAAGAGAAACTGTGGAGATGGCTACAGATCTAATTTTAACGGTGCTGCGCCAAGAAAAACTGTATAAAACATCCAAAAAAACAATCCACCATATAGTGCTCCTGCTGGAACATAAGAATAGTCATACTGGGTCAGACCAATGGTCCATCTAGCCCAATATCCTGCTTCCAACAGTGGCCAATCCAGGTCACAAATAACTAGCAGAAACCCAAATAGTAGCCATGCTACCAATCCCAGAGCAAGCAGTCACTTCCTCATGTCTGCAGACTATGGACTTTTCCTCCAGGAGCTTGTCCAAACCTTTTTAAAACCCATATACGTTAAGTGCTGTTACTACATCCACTAGCAAAGAGTTCCAGAACTTAACTATTCTTTCAGTGAAAAAATATTTGTTCGAAAGGTGTTTCAATGTAACTTCATTGAGTGTCCCCTAGTCTTTGTACTTTTTGAAAGAGTAAAAAATTAAGTCACGTCTACTCATTCTACACCACTCAAGATTTTGTAGATCTCAATCATATCTCCCCTCAGCTGTCTATTTTCCATGCTGAAGAGCCGTAACCTCTTTAGCCTTTCCTCATATGAGAGGAGTTCCATCCCTTTTATCATTTTGGTCTTTGTTCTTTAAACCTTTTCAAGTTCCGCTATATTTTTTTGAGATACGGCGACCAGAACTAAACACAATACTCAAGGTGAGGTCGCACCATGGCGCGATACAGATGCATTATATACTCTCGGTCTTATTTACCATCCCTTTCCTAATAATGCCTAGCATCCTGTTTGCTTTTTTGGCCACCTCCGCACACTGAGCAGAAGATTTCAGCGTATTGTCTACAGCAACACCTCGATCTTTTTCATGAGTGCTGATCCCCAAGGTGGACCCTAGCATCAGGTAACTATGATTCAGATTATTCTTCCCGATGTGCATCACTTTGCATTTGTCTACATTAAATTTCATCTGCCATTTGGATGCCCAGTCTTCCAATTTCCTATGGTCTTCTTGCAATTTTTCACAATCTGCATGTGTTTTAACAACCTTGAATAGTTTTGTGTCATCTGCAAATTTAATTCTCACTTGTCTTTCCGATTTCCAGATCATTTATAAATATATTAAATAGCACCGGTCCCAGTATAGATCCCTGCGGCACTCCACTATTCACCCTCCTCCATTGAGAGAAATGGCCATTTAATTCTACCCTCTGTTTGCTGTCCAATCCACAGAAGAACATTGCCTCCTATCCCATGGCTCTATAATTTTCTCAGGAGTCTGTCATGAGGAACTTTGTCAAAAGCTTTCTGAAAATCTAGATACGCTACATCACCCCCAGACTGTTGGAAATTTTATACAGTTTTCCTTGGCATGGCAATGTTAAACTTAGAACTGTATCTATCTTCACAATTTCTCTTCCACTGTTCGTCCTTTGTTGAACACAGTGCATGTGACCTCTGAGGCAGGCAGTTTCCCCTGCTGAAACATGGGTCCTTTATATGTGGTACTTTTTAAATAAAATTCCATTTTTTATTTATTTGGCTACTGGAGGTCATTTGGTCCACCCCTACTCTTGCTTTTTGTTGTCTTAGTCTACACATGGGGGTTTGTCTGTTGGCCTTTTTTGGTGTGGCCCAAAGTTAGATGCCAGAATGATCTGTGCTAAACTTGTATTCTATAAAGTGCACTCTACGCCAAGCACCCTTTATAGAATTGCACTTAGCACTGATTCCCATGCTCAACTTTGGGCACAAGGACTTATGCCTGCTGAAACCTAGAGTAAATCCTGGAATGCAAGTTAGGCATGAAACCCAGGAATTCTATAACATTGTACCTAAAGTTGTGGAATGCCCCTGATCCACCCATGCTCTTCCCATGGTCATGCCCTCTTTTGGATTGCACATAAGACACTTTAGGCACAAAGCGTTTTAGAATAGCAAGTAGGCAGATGCACACATAAGTCCAAATTAGTGCCAGTTAACACCAATAATTGATTGTTAATGGTTCATTAACCAATTAATTGCATACCGGAATTGGACCGTTCACTTGTCTATTAGATTGTAAGCTCTTTGAGCAGGGACTGTCTCTCTTTGTTAAATTGTACAGCGCTGCATAACCCTAGTAGCGCTCTAGAAATGTTAAGTAGTAGTAGTAGGATAGCATCCACAAGGTCCCCACAGTATCCCTGGTGTCCTTTCAGTGCCTGCAGAGTAAAACATCTACTAGAGCCAGTGGTGGCAGTACATAATTTATAGTACCAGGTGCAAAACATTTAGCACTGCACAAGCAAAAATGTTTAGCAGTACCCTGGGGTACAAAATGTTTAGCACTGCTCTGGACTTGGACATACCAAATATCAACATTTTTAGCCCTTCCACCTAGACATTTTTTTAAAGGCATATTAAATCAGGATCCTTGTCATTTACAATCTCTGGCAGAAGCTGTATTGGAAGGTTTGTACTGGCTCCAAAGTAGCAGTTCTTGTCCTGCATGAGAAACCTCACCTCAGAGGAGGTGGACATGTGGGGGGGGGGGGAGGGGGGAGAGTGCTGAGACATCACTAACATCTTTTTGTTGTGACAGGCTCAGGCTACAGCACACAAAAGACATGGATTGGGATCTGCCATTGTGACAGAGGACTGTTCTAGTGCCTCAGATAGTACAGGGGGCTTTGGGCAGAGGGATGAACATGCTGAGAGCCAGACAGGATCACTAAAGGGACCTGCAGCACCCCAGAAAGGAAGAAGGAGGGGACAGGTGAAGGGCAAGAGGCATGGTATTGGAAGGGTGGAGGGGCTGTGGAAGCAGGCAGTGCAGTGGTGTGTTAGCTTGCGGGAGAGGGAGAGCAGGTAACAGGTGTGAAGACAGAGGGGTATCAGACAACAGATCTGGGTAGACAGAAATGGCAGTCAGGCTCACGGACTCTCAGCTCTCTCACAATCACACCAACGTAAACATTTGCAGGGACATGCCTTTGTGGCACTTATTTGTGATTTAAAGGTGGTCTAAGTCCAATGTAGATCTTGCATTGCCTGTATATCAATGTGCTATCCAGAATTGAGGATGGATGTAGAAAACAACATACTGTCCATGATACACTCCCATACTGCCCCCAACATGCCTCCACCGGCCCTAGACGTTTTAGTGGCTTATGTTTTTTCCTGCCCTTTTGTAAAATACTGGCTTATATGTTTTGACTGTGAAAATCCTATATAATAATTTTCACCACCAACGTTTTAATGTGTTGCCTGTGTCCATGGCTCCTTCGGCATTGCTGAGCTAGGCTCCATAGCCAAGCTGACGTCACTCACAGCTGACCCCCCCCCCCCCACACACACACACACACACACGCGGAGCTTCAAAGAGAAACAGAAGTGTGGAGGAGCGGAGGAGCTCAGCGCGTCACCACCAATAACAGAGCTCCTCAGTACCCCCCTCCCTCACACGCGTTCGCGGGTGGCTAGCTGGCTGTTGACGCCAGTGTTTATTTTGAGCAGCGCTGCTCAGCTCGGTGTCCCGGGGCCTGAGGGAAGGGGGCGGCTGCCAGCCAGGCGCTGTGTATAAGTAAGGGGGCATGAGCGGCGGGCCGGACATGCAGTTCTACAGCAGCGTGCTAACACAGTATCCCGGCGCCGAATAGAAGCCCCCCGAAGAGTGCCCCACGGAAACAGTCGAGCCCCAGGCGCGGGAGACGGCAACAGTGGTGGAGTAGGAACCATGCCTGCCTTCTCCTCCTGTTTCCAGCTGGCTCCGATGGGCGCAGCTAGCTAGTTCACGTCCAACACCCAAGTCACAGTGCGGCACTTACAGAGAATCGTGCCTATTTGTATCATCAACGAAGCAGTAGTGCCAGCCGTAGGGCCCGGCAGCGATTCCTCTCCAGACAGGACGTGCTTGGCCAGTGTCCGCCTCCTCAGCTACACTGAGCCTCTGATGCCCACCACTACTTCTTCTTGGCTCGCCAACAGGACTGAGGAGCCCCCTAGCCAGTTTCACGGTCCCCTCCCTGCTTCAGGGTCCCCTCCCTCCCAGTCAGGGTCCTTCCCTCCCTCCCACCGAGTTCCAGCCTGCCCCCCTCCCTCCCTCCCTCCCTTCCTTTGAGTTTCAGCCTACCTCCCTCCCTCCCTCTCTCCCTCCCCCTCCCCCATCCCAATCCCCCAAACTTTATGCCCTGTCCTTTCCTTTCCCCAGCAATTCCTCTATGCCTTCCCCTTTTCCTGCTGATCTAACTCTGTGGACTGTTCTCCCTATGTTCCTCCTCTCCCTTCCATCCTGACAGGGGCGTAGCCACGGGTGGGCCTGGGTGGGCCCAGGCCCACCCAGTTTTGGTTCAGGCCCACCCAGCAGTGGAGACAGCGGAGCGGAGGGAGCAGGCTGAGCTCCGCTCCTGCATCTGCCTCCCTCACTCTCACGGCAGCGCTTCCTAAACGCTGCCCACCGCCGCCATGATCGCGGGATTTACCTCCCTCCGTCTCAGCACTCAGCAGCAGCGGTAGCGAATCATACACGCTGCCTCCTTCTAACCCGGAAGCGGACATTTCCGGGTTAGAAGGAGGCAGCGTGTATGATTCGCTACCGCTGCTGCTGAGTGCTGAGACGGAGGGAGGTAAATCCCGCGATCGTGGTAGCGGTGGGCAGCGTTTGGGAAGCGCTGCCGTGAGAGTGAGGGAGGCAGATGCGGGAACGGAGCTCAGCCTGCACTGTAAATTTTTTTGGGGGGGAGAAGAGGGCTCCGGGCGGCCAGGTGGAATCGGAGGACATGGATGGGAGCGGGAGGGGCGAGAGGAGAATCACTGATGGCTGGAGGGAGGGGACAGGGGAGAAAAGAGAATTGCTGGTATAGATGGATAGAGGGGGGCAGGGGCAAGAACAGAATTGCTGGGTATGGCTGGATAGGGGCAGGGCAGAGAGGAGACTTGCTGGGGATGGATGAATGGAGGGGGGCAGGGGAGGGAAGAGAATTGCAGGGGATGGATGAATGGAGGGGGGCAGGGGAGGGAAGAGAATTGCTGGGGATGGATGAATGGAGGGGGGCAGGGGAGAGAGAAGAGAATTGCTGGGGATGGATGGATGGAGGGGACAAGGGGAGAGAAAAGAGAATTGCTGGGGATGGATGGATAGAGGGGGGCAGGGGAGAGAAAAGAATTGCTAGGTATGGATGGAGGGGAGAGGAGAGTTGCTGGACATGCGTGGATGGAGGGGAGGAAAGAGGAGATAGGAAGGTTGCTGGACATGGGTGTATGAAGGGGAGGGCAGAGGAGAGGAGGGTTGCTGGACATGGATGGAGGGAAGGACAGGGGAGAGGAGGGTTGCTGGACATGGATGGAAGAGAGGGAAGGGAGAGAGAAGAAATGCTGGACATGGATGGAGAGGATGGAAGAGTGAGGAAGGAGATGAGGGAAAAGGCAGAGAGGAGAAAAAGTGCACATGGATGAAGAAAATAGGCAGAAGCTGGATCCACTGGACAGTCAAGTCTGCGGAGGACCCAGCTTTTACTTATGGATATAGAGCAAGAAATGAAGAAGAAAGGAGGAAAGTAAAGAAATAAATGGAAATGAAGCCCTGGAAACGGAGTTAAGAGGACAGATAGCAGCAGAATCGGATACTGGGCCAGCATGATCAGAAAAACAGTCACCAGACAACAAAGGTAGAAAAAAATCATTTTATTTTCATTATAGTGTTTGGAATATGTCCACTTTGAGAATCAGGTGCTCAACATTAAAAGTTTATATTTATTTACTTATTTATGGCATTTTATCCCACATTAAACATGAATTAAATTGGAACCTGGGATCATTTAATTTTTTTTTCCTGGAGAGAGTAATGCATTGCCCTCCCCCCCAGGCTCTCTCCCCGGCTATAGCCAGCTCTGCAATTTTGAGGGGAGGTGCACAGGTGGACGGGGGGGGGGGGGGGGGGTGCAGAGGTGGACTGGGGAGAGAGCCTGTTGTTAAACATTTACCAGCACACCACTGTCTAGTGCCCACCCATCCAACCTGTTGGCCCACCCAAAAATTGACTTCTGGCTACGCCACTGCTGAGGCATTCTCATTCTTGCAGTGGTGGTTACAGCAGAGGTAGCAGCCCTCACAGCCAAAACAGAACTCAATGTGCATATGCTCCCTCCCAGTCTCCACAGCTGAACTGCCCTCTGTTTGCTGCACGTTTCCATTTTAAAACTAGAAGTACTGTGTAGAGAGGAGGGGGTGAAGACAGCGAGGAGTGTGACTGTGAGCCCTCTCATCTCTTTTATCTGTTCTTGCAACTTATGTTCTCACAGTAGGCCAAAATCATTGGCTGGATTCAGCAGCTCTGTGCTTTGTGTAGAGTTAAATTTTGATTAATGCTATAAACAGCTTTGCTAAACTAGGCTGAGACAGTGCCATGGAAGTAAAAAAAAAAAAGGAGGGAGAGGCAAAATTCCCCAGGACCCGGCCTCCAAAGGGGGCCCAGCACTCGCCCGGCGCTAGCATAGCTCTCCTGCTCCTCCTGTGTGACACAGAACAGGTATATCTCGTTAACTGTGCTCTGCCAGCCATATGTCCTTCTTCCTGCCACATCCTGCCTCCTGTGCAAAGTACTTCCTGTTTGGATGTGGCAGGAAGAAGGACCTATGCAGCAGAGTGGAGCTAGCATGAGAGAAGACAAACAAGTAAGTAGACCTGGGGGGGCGTGGGCCTAGAGGGAGGGTGGCACACAGGCCCGGTGGGGGAGAGAGTGGCACACGGGGGGGTCACACTGGCCCGGGAGGTTGTTTGCCACGGGCCCAGCTTTGTCTCTCGATGGCCCAGGGAGGGGGGGTGAGTGGCTGCCTGCTCTCACCAATCTGAAAGCTGAGGTCTCAGTGCTTGAGAGGGGAGACCTGCTGGAAGGATTGGTGAGATAGGAAGAGGAGCAAGCAGTACAAGAGACCAGGGCTATGTGGAAAATGCACCTCCAGCCCCAGGAGCTGTCTGACCACAGCTGTCTAATCTCCACTCTCCACTGTCTTGCACTCCATCTGTTTCTGAGTCCTGGCTGGGAATTTTTGTTTGTAGCAGATGTTATTGAACATATACACCTACTTGAGGTGGGGCATGGCCAAGATGGTAACGAGGCAGGTAGCAGTGTTGTAGTGCTCCTACTAGCTGGAGGGATTTTCTTCACTTACCTTTTTTCTTCTGTGCTATTATGCCCCTTATGAAGAGGAAGGGTATGGTGCGGGCTGTTCCACATTCAGCCATGGTATCTTCCCCTAACCAGCAAACCCTCAAGAGACTTTTGAGCACCACACTTTTCACTCCCAGCAGGAAGGCCAGGTGAGGGCCCTGCATTGAGACATGGTAGAGGACAGCCTTTTTCTTTGGGGTATGACGTTTCATTGTTCCCCCCCCCCCCCCCCCCCCCAGATGCTGAGGCTCCACCTTGTCCTGAAGCAGCCATGACCAAGAGCATGAAGGCTAACTCAGTGGAAGTTGCTGTACAGCTAAGTGGAACTCGTGTCCTAAAAGTATCGACTTAGTTGGAGAACATTGGAATGGCCAATTCTTTGACTTTCCCCGAGATAGTGACACAGGATCTGGAAGGCCATTAAGAAGCTGGATGAGAATGACTGGAAGAATGTGCAGGACACAATAACTCTTGTGAGTAAGATGATATTTTGACACAATCTTTAGAGGAGAGCTCTGAAAACAGATTAAACTGGAAGTTAATAATCTTAAAGTTGTTTCTTTGGTGATCAAAGATCAGAAAATGCTCATACGAAAATAGAATGATTGGAAAAGTTTAGTAGGAGACTGAACTTGAGAATCTTAAATTTTTACAAAGTGTTGGGTATGACCCCAGTAGATATGTTTAAGAAGTTTCTTGTTGAAAATTTGAAAATTCTCACGGATGCTATTCCTCCTCTGAACAAAGTGTATTGTTTGCCAGTTGTATAAAATAAAAAGTCCGCTGTGGGTCAACTCTTGGAAGATCAGACTTTAGTAGATCATTTTTCACCTGGATCCCAAGTTCCGGCTCAGTCTCAATTGGAAGTAAATGACTTAGGGCTGTGGTAAAAGGGAGCCTGCAGTAACATCAGCATGTGTTTTTGATGCACGCCGACGTCCCCTTTCATCGCAGCTGGTATAGGGCTGGGTCTTTTTTTAAAGGAAATTGCCATGCGCTAATCAAAGGAATTGTTTTGTTTGTATGGTTTAGATCCTTTCCAGCTGCTAGAACATTGGAGATTTTTTGAAATGCAGAAGGTTATGATGGGTGTACCTCAAGGGTCAGCCCTCTCAACTGTTCTTTTTAATATTTGGTGCTCTGATATTGGAAGTTAAAAGAGTTGAATTTGCACTATCGTCTGTACTCAGACGATATGAAATTTTTCTTTTCATTTGAGGACTCCATTTCCAAAGCTTTGGAAAAAGTCTTGACCTGTTACTGGTTGATTGAGTTAGAACAAACTGGTTTGGAATTTGGCCAGAACTGATATTATGTTTGTGAGTAGATCTGCTATGCCTACTAGCATGCCATCCCAGATTGATGCTTATGAACAGAGGATTACAGTGGTGAATCATGTTAAAAGCTTAGGTGTTACACTTGTAAGAGGGAATCTGGAACAAAGGAAGAAATCCCCATAGCTCCTCCAGTTTTCCCTCTTATTTCAAGGCAGAAAAACAAAAGGGAGAAATTCAGCATAATACTACTACTACTACTACTACAAATCATTTCTATAGCACTACCAGTTGTACGCAGCACTTCACAATTGAGCATGAAGAAAAGACAGTCCCTGCTCAAAAGAGCTTGCAATCTAAATCAGGACAGACAGACAGGACAAATAAGGGATAAGGGTAGGACAGACAGATAGGACACATAGGGAAAAGGGACTATTGAAGAGAGGAAGACAAGATAAAGGTTACGAGCAGGTGACAAGTTAGGAATTAAAAGCAGCATCAAACAGGTAGGCCTTTAGACCGGATTTGAAGGCGGCCAGGGATGGAGCTTGACGTAATGGCTCAGGAAGTCTGTTCCAGGCATAAGGTGCGGCAAGATAAATGGAACGGAGTCTGGAGTTAGCGATGGAGGAGAAGGTGCAATTAGGAGAGATTTGCCTAGTGAATGGAGTTCCTGGGAAGGAGTGTAGGGAGAGATGAGGGTGGAGAGGTAGTGAGGGGCAGCAGAGTGAATGCACTTATAGGTTAATAAGAGGAGCTTGAACTGTATACGGAAACGGATAGGGAGCCAGTGAAGTGACTTCAGAAGAGGGCTGATATTGGCATATGACTTTGGCGAAATATTAATTGTGCAGCAGAATTTTGAACAGATTGAAGAGGAGAGAGATGGCTGAGTGGAAGACCAGTGAGAAGCAAGTTGCAGTAGTCCAAGCGAGAGGTGATGAGACTTTCCCAGTAGAGGGCACTGGGATACATGTAAGCTGAGGGAGAATGTAGATTACTGGAGGAGGAGGAGGAGGAGAGCTATAACGAGGACTGGCTGGGACTGGTTCAAAGGGGAGAGGATCCCAAGGGAGGCGCTAGATGATATAAAATCTCCCAGTGAGTTAGGGGATCCCATGGAGGTGGAGGAGTATCCCTGAACCAAAGAAACCAGAACTTATGATAAAGACATATCTGTCCCTAGAGATTCCGGGCAAGAGATGGAGGTTCTTCTGTACCTTTAACAACCGGTGAAAGGTAGCAGTCAGCAGTGTCTTTAAACAGGAAGCAAATGATTAACCTATGAAGAAATAGGATACCTTTCTTTTTTCTTTTTTATGGGAAGTCCCTGTTACTGGCAGAAGTGGGATGGGTCAAACTGCAGTCTAAGCCTTCCGTAGTGTGAGTAAAGAGTTGGGTCTGCCAGCCAATGAGCCCTAGGCTTGCTGTGAAAGAAGGCTCAACTCTTAAAAGGGGAGGAAGGTATTTTGTTAAAGTGTTTTGTTTTGGTTCCTTGAAACGCGTGACTGTGTTGAAGAGAAAGACAAACCATAAGAAGTTTTCTTTGATGAACTGCTTAAGGAACCAGCTGTCATTAATTGGGACTGAGCTGGGTGGGGAAGGGGACAAGGAAGGGTTCAAACTCACTGATTCATTTGGAACTAATTTGCATACAGCTTTACTTTCCTCTTTCATGAACGTTGAGACGGTTATTCTTCCTTCTTCAAGAATAAAAAGGAAAGAAATAATTAACAACGTAACTGTCCTGTTATCCCTGTTAAGAAAAGGAGTTCAAAGAATTGACTGTGATCCGCTCACCCTA
This sequence comes from Microcaecilia unicolor, assembly GCF_901765095.1. Taxonomy (NCBI): domain Eukaryota; kingdom Metazoa; phylum Chordata; class Amphibia; order Gymnophiona; family Siphonopidae; genus Microcaecilia; species Microcaecilia unicolor. Next base: position 299,987,619 of record NC_044033.1, read on the forward strand.
AAAGAAAAGGGGACTGCTAAACCAGACTGTGTGAATGAGAAGCATTTGTTAGTGGTGGATGACCTCCCCTATAGATCCCTTTTTGTGGAAGGAAGTTGTAACTCTCTAGTGCCTTGAAGGAGAAGGAGAGTCTATTTCTGTTGAAGGAGGAGGAGCTTTCAGGACTATGTGTTTCTGTTTTTCCTGTTGATAGAATAGAGCAATCCTGAGAGACTCCAGTATTGCTTTTCCTTGTTGGTAGCGAGTACACCACACACTAAACTCCCATCTATGAAATTACATATAAAGAATGTGGTCAAAGATTTATTTATTTTTTTAAAGATTGTAGCTTCTGATTAAGGTTAAGCTTAGGCTACAACCTGATGATTTTCCTGCCATGCTACAAAGTATGTTTTTATCCAAATTAGATTATTGTAATGCATTATATCTCTATATTTCATTAACAGTTTTAAGACCATTGCAGATGGTACAGAATGCCAGTACATGGATGATAGCAGGCATTTCCTTCTTTGATGATGTGACACCTATTTGGATTAATTTGCATTGGTTACCAGTAGAATATAAGGTGAAATTTAAAGTTTTATTATTGATTTTCAAGGCATTGAGAATGAAGGTCCCCCTATTATTTGTCAACAATATTGAAAGTTATAAGCCAGTTAGGTCTTTAAAATCTGAAGGGATAAGCTTGATGAGCTTGGTACATTTTAAAAAATATTTGAAGAGAGTATTTTACTGCAGCTTTTGGAATAATATAAATGGACATTTTTGAAAAAATGTCTATGTCAGAATTGGGATGTTTAGCTCATTACATCCAAAAAAATGTCCATCTTAGAGACATTTTCGAGCAGGAAAAACATCTGAGTTTCCCTTTCAAAAATAGCTCTAAGATGGATATATTTGCAAAGAAGACATCTACAAAGAAGAGCCATTTTCCAAAGTGACAAGTCCAAATTATAAACTAGGCACTAGAATGTCTGTCTGGCATCATTTTTGAGAAAAATGGCCACAGAAACTTCCCTGCAGATAGAGGGGCAGCCTTGTGATCGGTGCAGTGGACTTTAAACAATGGCACCCAGGTACAATTCCCACGCTTTATTTTGTATTGTTAGCCCTCCAGAAACAGAATAAAACCTACTATACCTAACTATACATCATTACAATCACCTTCCACCCTGCATATGTCACCTATATTTAGGTACAGTAGAGAGCTCACAATTTCCACCACAGATGTACTAGGGGGAGTGGGATTTGGACCTGGAACCCCTTGTTCACAGTTCACTGCACTGACCACTAGGCTACTCCTGGGAGCTGTTTGATGTTGTCATAGCGCCTGGTATCCCCTTTCAGTTTCTGGGAGAGGGGCAGGTTACCTTGCTATTTTTAGCATTCCATATTTTCCTACCAGTTTGCTCCGCTCCATCAACGATCATAGATTGGTCCTGCCCAACCCTGTCTGCACAATTAGAATTTACCCATCACCATGTTTTCTTTTTCACCGCTCCTTTCTCTACCTCTCTCGCTTTGAGCGGAACAGTCGCTTAAGAATTTTAAGATTGTGCTAAAAACTTGGACTTTTAAACAGGCTTTCTCTTTGGACTGATCTATTGTTTTAGGTCTCTTTCATAGACTGTCACTGTCTACCCCCTCCTCCTCCTCCTCCCTTTCATTACGCACTACTTACCTGTCTGCATCCCTATTCTGTCCCTCTTTTTTCCCTCCTTCTCACTAGTCAATATGGGCGGTATAGCAAGTTTTAATAAACTATAAACTATCCACTGGGGGATTAAGGAGGGGTCAAAGCCTTAAACCATCCAGCAGTCAGCTGGTCATTCAGAGCATCTTTTTAGACTTGGACGTGTATTCCTATTCCATTATCTCTGAAAGAAATCCTAATGTTGAGGCCACCCTAGTACCACACAAAACATGCCCACAACTTTCCCACTTCTATTTGGATCAACTCAATGGAAAACATCCAAATTCTGCCTGTTCAAAAGTTGTGATTTAGACATTTTCGGCAGATGGATGTGTTTTTGGCCATTTTGAGACATCAATCAACTTCCAAAATGAGCACCATAGCTAGGTCAGGAAGATATTGTTTATATTCTTGCTGTATTAGGAAGGCCTATGACAGGATTTTATTACGTTATTGTAATTTTGTGAGTGATCTGTAGATGGGTATGCTTGATTAATCTTGGTTGTGTAATTTATTTTGCTTGGTATGAATGGTGAGTATGTTGTAGAGTTAGGTTATTTTCTTTTTTTCTGGGAGTAAGGAAGAATACACATAGATAAATTAATAAATTAATAAAATAATTTAATTTAATAAATAAGACAGACAATCAAATAAGGAACAAGGACAAGAATCAGGGCCTTTAATTTAAGAAACTGGAAACAATTTCAAGGAATGAGGCCTCTTGAGAGTCTCTACTTTCATAGCTGGTGTCACCACTGGGGGCTCTACACAAAACCAAACCCCAAACTTGTTAGGGGAGGGTCACACGGACTGCAGCTGCCAAAGAGAAGCAATTTTTAAGGGGGAGCTCTTCAGCACATGCCATTTACCCTTCCCCAATTCCTTCCCTCCTTCCCTAGAGCGATTCATCCCTGACCCTTCCACGTGTGTCATCCATTGCACAGCTGTCTCCCGTGGCTTGCCTTCTCTGCAGCAGCCAAACCATCCCATAACAGCATTCCACTTACTGTTGGCACTTCAAGCAACTTCACATCTCATGGGCTGATGCTTCAGGCTGCTGACCCCAGTTATTATCTCAATAGCACTGGCATCAGAGAAAAAACTGAGCAATAGGTTCCCAGCTCGTCTCTGTTCAATTATATGACACTACCTCCTCTCATGTAGTATGGGAGCTTCCTGCCCTTGCTCAGGAAAGCAGGAGATTGACTCCAAGATTCCCGCTTAGTGTGGGAGACGTGTTAGTTCCCTACTGGCACACAAGTGTAATGGTCTCATGTTAGCTAGATGATGTTGAATTATATAGAAAATGTTTTAACTTCATAGTTATGTTGCTACTGCTTTTCAAAACACAGGATTACAGCTTGAGCAGATAGTAAATCTTCTTTATACAATGCACGGCACTGCAATCTCGAGCAACTGGCTACTCTCCTTTGATTCATTACCATGATGCTTAGAGATCACAAGGAAAGCAGATTCACCTTGAACAGAAGAGTCATTAGCACAGCTTCAATGAAAATGTCCGAAACTCATAAACGTCTGCTCTGATGGAAGCAGACTGATTTCCTCCTAGGGAAGAGTGGATTTCATCCCTTTATTGCTGTTCTGCAAAACATAGGCACTGTGAATTATTCAGGATGCCCCGGAGTAAGCCCAGTTCATTAAAATAAATCAGCTATTTGCTTACCTTTCCTCTTTCTCATCGATGGGCTTCCCACATCCACTGGGAGCATCGTATTGTTGAGTTCTGTCACAGGGCCTACATTTCATAATTAATACTTTGCTGTCATGACAAGGAAACTACATAAATACCAGCAGCAGACTGCATTAAATATTGACTTCAACCCAATTGTATTTAATTCCATCAGGCGTTCCATGCCAATAATGAAATGGCAGCAGTGTGGGGTTCTCTGGTAGCAAGACTCATACTGAGGCCATGAATATTTCAGCAAAGTCAATACACTCTCACATTTAATGTTTCTATATTGTACATTTTGGAAAGCTTAGCTTTAAAGTGCATTCACTTTAATCGCACCCAGGTGCATGGGAAGGAAAACTCCAGTCTTCCAGTCCTTTTCATTCTCCCTATCTCTCCTCTCTCACTTCTACCAGCACCACCACCACCACCACTGTACTGACTTCAATCTAGGTTCACTTGTCAAGCTCATCAAGTCTTTTGTTTCCTTGCGACATTTATTTTTAAACAGATTTATTCAGGGATCTGTCCTTTTGGCAAGAGCATACGGAACAGAGTACAGAGAGGGAGACAGAAGGGAAGAAACTGTACATAATCTGTATTTATACAGCTTCTTTCAGAAAGACAAAATGAGTTCAAAATAAACCAACAAATTAGATGGGCTGGTTGGGTTTTTTTTTCTCTTAATTATTTTATTTGCATTGGCTTACACACTGCTTTTCCATTCCCTGCTTCGATTCATAAAGCAGGGTCCCAGGAATGGGTTTTATAACTGCAGTCCTTCAGAAACAAGCATGCAGCCTTCTCTGGGGTGTGGGATATAGTAGCAGAACATTCAGTGCAGGTCAAGCCCAACCTTTAGGCAAGAATAGGCGGTCACCTAGGGCAGCAGCTGCTGGGAGGGGGGAAGGGGGGAACAAACAGCAGCTGCAGTCAAGGCAAAACACTGGAGCCTGACAGCCACACAAACTTAAAAAAACTATCAATACATACTTTCATCTGCAGGAAACTGTCCTCATTATTTGTGTATGTGTGTGATATACAGAGACACACACACACAGACTTTAAAAGCATGACATCTTGGCAGGGGGCAGATTAGGAGCCTGAAATTCAATTGAGTCTGTGGGAAGGGGGGCATAAGCTGAAGGTTCACCTAAGGTGGGAAGAAGAGAAAGACAGCCAACATGGTTAAAAGGTGAAGTGAAAGAGGCTATTAGAGCCAAAAGAATGTCCTTCAAAAAATGGAAAAAAGGACCCAAATGAAGAAAATAAGAAGCAACATAAGCACTGGCAAGTTAGATACAAAGCATTGATAAAGAAGGCTAAAAGAGAATATGAAGAGAAACTTGCCGCAGACAGAAAAACTCACAGTAAAAACTTTTTTCAGGTACATCAGAAGCAGAAAGCCTGTGAGGGAATCCATGAGACCATTAGATCATGAAGGAGCATAAGGGACCCTCAGTGAGGACAAGGCCAAAGCGGAGAAACTGAATGAATTCTTTGCTTCGGTCTTCACGGTCGTTTAAATAAAGAAAAAACTCAATGCCTAGTCCTTTCATCTCAATACTCCCCACCTCTCCCAGCCACTCTCAATACCCCAGATGTAACTATCCCCATCTCCAATAGTCTAAAGATCCTTGGAGTTACAATAGATAGCCATTTATCCTTCGATAACCACGCTAAGCTCACCATGAAGAAAATGTGTGAGTGAAATCCTATCTTCCCTTGAACACTTTCCGGAACCTGGTTCAATTCACAGTCATCACCCATGTTGATTATTGCAACAGTGTTTTCCTTGGCTGTAAATCCCAAGTCCTGAAAAGTCTTCAGACTGCCCAGAACATGGCAGCCAGACTTATCTTTGGCAAGTCGAGATTTGAAAGTGCATCACCCCTTCGAGCAAAGCTTCACTGGCTCGCCATCAAAGAGAGAATATACTTCAAGGTCCATACAATGATCCATAAGATCATATCAGGAGAGTCCCCTAGCTATATGAACAACTTGATTGACCTTCCAATTAGAAATAGAACAATTTCATCACGAACATACCTCAATTTACACCTCCCCAACTGCAAAGGTATCAAATACAAAACATACTATGCATCTAGTTTCTCCTTCCTGGGTAGTCAACTTTGGAATGCTCTTCCAAGACCCATCTGAGCAATTAACAACTATTTACTTTTCAGGAAAATGTTAAAGTCCCATTTTTTCAAGCAAGCTTACCCTAATGGACCAATTTAATTCTACCAGCCCACCTATGATACTCCTGCTACGACGTCGACTCTAACTTTGACCCCAATGACACATTTGACCTTATCCTCAAATCCCCTTATACTCAATCCCTTATCTTCTCCCCTCCATCCTTTTACCATTTCCCTTCCAATCTCCTTCCCTTTTACCTATCCTATCCTTGTCTACCTTCCCTATTCCAACTCATATATTCCTGGGCGCTGTTGCCACTGTGTTTTTTTTTCTCAGTTCTTAATATTCTTTTCACATGTCCTTTGTAATGCTTTTTCACTATGTAAGTAGTTATGATCATCACAGTTTATAATACTCTTCCTACATTTTCTTGTTTTGCTTTATTTTCTACCATGTAAGATTCTTTCTTTTACAATGTAAGCCGCACTGAGCCTGCTGTATGTGGGAAAGCGCGGGGTACAAATGTAATAAATAAATAAAGATGCAAGAGATCTATCTGTACCAGAAATGGGTTTCAAGGGTGATGATGTGGAGGAACTAAAAGACATC